>NC_141875.1:636662933-636967207 GCF_056163025.1 Triticum urartu
ATTTCTGGATAAGGAGAGTAAAGCCTTAACGGCTGATCTGGAAAAGGCCTTACAAGAGGTGAGAGAAGTGCGGTCGGAATGCAGAGCATCCCATCAGGAGGTTCGACAGGCGAGGGAGATTGCGGCTGGAAAGCCCTTTCTGCTGCAAACTAAGTTCGGTGACCCGAACTATGCCCAGCTTAACCAAGTATGGAGTTCTATGGACGAGTTCTTGGACTTGCCGAAGAGTTCTGCTGATGCGGCGCAGTATTACCAAGCGCGAGATCTATATGCAACGGAGAAGCTTTTTTGGTCACAGTTTGGCGCATCAAAGCGCCCTCTGTTGCTCAACGAACAGATGTCCCAATGGGCCGAACTTCATAGGATATCCGACGCTGCCATGAAGGATGTCGTAATCCGGTTGTGGCCAACCGAACCTGTTCTGAATAGCTATTTCGGTTTAGTGCAAAGGCTTGTTGACGCGGTGCCGCGTATCGACGCTGTGAAGCGGTCAACGTGCATTGAGGTGCACGGATGGCTTTTGCCCGAGTCAAGACGTTCTGGGGGAAGATGAAGGCCATCGATGTTGCGACGAAGGGTCCACCCAAAGGCAAGGACCGCCCAGAACCAAAGCATTATTTGGAAGATGTCCTAGAGGCCGCCCGCTTGATAGAGGGTCAGTGCTCAAAAGACATAATGTTCGAGTGATGTGTATGAAAGTTGTAAAAGACAATTTTATAGTTAATCTATTTATGTTTTTCTTGAAAGCTTGAATTCCTCCTGTGCGTCCGTTTTGATATAATCTGAAAGTTTTCCAGTCGTCGGCTTCAGCCCCCTCGTAGGAAGTACGGAGGTGTTCGGAAAGGCATTTAATCACTCTTTATCCAACGTCTTGGTCCATGAAGGAGGTGATAATGCGGCGAACCAGGCAATCGGACTATAAGGCGTTAATACTTTCACTTAGCCATAGGAGTTTTATGGTGGGGCTACGGCATAGCCCCTGGTATGTATGCGGCATATGGTGCCTTACATATTTGATCTGAAAAAGATCCCTCGTGTGACACAGAGAATCGCTAAAGATTCCAAGAAGTCGTCAAGTGTCTAACCAGCTCTCGCCACATCATGACAATCAGTTTTTGGCTTTCTCTACTGAGGTGCTCATCTGGTTTAGACCAGGGCACAATCACAGTAGTTCTCCCTTTACTACCCTAGCTGATAGAGCGGAACGTAGGGTAGGAAGCACAGGAGCCGGGCAACCCAACTATTGACCCAAGACAATGATTCGGAGCTGATGCATATATGGCCAAACTTGCGACACCGAAGTATGCTACGGAGTTGTTCAGACTTTTACTGGCAACTCATTTGTTCCCACACCAAGCCCCTGGTGGGTTATGCCAAGGTGTTTCTGTGAAACAACCATGGGAGCCATATTTGTTGGGGAAACAATGTGGGTGATTAGTTCGGATATTTGTTTGATGGGAACCGAGTGATATGCCAGTGATTACTTAAGATATATATATATATATAAGCCATCCTCCCGGCTATTTGACATGCTCGGGGTTGGAGGCAGAGGAACAAGCATAGTACAGGCTCGAGAAATAGAGAGTGCGGTCTAAAAAAAGTTATTTCGGACCTCCTGTCGCACGTCTGCGTCGCCAGTCCTCGGAGGCGGGGGGAATCCTTGACGGAAAGGACCCCTTGGGTGACTGTATGGATCTGGACTCCGATAGAGCCGGTTTCCGATTTTTATCCTGTTCGTCACTTGTTTTTAAAGGATATCAAAGGAAGAAAAAAAAGAAAATAAATAATTATTAAAAAAGTTACTGGAGTGCTTGCAGGCTTGTCCGTATTGTGCTTACGCCAATGCCCATGGTATCTTGAGTGCGTAATGATGTATGCGTGGTACAAACTTTGTAGGTGTACGGACTGGGCGGCGGAAGCCGGGTTGCTATTTCCGTTCTAGGGGTAGTTGATCCTCGGACGGAGACTGCTTCAGACCCCCAGTTTTTCGTTGGTGAACCTTTCTGTCATCCCTGTCGATTGGCGGCTTCCTTCCCCTGTGTTCGGCGTTGAGCTTGCCGGCCTGTTTAAAGACCCAGCAGTTTCTGTTGGTATGATTAGCTGGTTTATCGGAGTGGCCATGAATCTGGCAGGATCGGTCCAATATACTGTCCAGGTTGGATGGTTCATCTCGATTCGCCTTGAGTGGCTTCTTCCACTGACCGGGCTTGGGGTTGTTGAATCCGGCGTTGACCGTTGTGTCGCCTGATCTTTCATTGTCATTGTGATTGTTGTTTTTGCTTCCTCGTGGCTTGTCGTTGGCATCTCGGATTTTGGAGGTGCCTTGGTTGTTGGCGCTATTGCTTCTACGAGCGAGCCAGTTGTCTTCTCCCGTGCAAAAGCGAGTCATCAGAGCAATGAGGGCTGTCATGGATTTAGGCCCTTCTCGGTCGAGGTGGCATGCAAGCCATTCGTCCCGGACGGTGTGTCTGAAAGCCGCGAGGAGTTCCGCATCCGGACAGTCGACAATTTGGTTCTTTTGACTAAGAACCGGGTCCAGAGCTCCCTGGATGATTCGCCGGGCTGTTGGACATTGTGACTTAGGTCATCGGCGTCCGGTGGCCAGACATGTGTTCCTCAAAAGTTATCGAGGAAGGCCTCTTCCAAGTCCTTCCAACTGCCTATGGAATTTTCAGGCAGGCTGTTTAACCAGTACCGAGCTAGTCCTTTTAGTTTAAGTGGAGGTATTTAATGGCATGGAGGTCGTCTCCACGGGCCAAATGGATGTGGAGGATGAAATCTTCTATCCATACTGCGGGATCGGTTGTCCCGTCGTATGATTCAATATTGGTGGGTTTGAATCCTTCAGGGAATTCATGATCCATTACTTCATCAGTGAAGCAAAGCTGGTGTGCGGCACCTCTATGTTGGGCCACACTACGGCGTAACTCCGAAGGAGTCCCATTGCGGTTTTCGGCCTGGTCGCGGCGAGGTGTGACACGTCCGAGTAGGTAGCCATCATCGCGTGTCGAAACATGTTTTCGCGATCCGTAGATCGATCTTGCGTTTCCTGCTCTATTGTCCAAGTCCCTCTGCAGGTTGTCTAGGTAATCGTGACCTGCGTTGTTCTTGCCTTTACGGGGAGGTGGGGCGGTCTGGTGTTCGTCTTGAGTTGCCTCTTTATCCGAACAGAGTTGCCGGCGACCTGCCGCATTGTGTGGCGATGGTATGGGCTCCAACGCCCCGTCATCAGACTGGTATAGTGGTCTGTGCTTTGGCTAGCTTTTGGCTAGGCCACTAAGGTCGTATTCTTCGGTGACCGGGACTTCGGTCCATCTGTCATTGAGTAGGTCTTGGTCAGCTTGAAGCCGCTGCTGCTTCTTTTTCAGGCTCCTTGCCGTAGCTATCAGCCTGCGCTTGAAGCGCTCCTGCTCGAGGGGCTCTTCGGGTATGATGAAGTCTTCGTCACCAAGGCTTACCTCATCATCGGAGAGCGGAAGGTAGTTGTCGTCCTCCGAACCATTGCTGGGCGGGCCCTGTTCATCGGGCCTGGCTTGCCCGTTTTCCTGTTCTTCCTACTCGGATATTGTTCCCACAGTGTCTTCATTGCTTTCAGCCCCGTCCGGAGTACTATTTTCTCCAGTGCCTATGTTGCTGCGGCGTGACTTGGGGCGGCGTTTGGAGTGCCGGAGCTTAGGCTATGTCTCAGGAGTTTTAACTGGATCTCCCTTGTCCTTGCTGCGAGACTTTTTAAGTGTATCGATCATGTACACGTCATATGAAGGGGTGGCCGTCCTACGCCTGATGACTGGTGGGTCTTGGCCTTGCTCCTTATCGGCATCGTCGTCTGTACCATCGATGTCTTCAGAGCCAAAAGCGGGCATGTCGGTTAAGTCCTCGATGGTGGCTATGAAGTGGGTGGCGGGTGGGAAGCGAAATTCTCCATTGTCAGCCTCTTGCTCGAACCAAACATAGTTCGGATGTGAGTCCTTTTCCAAGGACAACTTCTTTAAAGAGTTTAGCACATCACCCAAAGGTGAGTGCTGGGAGATGTCTGCGGCGCTAAATTCGAAAATCGATAACCAATCCAGCTCGGTGTCCGCAGGCGTACCCGGTCCGGGACTTATAGCCGGAGACGAGTCCGGAGTTCCATTGACGCAAATATTGCGGGGTGCCGAGTTCGTGTGCGGCTCCAACGCCGAGGACTCTGTGGCCTCGGATGGCACGATCTGCTCCGGTTCTGAGGCCATTGCAGCAATAGGGGCCATCTCCTGGATGTGATTCGATGACAGATTTAAGTTATGTTCATCGGGGCGAGGGGGAGCGATCGCTGCAGTCTCAAATCCATTGAAGATCAAGTCTCCATGGATATCCGCAACATAGTTCAAGCTTCCAAATCTGACCTGGTGTCCAGGGGCGTAGCTATCCGCAACATAGTTCAAGCTCCAGATGGCCAAGCGAGTTGGCCCGCAGTACGAAGCCGCCAAACGTGAAAATCTGTCCGGGGAGGAAGGTTTCTCCTTGGACAGCGTCACTAGAAAATTGAAGGGGCCATCGATCCTTTCATCGACGGCACAGTGGAACTCTCAATGAAAGCACCAATGTCGATGTCAAAACCGTCGGATCTCGGGTAGGGGGTCCCGAACTGTGCGTCTAGGATCGATGGTAACAGGAGACAGGCGACACAATGTTTACCCAGGTTCGAGCCCTCTCTATGGAGGTAATACCCTAAGTCCTGCTTAATTGGTATTGGTGAATATGAGTGTTACAAGAGTTGATCTACCGCGAGATCGTAATGGCTAAACCCTAGACGTCTAGCCTTTACGACTATCGCAATGAATCTATCATTTCCGGTTTATATAGACATCGAGGGGATCTAGGGTTTACATAGAGTCGGTTACATAAGAAGGAATCTTCATAGTCGATCGCCAAGCTTGCCTTCCACGCCAAGGAGAGTCCAATCCAGACACAGGTACAGTCTTCGGCCTTCATGTCTTCACAGCCCATCAGTTCGGCCCATGGATAACAGGTCGGACGCCCGAGGACCCCTTAGTCCAGGACTCCCTCAATGAGTATGACCTACGATCAAGTGTTCTCACTTGACTCCTCAGTCAATATACTCTAACATAGGTGACCCTGTCGCCGACCAATTCTAGATGAAGTTCTCTAGTGTTTCTATGTATTCTTGCATTTGTCTCTTGCATATTTGTTTCCCTTCATCTTGATTTCTTTTCTTTTTCTTTGTTTCTATTCTGCATTCCCTGCATCCAATTCATTGCAAATCTTTGTGAGATCCTTTTTGCCTAGTGAGCTGAGGTGAAAAATGCTCTCTCTGTCTTGCACTCAATCATACCGATTCATCTCTTTTGGTCAAGCTGAACCATTTCGGTGCAACCGAAATATATAACTCGGTGTCAGCGATTTCACAATAGAGAAAACAATTTGCCACTTGTTCCTGCCTTTTTTCCAGCTCCACTCGATGATTCTTTTCCTCTACAAGCATCATATTATATATGTTGCTTTGCTCTGTGACTCAAGGACCAAACCTATTTTGACTCATACTCCAGAAGATCCCTTCTTGGAAATTGATATCAAAGGGGGAGAGAGAGAGATCACATCAAATCTTAATCACTTAAAAAGGGGGAGAGAGCACTTCAATAGGGAGGGAGATAATCACATCAAAGGCCCCAGATGCTTGGTGTTCAAGAGGAGAGAAGTCACACGTCTTTAAGAGGGGAAAGACATGTTTGTCTTATGTTTCTGTGCTCTGATATGTTTTGCTCTGATTTTCTGTTCCCTATATTCTCCCATTATCAAATATAAGATTCAGAGGGAGAAAGACATCTAAGGGAAGGAAATCTTGAATTCATTGCATATCTTTACCTTTGGGGACATGTCTATATCCAATGGGAGTGCCTAGTACTTATTCTCTACATGTCATCCCAGTCTTGGTATTCTTGTGGCTCTTTGGTTTGCTCTGTCTAGTAGTCGTACCTGTGATATCTAACCTTGTTTACTCAGGTTCATCTCTTCCTAAGCCAGCTCAAGACCACAAGGTAAGTATATGCATCACACTCATGTGCATTGAGACTTCTTGCTAATGTACATATTGTTTGCAAGGAGGAATCATGAACATGAAGTTACACTTCACATATTCACATCTTTTGCTCTGATGCATATAGCCAAGATACATGTAACACATTGCTTGCTCTGTCATGTTTATGCATTCACATGCTCTTACATTCCATATTGACATGGATGCATACATGTAGGGGGGCCTATGCATGTTACATGTCTTTCCAAAGCTTTACCTACTATTCTCTGCATCTTTATCTAAAACTTTGATGTATGTTGTCATCAATTACCAAAAAGGGGGAGATTGAAAGCACAAGTGCTCCCTGGGTGGTTTTCGTAATTAATGTCAACATATCTCATGTTGGACTAATCTTTTATCTAGTACATTTTAGATAATTTCAACAGATGGAGTAGCGTGGACAAGAGGATGTGGAACCCCTTCAAAATGCTAAGGACAAAAGATTGGCTCAAGCTCTAAAGCTCAAGACTCTACATTTTACTTTTAGTGATCCAAGGTCACATTGAATCCATAGGAAAAGCCAATACTATTAAAAGGGGATGAGGTGTTTCTTAATGGCTTGCTTGCTCAAAATGCTTAGTGATATGCTCCAAAAGCCCTCAACCCCTTTCTCATATCCACATATGTCCCAAACCAAAAGTAAAACTTGGCCCCACCGATTTGTTCCATACGGCACCACCGAGTTCTCTTGTAATAGCCACTGCCACAAACCCTAATCAATTCGGTCTCACCGAGATGGGCTTGCAAACTCTCTGTTATTTATTGCAATAATTTCAGTCCCACCGAGATATGCAATCGGTTCCATCGAGTTTGCTTGACCAACTCTTTGTTTTGCTTATTACCAAAATTGGTCTCACCTAGTTTGTGTAATCGGTCAAACCGAGATGAGGTTTTACCCTAACCCTAGCACATCGGTCCCACCGAGTTGATCATATCGGTCCCACCGAAAATCCTAATGTTCACATTTTGAACTAAACCAGTCTGACCGAGTTTCATGATTCAGTCCGACCGAGTTTGGTGATTTGTGTGTAACAGTTAGATTTTGTGTGGAGGCTATATATACCCCCCCCCCCCACCCACTCTTCATTCGTGGAGAGAGCCATCAGAACATGCCTACACTTCCAACATTCATTTTCTGAGAGAGAAGCACCTACTCATGTGTTGAGACCAAGATATTCCATTCCAACCATATGAATCTTGATCTCTAGCCTTTCCCAAGTTGCTTTCCACTCAAATCATCTTTCCACCAAATCCAAATCAATGAGAGAGAGTTGAGTGTTGGGGAGACTATCATTTGAAGCACAAGAGCAACGGGTTCATCATCAACACACCGTCTATTACCTTTTGGAGAGCGGTGTCTCCTAGATTGGTTAGGTGTCACTTGGGAGCCTCCGTGAAGATTGTGGAGTTGAACCAAGGAGTTTGTACGGGCAAGGAGATCGCCTACTTCGTGAATATCTACCCTAGTGAGGCAAGTCCTTCGTGGGCGATGGCCATGGTGGGATAGACAAGGTTGCTTCTTCATGGACCCTTCATGGGTGGAGCCCTCCGTGGACTCGCGCAACCATTACCCTTCGTGGGTTGAAGTATCCATCAACGTGGATGTACGATAGCACCTCCTATCGGAACCACGCCAAAAATCTCCGTGTCTCCAATTGCGTTTGCACACTCCAATCCCATCCCTTTACTTTCTTGCAAATTGCATGCTTTACTTTCCGCTGCTCATATACTCTTGCCATGCTTTCTTTAATGTATTGTGGATGTTTAAATTTGTTTTAAAACTCTACCTTAACTTGAAGAAAATAAAAAAAATTGCAACTTTTCTTTGTTAGGAGTCTATTCACCCCCTCTACCTCTTCTCGATCCTCTCGGGAGTGCTAGAAAAGGCCCTAAGATGGGATCTCACGAGAACACAAGCTTGTGACGGCGGAAAAGTATTTTTGGTGTTCCCTCTAATGTAAGGGGAATATTTGAGGACTTATAGTGCAAAGATTAGGGCTGGACGGTCTATGAGGGGCCCACAAGCCAGCGGGTGTGCCCCCCTGCTTGTGGTCGCCTCATAGGTCTTCTGGCATCCTCTCCAAGTCTCCTGGGTTTCTTCTGGTCCAAGAAAAATCACCTTCAACTTTTATTTTGTTTGGACTCCGTTTGATATTCCTTTTATGTAGAAGTCAAAAACAAGGAAAAACAAAAACTGGCACTGGCACTGGGCACTAGGTTAATAAGTTAGTCCGAAAAATAATATAAAATAGCATATTAATGCATATAAAACATTGAAAATAGATAATATAATAGCATGGAATAAAAAAAATTATAGATACGTTGGAGATGTATCAAGCATCCCCAAGCTTAATTCTTGCTCGTCCTTGAGTAGGTAAAAGATAAAAACGGAATTTTTGATGTGAAATGCTACCTATAATATTTATCAATGCAATTATTATTATTGTGGCATGAATATTCATATCCATAAGATTCAAAACAAAAGTTTAGTATTGACATAAAGACAATAATACTTCAAGAATACTAATAAAGAAATCATGTCTTCTCAAAATACCATGGCTAAAGAAAGTTATCCCTACAAAATCATGTAGTCTGGCTATGCTCCATCTTCATCACACAAAGTATTTCATCATGCACAACCCCGATGACAAGCCAATTAATTGTTTCATACTTTTAATGTTCTCAAGATTTTTTAACTTTCACGCAATACATGAGCGTGAGCCACGGATAGAGCACTATAGGTGGAATAGAAGGTGGTTGTGAGGAGAAGATAAAAAGGAGAAAGTCTCACATCAACTAGGAAAATTAATGGGCTATGGAGATTCTCATCAATCGATGTCGATGCAAGTGAGTAGGGATTACCATGCAACAGAAGCACTAGAGAATAAGTATATGAAAGCTCAAAAAACACTAAGTGGGTGTGCATCCAACTTGCTTGCTCACGAAGACCTAGGGCAATTTGAGGAAGCCCATCATTGGAATATACAAGCCAAGTTCCATAATGAAAAATCCCCACTAGTATATGAAAGTGATTAAATAGAAGACTCTCTATCATGAAGATGGTTCTATTTTTGAAGCACAAGTGTGGAAAAGGATAATAACATTGTTCCTTCTATCTTTTTCTCTCATTTTTTATTTTCTTTTTTCTTTTTTTTCCTTTTGGGCTCTTTGGTCTCTTTTTTTATTTTTTATTTGGTCTCTTTGGCCTCTTTTATTCTTAAGTCCAGAGCCTCATCTTGACTTGTGGGAGAATCATAGACTCCATCATCCTTTCCTCACATGGGAAAATTCTCTAATAACGATGATCATCATACTTTTATTTACATACAACTCGAAAATTACAACTTGACACTTAGAACAAAGATATGACTCTATGTGAATGCCTCATGCATATGAGAACAATATGACAATGATGGTGCGTGTCATAGTAAACGGAACAGTGGAAGTTGCATGGAAATATATCTCGTAATGGCTATGGAAATGCCATAATAGGTAGGTATGGTGGCTGTTTTGAGGAAGGGTATATGGTGGGTTTAATGCAACGGTAAAAGTTGTATGGTACTAGAGATGCTAGCAATGATAGAAGGGTGAGAGTGCGTATAATCCATGGACTCAACATTAGTCATAAAAAAACTCACATACTTATTGCAAAAAATTATTAGCAAGTACTGATATGCATGCTCCTAGGGGGATAGATTGGTAGGAAAAGACCATCGCTCATCCCCGACCGCCACTCATTAGGAAGACAATCAAAAAAATAAATCATGCTCAGACTTCATCAGATAACGGTTCACCATACGCGCATGCTTCGAGAATCACAAACTTTAAAAAAGTATTTCTACTAATCCAAAATTACTCTCTAGCATGAATCTAATACCACCATCTTCATATCTGAAAACAAATGTAAGGAATCAAATTTCTCATATATTCAATGCTCTTTATGAAAGTTTTTATTATATCCCTCTTGGATGCCCATCATATTAGGACAAATTCATAACCTAAGAAAATTACCATGCTGTTTTAAGACTCTCACAATAATATAAGTGAAGCATGAGAGTTCATCAATTTCTACAAAATAAAACCACCGTCGTGCTCTAAAAAGATATAAGTGAAGCACTAGAGCAACTACCTAGCTCAAAAGATATAAGTGAAGCACATAGTGTATTCTAATAAATTCACGATTAAAGCATGTCCCTCTCAAAAGGTGTGTAAAGCAAGGATGATTGTGCCAAACTTAAAAGCAAATACTCATATCATACAAGACGCTCCAAGCAAAACACATATCATGTGGTGCATAAAAATATAGCCTCAAGTAAATTTACCGATGGGTTGAAGACGAAAGAGGGGATGCCATCCGGGGCATTCCCAAGCTTAGATGCTTGGTTGTCCTTGAATGTTACCTTGGGGTGCCTTGGGCATCCCCAAGCTTAGGCTCTTGCCACTCCTTATTCCATAGTCCATCAAATCTTTACCCAAAACTTGAAAACTTCACAACAGAAAACTCATAAGATCCGTTAGTACAATAAAGCAAATCACCACTTCAGGTACTATTGTGAACTCATTCTAAATTTATATTGGTGTAATATCTACTGCATTCCAACTTCTCCATGGTTCATACCCCCCGTTACGACCCATAGATTCATCAAAATAAGCAAACAACACATAGAATCTCTCAAAATAGAACAGTCTGTAGTAATTTGGAAACTTCGTATACTTATGCAACTCCATAAATTCTGAAACAATAGGAAAATCTAGGAAATATGTATATCAATCTCTTATAAAAAAAGTCAGATCAAAATCACGCTTCTGTGATTTTCTAAAATTGTAGCAATGAGTGCAAAAGTTTCTCTTTTTCAGCAAGATCAAATCAACTATCACCATAGACCATCCCAAAGGTATTACTTGGCACAAACATTAATTAAAAACACTAAATAACAATTACTACAGAAGTAATATTGTGTATACTCATAAAAACATAAAAGAAAAATATTGGGTTGTCTCCCAATAAGCACTTTTCTTTAAAGCCTTTTATCTAGGCATTCACAAGTTTAATGATGCTCGCATGAAAGACAAGAATTGAAGCAAAAAGAGAGCATCATATAGCATGTGAAAATCACATCTAAGTGTAACATACTTCCTATGCATAGGCATTTTATAAGCAAACAAATTATCAAAACAAGCAAGAACTAGCATATGCAAGGAAGAAGAATAAAACATTGACAATCTAAACATGAAGAGAGGTAATTTAGTATCATGAAAATTTCTATAACTATATTTCCCTCTCTCATAATAATTACATGTGGGATCATATTCAAATTCAACAATATAGCTATCACATAACATATCCTCTACATGATCCACATGCATACAAAGTTGACACACTTCCAATATAGTGGGATTGTCATCAACTAAAGTCATGACCTCTCCAGGCACACTTTTATCAAAAATTTCATAAGATTGATCATTCTCCAAAGTAGTGGGACCATTATTACCTAGATTTGACACTCTTCCAAACAAACTTTCAATATTATCACAATCATATTCATCATGAGGCATAAATAAATTTTCAAGATCATAAGATGCATTATCACCCCAATCATGATCATTGCAATAAGTAGCGGACATAGCAAAATTAGCATCCCCAAGCTTGGGTTTTGCATATTATTAGCACAATTGACATTAATATAATTTATAATAACACCATTGCAATCATGCTTTTCATTCAAGGAGCTATCATGAATCACTTCATAAATTTCTTCTTTTAACACTTCATCACAATTTTCAGATTCATGAATTTTTCAAGCAAAACATTATAAAGATAATCCCCCACTTCTATATAGTTGGATCTTTTAAAAAGATTAGCAAGTGGATGGGGATACATACACTTTTTGCTTTCTGATTTTCAATAAATACACAATAATGGCAAGCAAGCAAACAAACAAACCAAGTAATACATAAAGGCAAACGAGAAAGAAGGCAAATAAAAAGGTAATCTTTTTGTGTTTTTCAGAAAACGCTTTAGAAGTGGGGGAGAGGAAAACAAGAGGCAAATGGCAAATAATGTAAATGCAAGAGATGAGATTTTATGATAGGTACTTGGTAGGCGTGATGTAGAACCTCCCCGACAACGGCGCCAGAAATTCTTCCTGCTAGTTCTTCAGCTTGCGTTGATTTTTCCCTTGAAGAGGATAGGGTGATGCAGCAAAGTAGAGATAAGTATTTCCCTCAATTAAGAACCAAGTTATCAATCCAGTAGGAGGCACAAACAAATCCCAATATACACCTACACAAACTAACAAACACTTGCACTCAACATGAAAAAGGGGTTGTCAATCCCTTCACGGTTACTTGCAACAGTGAGATCTAATAGAGATAGATATAAAAGGTAAATAAAAGGCAAAATAAAGTAAATATAAATAAATTGCAGCAAGGTATTTTTAGGTTTTTGGTTTTATAGATCTGAAAATATGTGATGGAAAATAGACCCGGGGGCCATAGGTTTCACTAGAGGCTTCTCTCTTGAATAAAGCATACCGTGGGTAAACAAATTATTGTTGAGCAATTGATAGAAAAGTGCAAAGTTATGATGATATCTAAGGCAATGATCATGAATATAGGCATCGCGTCTGTGACAAGTAGACCGACTCCTGCCTGCATCTACTAATATTACTCCACACATCGACCGACTCATGCCTGCATCTAGAGTATTGAGTTCATAAGAACAGAGTGACGGCTTAAGCAAGATGACATGATGTTGAGGCAAAATCAAGCAATATGATATAAACCTCATCTTTTTATCCTTAATGGAAACAATATGATACATGCCTCGCTACCCCTACTGTCAGTGGGTGAGGAAACCACAACATTGAACTCATCACAAAGCACCTCTCCGATTGTAAGAAAAACCAATCTAGTAGGCCAAACAAAATCGATAGATCGGAGAGAAATACTAAGCTATCTCAATCATGCATAAAAGATTTCAGAAAAGACTCAAATAATATTCATAGATAATCCGATCATAAATCCACAATTCATCCTATCTCAACAAACACACCACAAAAGAAGATTACATAGAATAGATCTCCAAGAACATCAAGTAGAACATTGTAGTGAATACCAAAGAGAGAGAAGAAGCCATCTGGCTACTAGCTATGGACCCTTAGGTCCATGGTCAACTACTCACGCTTCATCGAAAGGGCAGCAAGGTTGATGTAGAGGCCCTTCGTGATTGAATCCGCCTCTGGTGGAGTGCCAAAAAAGGCCCCAAGATGGGATCTCACGAGAACAGAAGCTTGCGGCGGCGGAAAAGTATTTTTGGTGTGCCCTCAGATGTAAGGGGAATATTTGAGGATCTATAGTGCAAAGATTCAAGCTGGACGGTCTACGAGGGGCCCACAAGCTAGGGCGTGCCCCCATGGCTTGTGGTCACCTCGTAGGTCTTCTGGCCTCCTCTCCAAGTCTCGTGGGTTTCTTCTGGTCCAAGAAAAATCACCATCAAGTTCTATTCCGTTTGATATTCCTTTTATGTAAAAGTCAAAAACAAGGTAAAAATAGAAACTGGCACTCGACACCAGGTTAATAAGTTAGTCCCGAAAATAATATAAAATAACATATTAATGCATATAAAACATCCAAAATAGATAATATGATAGCATGGAACAGTAAAAATTATAGACACGTTGGAGACATATCATCGGTCTACATGACCATTGCCATGCATAACATCATAATTACGCGCTTTTCTATCAATTGCCCAACAGTCATTTGTTCACCCACTGTATGCTATGTGTTCGAGAGATAAACCTCTAGTGAAAACTATGGCCCCCGGGTCTACTTTTACATATTATAAGAATCAAAAATACCTTGCTGCACTTTATTTAATTTTATTTTGCTTTGCATTTATTTATCTATCTATCACTATTAGAAATAATCCTTGCAAGTAACGAGTTCAAGGGGATTGACAACCCACTTGCTCGTGTTGGGTGCAAGTATTTGCTTTTGTGTGTGTAGTTGTTGGTAACGAAGGTTTGCGTGGTTCTCCTACTGGTTCGACAACCTTGGTTCTCACTGAGGTCAATACTTATCTCTACTGTACCGCATTTACCCTCCTCTTCGGGGAAAATCCCAACGCAGTTTACATGTAGCAGAATACCAAGGAATATTACGAGAAGTAGAAGCATTTATAACAGCTAATTGCTCATCAGGAAAACTATCATCAATATGAAGTTGGTCATCAAGAATATTTTCCATTCTAGAAATATTATTTGCTACAAGATTCTGAACTCCTTTTCTATCAATAATATGCAAATCAAAACTCTTGTAACAGTAAACCCACCTAATTAGTCTAGGTTTAGCATCTTTCTTTTCCATAATATATTGAATAACAGCATGGTTAGTGTGAATAGTAACATTAGAATCAACCATATAAGGTCTGAATTTATCACATGCAAACACAACTGCTAAAAATTCTTTCTCACTAGTAGCATAATTTCTTTGAGCGTTGTCTAGAGTCTTACTAACATAATGAATAACATTCAATTTTTATCAACTCGTTGACCTAGAATAGCACCAATAGCATAATCACTAGCATCACACATAATTTCAAAGGATAGGTTACAATCAGGTGGTTGAATAATGGGTGCAGAAATTAAGGCTTGCTTAAGTATTTGAAAGGCTTCTACGCAATCATCATCAAAAACAAATGGAACATCTTTTTGCAAGAGATTAGTAAGAGGCCTAGAAATTTTAGACAAGTCTTTAATGAACCTCCTATAGAAACCAACATGACCAAGGAAACTTCTTATATCTTTAATATCTTCAGGACATGGCATTTTCTCAATTGCATCGATTGTAGCTTTATCTACCTCCACACCTCTTTCTGAAATTTTATGCCCAAGGACTATACCTTCGTTCACCATGAAGTGGCTTTTCTCCCAGTTCAACACAAGATTAGTCTCTTCACATCTCTGCAAAACTCGATCAAGGTTGCCTATGCAATCATCAAAAGAGGTTCCATAAACGCAGAAATCATCCATGAATACCTCAACAATGTTTTCACCAAAATCATATAATATAGTAGTAATACATCTATGAAAAGTAGTGGGTGCATTACATAAACCAAAAGGCATACGTCTATAAGCATAAGTTCCAAAAGGACAAGTAAAAGTAGTTTTCTTTTGATCTTCTTTTGATACGAGTATTTGAGAGAAACCGGAATATCCATCAAGGAAATAAAAGTGTGTATGCTTAGATAATCTTTCTAACATTCGATCAATAGAAGGCAAGGGGTAATGATCCTTTCTAGTAGCTTTATTTAATTTCCTAAAATAAATTACCATCCTATAACCAGTTATAATTCTTTGTGGGATAAGTTCATTTTTATCATTAGGAACAACATTAGTGCCTCCTTTCTTTGAAACACAATGAACATGACTTACCCATCTACTATCAGCTACAGGATAAATTATACCTGCTTCCATAAGCTTTAATATTTCAGTTCTTAGCACATCCTTCGTTTTAGGATTCACACGATGTTGATGATCAACAACTGGTTTAGCATCTGGTTCCATATCAATCTTGTGTTGGCATAAAGTGGGGCTAATGCCCTTAAGATCATGAAGTGTATATCCAATTAGAGCATGGTGCTTCCTTAGAGTTTTATGTAATATCTTTTATTCATGCTCGGAAAGTGATGCGTCTCCATCATATCTACTTTCAAAACTCTTTTGCCTTGTTTTGGACTCTAATTTGCATGATTTGAATGGAACTAACCCAGACTGATGTTGTTTTCAGCAAAATTGCCATGGTGTTATTTTTGTGCAGAAATAAAAGTTATTGGAATTACCTGAAACTTCATGGAGATTATTTTTGGAATACTAAAAAATATTGGCGAAAGAATCAACCAGAGGGGACCCACACCCTGTCCACAAGGGTGGAGGGCGCCCCCCTAGGGTGCACCCTCCAGTCTTCTGGGTCCCATGAGGCTCCACCGACCTCAACTCCAACTCCATATATTCACGTTCGGGGAGAAAAAAATCAGAGAGAAGGATTCATCGTGTTTTACGATACGGAGCCGCCGTCACCCCCTGTTCTTCATCGGGAGGCCAGATCTGGAGTCCGTTCGGGGCTCCGGAGAGGGGAAATCTTCGCCATCATCATCACCAACCTTCCTCCATCGCCAATTTCATGATGCTCACCGCCGTGCGTGAGTAATTCCATCGTAGGCTTGCTGGACGGTGATGGGTTGGATGAGATCTATCATGTAATCGAATTAGTTTTGATAGGGTGATGACCCACAAGTATAGGGGATCTATCTTAGTTCTTTCGATAAGTAAGAGTGTCGAACCCAACGAGGAGCAGAAGGAAATGATAAGCGGTTTTCAGTAAGGTATTATTTGCAAGCACTAAAATTATCGGTAACAGATAGTTTCGTGATAAGGTAATTCGTAACGGGTAACAAATAACAAAAGTAAACAAGGTGTAGCAAGGTGGCCCAATCCTTTTTGTAGCAAAGGACAAGCCTTGACAAACTCTTATATAAAGGAAAGCGCTCCCGAGGACACATGGGAATTATCGTCAAGCTAGTTTTCATCATGCTCATATGATTCGCATTCGTTACTTTGATAATTTGATATGTGGGTGGACCAGTGCTTGGGTACTGCACTTCCTTGGATAAGCATCCCACTTATGATTAACCCCCTCGCAAGCATCTGCAACTACGAAAGAAGAATTAAGTTTAACCTAACCATGGCATGAAACATATGGATCCAAATCAGCCCCTTACGAAGCAATGCATAAACTAGGGTTTAAGCTTCTGTCACTCTAGCAACCCATCATCTACTTATTACTTCCCAATGCCTTCCCCTAGGCTCAAACAATGGTGAAGTGTCATGTAGTCCACGTTCACATAACACCACTAGAGGAAAGACAACATACATCTCATCAAAATATCGAACGAATACCAAATTCACATGACTACTTATAACAAGACTTCTCCCATGTCCTCAGGAACAAACGTAACTACTCACAAATCATATTCATGTTCATAATCAGAGGGGTATTAATATGCATAAAGGATCTGAACATATAATCTTCCACCAAAGAAACCAACTAGCATTAACTACAAGGAGCAATAAACACCACTAGTAACCCACAGGTACCAATCTGAGGTTTTGAGACAAAGATCGGATACAAGATATGAACATGGGTTTGAGAGGAGATGGTTCTGGTGAAGATGTTGATGGAGATTGATCCTCTCCTGATGAGAGGATCGTTGGTGATGACGATTTCCCCCTCCCGGTGGGATGTTTCCCTGGCAGAACAGCACCGCCGGAGCCCTAGATTAGTTCCGCCAAGGTTCCGCCTCGTGACGGAAGCGGTTCATCCCGAAAGCTTCCTTCTGATTTTTTTAGGGCAAAAGACACCTTATACCAGAAGATGGGCATCGGGGGCCTTCCAGGTGGCCCACGAGCCAGGGGGCGCGCCCTCCACCCTTGTGGACGGTGGGTGGCCCCCCTCTGGTGCTTCCTTCACCCAATATTTTTTTATTCCAAAACTGACTTTCATGGAGTTTCAGGATTTTTGGAGTTGTGCAGAATAGGTCTCTAATATGATTTCTTATGCTAAAGTAACAATCTATTCACAATGTCAAGTATGAATCAGAAACTTCATTGAAAAACAAGCAAACTATAATCTCAGTCATTGAAGCAATCACAATTTATCATAACATCGGAAAGAGTCAATATAAGAGCTTTTTAACAAGTCCACATACTCAACTATCATTTAGTCTTTCACAATTTCTAACACTCACACAATACTTATGGGTATGGAGTTTTAATCAGACACAGAGAAAGATAGGGGCTTATAGTTTTGCCTCCCAACCTTTTACCTCAAGGGTAACGTCAACAATAATGCTTTATGAAAACCCACATCCAATTAGATATATATATCAGGATCTTTCCAACACGTAGTGCTTGCCAAAGGGTAAAGTGTAAAAAAGGAACGGTGAAGATCACCATGGCTTTTGTATAAGGTATAAGACAAAAATAAAAGATAGGCCCTTCGCAAAGGGAAGAAGAGGTTGTCATGTGCTTTTATGGTTGGATGCACAAAATCTTAATGCAAAAGAACGCCACTTTATATTGCCACTTGTGATAGGGACCTTTATTATGTAGTTTGT
Organism: Triticum urartu; assembly: GCF_056163025.1. Classification (NCBI taxonomy): domain Eukaryota; kingdom Viridiplantae; phylum Streptophyta; class Magnoliopsida; order Poales; family Poaceae; genus Triticum; species Triticum urartu. The sequence continues at coordinate 636,681,185 of NC_141875.1, forward strand.
CGCTTTTATTTCTTCCATATCACAAGCTCGTATAAAGCTTATTTTCTCCACACTAATATATCATACATGTTTAGAGAGCAATTTTTATTGCTTGCAACAATGACAACTTACTTGAAGGGTCTTACTCAATCCATAGGTAGATATGGTGGACTCTCATGGCAAAATTGGGTTTAAGGACATTTGGAAGCACAAGTAGTATCTCTACTTGGTGCAAAGAATTTGGCTAGCATAAGGGGGAAAGGCAAGCTCAACATGTTGGATGATCCATGACAATATAATTTATTTCGGATATAAGAAAATATAACCCATTACGTTGTCTTCCTTGTCCAACATCAACTTTTTAGCATGTCATATTTTAATGAGTGCTCACAATCATAAAAGATGTCTAAGATAGTATATTTATAAGTGAAAACCTCTCTTTGTTTATTACTTCCTATTAATTCCAATGATGACCAAAACTATGTATGTCAACTCTCAACAACTTTTATTCATCATACTCTTTATATGTGAAGTCATCACTCTCCATAAGATCAATATGATCTCTTTATTTCTTTTTATTCTTCCCCCCTTTTTATTTTTTCCCTCAAGATCATAACAAGATAACCAAGCCCTCGACTCAAGACTAATCTTTATTATATATAGCTCACGGACTCAATTACATAGATAAGGATAAACACAAAACTCAAAGCTAGATCATACTAAACTTTATTCTACTAGATCAAGATATAACCAAAAGGATCGAACTAAGAAAAATGGTAAAGATAGAAGTGTGATGGTGATACGATACTGGGGCACCTCCCCCAAGCTTGGCAGTTGCCAAGGGGAGTGCCCATACCCATGTATTTATGTTTGTTTCTTCAGCGGTGGTGATGGAGTTTTTGATGATGTATCTAGGCTTGTCGTCCATCTTCCAAGGCATAGGCTCATCATCATAGAAGGATGATCGAGTCTCCGAGATCCTCAAATCTGCAACCAAACTCATCCTCTTGAATCTATATTCATACTCACAGTTTTGGTTTTGCATGTCATAGATCTGGGCTTGGAGGTGCTCGATTTTCTTGTGAAGCTTGAAGATGGTCTCCCCAATGTTCTTGGCATCCAACTTGTGGTTGTTGGTGAACTCCGCGATCATCATGTGGTTGGCATTGAGTCCACGTTCCACCATCCCCTGGCACTTGAAAACTTGTTGCTCGATTGCTTTGAGTCTTGTCTCCACGCTTCCGGTCCTCCTTGGTCCCTCAACATCGCGGATGTGCAGCACCCCCTCACGCATATCAATGGTTTGAGGGTGTTGCAGCACCTCCACGAGGTAGGGGTTGATGACCTTCTCGAAAAACTTGTCCTTGGGGGCGCTTGAAGATGTCATGGTGATCTAGATCTGTCAAAAAAACAACTCGAAACAAAAGCTGAGGATTCTATCGTGGTACCGTGGTCAAAACCTTCGGGAGACTATATAATTAATTTTTGCCGAACAAAAGAAGTATCGTGCGAGAAAACGGAGTCCGGAGGGCACACAAGGTGCCCACAAGGCATGGGCGTGCCTAGGGGTATTGGGCGCGCCCTCCACCCTCATGGATGACTCGTGTCCTTTCCGGACTACTTCTTATTTTCCTATTTTCTTAAGTATTCCAAAACAGAGAAAAATTGCTGTTAGAACTGTTTTGGAGTCGGTTTACTTATCGTACCACATACCTATTCCTTTTTGGAGTCTGAAACGTTCTGGAATGTGTCCCTCATGTACTCCTCTGGGGTTACGGTGTCAATAACATTGGTTTCAACATTTATGGCATTACCTGAGATATAATGTTTGATTCATTGACCGCTCACCACCTTCGGATTTGTGCCTTCAAAGTTGTTGATTTTTATGGCACTGGAACAATAGACCTCCTCAATAACGTAAGGACCTTCCCATTTAGAGAGGAGTTTGCCTCCAAAAAATCTTAAACGAGAGTTGTATAACAAAACATAATCTTCTACATTAAACTCGCGCTTTTGTATCTTTTTGGCATGCCATCTTTTAACTTTTTCTTTAAACAGTTTGGCATTCTCATAGGCCTGGGTTCTCCACTCATCAAGTGAGCTAATTTCAAATAGTCTCTTCTCACCGGCAAGTTTGAAATCAGAATTGAGCTCTTTTATGGCCCAATATGCCTTATGTTCTAGTTCGAGAGGTAAGTGGCAGGCTTTTCCATAAACCATTTTATATGGAGACATACCCATAGGATTCTTATATGCAGTTCTATAGGCCCATAATGTATCATCAAGTTTCTTGGACCAATTCTTTCTAGATCTATTAACAGTCTTTTGCAAAATTAATTTAATCTCTCTATTACTCAGTTCTACTTGATCACTAGACTGTGGGTGGTATGGAGATGCAATTCTATGATTAACATCATACTTAGCAAGCGTTTTACGAAAAGCACCATGAATAAAATGTGAACCACCATCAGTCATTATGTATCTGGGGAAGCCAAACCTCGGAAAAATAACTTCTTTAAGCATATTAATAGAGGTGTTATGATCAGCACTACTAGTTGGAATAGCTTCTACCCACTTAGTAACGTAATCAACAGCAACTAAAATATGTGTATAGCCATTAGAGGAAGGAAACAGTCCCATATAATCAAAGCCCCAAACATCAAATGGTATAATAACAAGTGAATAGTTCATAGGAATTTCTTGACGTCTACTAATATTACCAATTCTTTGACATTCATCACAAGACAAGACAAACTTACGGGCATTTTTGAAAAGAGTAGGCCAATAAAAACCGGATTGCAATACCTTATGTGTAGTTCTATCTCCAACGTGGTGTCCTCCATAAGCCTTGGAGTGACACTTGCGTAGGATCTGTTCCTGTTCATGCTCAGGTACACAATGTCTAATAACACCATCTACTCATTTATAAAGGTGTGGGTCATCCCAGAAGTAATGTCTTAAATCATAGAAAAAAAATTCTTTTGCTGGTATGTGAAACTAGGTGGTATAAATTAAGCAACAATGTAATTAGCATAATCAGCATACCATGGAGCAATACGAGAAGCATTTATGACAGCTAATTGTTCATCAGGAAAGCTATCATCAATAGGTAGTGGGTCATCAAGAACATTCTCTAACCTAGATAAGTTGTTTGCAACGGGGTTCTCAGCTCCCTTTCTATCAATAATATGCAAATCAAATTCTTGTAGCAAGAGAACCCATCTAATAAGTCTAGGTTTAGCATCTTTCTTTTCCATAAGATATTTAATAGCAGCGTGATCAGTGTGAACAGTTACTTTAGAATCAACAATATAAGGTCTGAACTTATCACAAGCAAATACAACTGCTAAAAATTCTTTTTTAGTAGTAGCATAATTTCTTTGGGCACTGTCTAGAGTTTTACTAGCATATTGGATAACATTTAATTTCTTATCAACTCTTTGTCCTAGAACAGCACCTACAGCATAATCACTAGCATCACACATAATTTCAAAGGGTAAATTCCAATCAGGTGGCTGAACAATAGGTGCAGAAATCAAGGCTTTCTTAAGTATTTCGAATGCTTCTACACAATCATCATCAAAGACAAAAGGAACATCTTTTTGTAAGAGATTAGTCAGAGGCCTAGAAATTTTTGAGAAGTCTTTAATGAACCTCCTATAAAAACTGGCATGACCAAGGAAACTTCTTATACCTTTAATGTCCTTAAGACACGACACCTTTTCAATAGCATCAACTTTAGCTTTATCAACTTCAATACCTCTTTCAGAAATTTTATGACCCAAGGCAATACCTTCATTAACCATAAAGTGGCACTTCTCCCAATTCAAGACAAGATTAGTTTCTTCACATCTCTGCAAAACTCGATCAAGGTTGCTTAAGCAATCATCAAAAGAAGTTCCATACATGGAGAAATCATCCATGAAAACCTCAACAATCTTTTCAAAAAATTCAGAGAATATAGCAGTCATACATCTTTGAAAGGTAGCAGGTGCATTACATAAACCAAAAGGCATACGTCTATAAGAACAGGTACCGAAAGTGCAAGTATAAGCGGTCTTTTCCTAATCCTCTTTCGACACAGGTATTTGAGAGAAACCATAATAACCGTCTAGAAAGCATAAATGTGAATGTTTGGATAATATTTCTAGCATTTGATCAATAAAAGGTAAAGGGTAATGATCCTTTCTAGTAGCTTTATTTAATTTTCGGAAATCAATTACCATTCTATAACCTGTAACAATTCTTTATGGGATCAATTCATCTTTATCATTAGGAAAAACAATAATACCTCCCTTCTTAGGGACACAATGGACAGGACTTACCCACTGACTATCAGCAACAGGATAAATTATACCTGCCTCCAGAAGCTTTAGTATTTCATTTCTTACCACTTCTTTCATCTTAGGATTTAACCGTCGTTAGTGATCAACAACCGGTTTAGCGTCTTTCTCCAATTTTATTCTATGCTGGCATAGAGTGGGACTAATGCCCTTAAGATCATCAAGAGTATATCCAATAGCAGCACGGTGCTTCTTTGGAGTTTTCAATAATCTCTCTTCTTCCTGCTCTGAAAGGTTAGCACTAATAATAACAGGATATATCTTCTTTTCATCAAGATAAGCATATTTAAGAGTATCAGGTAATGGTTTAACCTCAAACACGGGATCACCCTTGGGTGGAGGAGGATCCCCTAGAATTTCAACAGGAAAGTTGTGTTTAAAAATAGGTCCCTATTTAAAGAATACTTCATCTATTTCCCTTCTTTCATTCATAAACATATATTTTTCATGGTCTAGCAAATATTGTTCTAAAGGATCATTAGGAGGCACGGCAATAGAAGTAAGACTAATAATTTCATCTTTACTATGCAATTATTTATCATGGGGTTGTCTATGAAATTTAGCAAAATTAAAATCATGAGACATATCCCCTAAACCAACAGTAACAATATCCTTTTTGCAGTCTATCTTGGCATTAACAGTATTCAAGAAGGGTCTACCAAATATAATGGGACAAAAGTCATCTTGTGGGGAACCAAGAACAAGAAAATCAGTAGGATATTTAACTTTCCCACACAAGACTTCAACATCTCTAACAATCCCGATTGGTGAAATAGTATCTCTATTGGCAAGCTTAATAGTAACATCAATATCTTCTATCTCAGCAGGTGCAATATCATGCATAATTTCTTTGTATAAGGAATGAGTTATTGCACTCGCACTAGAACCCATGTCACATAAGCCATGATAGCAATGATCTCCTATTTTAACAGAAACAACATGCATGCCTACAACAGGTCCATGTTTATCTTTAGTATCTGGTCTAGCAATTCTTGCAGCTTCATCACAGAAGTAAATAACATGCCCATCAATAGTATCAACCAAGAGATCCTTAACCATAGCAATACTAGGTTCAACTTTAATTTGCTTAGAGGGTGTAGGTGTTCTAGCATTACTCTTACGAACCACAGTTGAAGCTTTAGCATCATCCTTTATTCTAACAGGGAAAGGTGGTTTCTCAATATAAATGGTAGGAACAATAGGATCAACATTATAAGTGATAGTATTTTCTTCAACTTTAATAGGTTCGATTACTTTTACTTCAATGGGAGGATGATATTTAGACCACTTCTCCTTAGGGAGATCAACATGAGTAGCAAATGATTCACAGAAAGAAGCCACTATCTCAGAGTCAAGTCCATATTTAGTGTTAAATTCATGAAAAGCATCGGTATCCATAAAAGATTTAACACAATAAAACTTAGGTGTTATACCTGACTCCTTACCTTCGTCGAGTTCCCAATATTCAGAGTTGTGTTTAATTCTTTCCAATAAATCGCACTTGAATTCAATAGTCTTCATCATAAAAGAACCAGTACAAGAAGTATCGAGCATGGAGCGATCATTGAGAGAAAGCCGAGCATAAATTTTTTGAATAATAATTTCTCTTGAGAGCTCATGATTGGGGCATGAATATAACATTGACTTAAGCCTCCCCCAAGCTTGAACAATACTTTCTCCTTTGCGAGGCCAAAAATTATATATATAATTACGATCACGATGAACCAGATGCATAGGATAAAACTTCTGATGAAATTCCAATTTCAATCGGTTGTAGTTCCATGATCCAATATCATCACATAGCCTAAACCATGTCAATGACTTTCCCTTAAAAGATAAAGGGAAGGCCTTCTTCTTGATAACATCCTCGGGCATACCTGCAAGCTTAAATAATCCACAAACTTCATCCACATAGATTAGGTGCATATCGGGATGTAATGTTCCATCTCCTGTAAAAGGATTAGCTAGCAGTTTCTCTATCATACCCAAAGGAATTTCAAAGTAAACATTTTCAGTAGGTTCAGTAGGTTAAGGAGCAACTCTTTGCTCTACTGGTCGGGGTGAAGATACCCCTAACAAGCCCCTCAAAGGATTATTTTCCATAGTAACAAGTGACAGTAAATTTCAGCACACTATATAAATTTTTCCTTACCAAATTCAACCTACCAAGGGCGCTTCACTCCCCAGCAACGGTGCCAGAAAATAGTCTTGATAAGCCACAAGTATAGGGGATCTATCATAGTCCTTTAGATAAGTAAGAGTGTCGAACCCAACGAGGAGAAGAAGGAAATGACAAGCGGTTTTCAGTAAGGTATTCTCTGCAAGCACTGAAATTATCAGTAACAAATAGTTTTGTGATAAGGTAATTCATAACAGGTAACAAGTAACAAGAGTAAACAAGGTGTAGCAAGGTGGCCCAATCCTTTTTGTAGCAAAGGACAAGCCTGGACAAACTCTTATATAAAGGAAAGAGCTCCCGAGGACACATGGGAATTATCGTCAAGCTAGTTTTCATCATGCTCATATGATTCGTGTTCGTTACTTTGATAATTTGATATGTGGGTGGACCGGTGATTGGGTACTTCCCTTCCTTGGACAAGCATCCCACTTATGATTAACCCCCCTGGCAAGCATCTGCAACTACGAAAGAAGAATTAAGGTAAAACTAACCATAGTATGAAACATATGGATCCAAATCAGCCCCTTATGAAGCAACACATAAACTAGGGTTTAAGATTCTGTCACTCTAGCAACCCATCATCTACTTATTACTTCCCAATGCCTTCCCCTAGGCCCAAACAATGGTGAAGTGTCATGTAGTCGACGTTCACATAACACCACTAGAGGAAAGACAACATACATCCCATCAAAATATCGAACGAGTACCAAATTCACATGACTACTTATAACAAGACGTCTCCCATGTCCTCGGGAACAAACGTAATCATATTCATGTTCAAAATCAGAGGGGTATTAATATGCATAAAGGATCTGAACATATAATCTTCCACCAAATAAACCAACTAGCATCAACTACAAGGAGTAATCAACACTACTAGCAACCCACAGGTACCAATCTGATGTTTTGAGACAAAGATCAGATACAAGAGATGAACTATGGTTTGAGAGGAGATTGTGTTGGTGAAGATGTTGATGGAAATTGACCCCCTCCCGATGAGAGGATCATTGGTGATGACGGTGGTGACAATTTCCCCCTCCCGGAGGGATGTTTCCCCGGCAGAACACCTCCGCCGGAGCCCTAGATTGGTTCCGCCAAGTTTCCGCCTCGTGATGGCGGCGCTTCATCCCGAAAGCTGCCTTCTGATTTTTTCTAGGACAAAAGACACCTTATAGCAGAAGATGGGCATCGGGGGTCTTCCAGGTGGCCCACGAGGCAGGGGGCGCGCCCTCCACCCTCGTGGACGGTGGGTGGCCCCCCTCTGGTGCTTCCTTTGCCCAATAGTTTTTATATATTCCAAAACTTAATTTCATGTAGTTTCAGGATTTTTGGAGTTGTGCAGAATAGGTCTCTAATATTTGTCCTTTTCCAGCCCAAAATTCCAGCTGTCGGCAGTCTCCCTCTTCATGTAAACCTTGTAAAATAAGAGAGAAAAGGCATAAGTATTGTGACATAATGTGTAATAACATCCCATAATGCAATAAATATTGATATAAAAGCATGATGCAAAATGGACGTATCATAGGGTTTGATCCCTAGTATCCACTATGTTCTAAGATAAATGTTGCTATGACTTTGCTATGCCTAATGCTTGTCACTAGGGCCCGAGTGCCATGATTTCAGATCTGAACCTATTATGTTTTTATGAATATATTTGTGTTCTTGATCCGATTTTGCAAGTTATAGTCACCTACTACGTGTTATGATCTGGAAACCCCTAAGTGACAATAGTCGGGACACTTCCCGGTGATGACCGTAGTTTGAGGAGTTCATGTATTCACTAAGTTCTAATGCTTTGGTCTGGTACTCTATTAAAAGGAGGCCTTAATATCCCTTAGTTTCCACTAGGACCCTGCTACCACGGGTGGGTAGGACAAAAGATGCCATGCAAGTTCTTTTCCATAAGCATGTATGACTGTATACAGAATACATGCCTACATTATATTGATGAATTGGAGCTAGTTTTGTGTCACCCTATGTTATAACTGTTGCATGATGAATGCCATCCAACATAATTATCCATCATTGATCCATTGCCTACAAGCTCGTTTTATATTGATCTTTGCTAAGTTACTTCTCCGTTGCCACTGCTACGATTGCTACAGAACTGCTACTGTTACTTTTGCCATTGTCACCATTACTTCCATACTACTTTGCTACTAAATATTTTGCTGCAGATATTAAGTCTTTCAGGTGTGGTTGAATTGACAACTCAGTTGCTAATACTCAATAATATTCTTTGGCTCCCCTTGTGTCGAATCAATAAATTTGGGTTGAATACTCTACCCTCGAAAACTGTTGCGATCCCCTATACTTGTGGGTTATCAAGACATTTTTCCGGTGTTGTTGCCGAGGAGCACAACTCTATTCTCTGAGTCACTTGGGATTTATATCTATTGATCACTATGAGGAATATGAAAGATCAAAGAACCAAGATTTTTCCCTCAACTACGAGGGGAGGTAAGGAACTGCCATCTAGCTCTGCACTTGATTCTCCTTCTATTTTGAGTAAACTTGCGACACCTACACATGCTATTGATTCCGATATGTCACATGTTATTGATGATGCCACTTCTGCTATGCATGATGCTTATGATGAAACTACTTCACTGCTTGATAATACTGTTCCACTTGGTGAATTTCTTGATGAACAACTTGCTAGGTTTAGAGAGAACAAAATTATTGAAACTGATGATATTATTGAAACTGAAGATTATGATTCTCCCCCTAGATATGAATTGCATGTTGTACCTGAGGGATATATTATGGATGAGGAAACTGCTAGAGACTTTCTTGCTTGTAATGATAGAGATGATCTTAAGAAACTGTTAGCTAAGCTGAAACAAAAGTCTTTGAATGCTAGAATGCAATATGGCCCTATGTTTGCTACTTCACCTATCTTCGTTACTAATAAGGATTATGAATTCTCTGTCGATCCTGAGTTAATTACTTTGGTTGAATACGATCCTTTCTATGGTTATGAATCTAAAACTTTTGTGGCACATCTTACTAAATTGAATGATATATCCACCCTATTCGCTCATGAGGAAAAAACTCTATTACTATATTCTCAAATTGTTTCCTTTCTCAAATGTAATTCTAACCTTTTCTTTAACATAATAAATTTTAGCATTAACAGTATTCAAGAAGGTTCTACCAAATATAATAGGACAAAAATTATCTTGTTGTGTCCCAGGTACTAAGAAATAAGTAGGGTATTTGATCTTACCACACAAAACTTCAACATCTCTAACAATCCCAAGTGGTGAAATAGTATCTCTGTTTGCAAGCTTAATAGTAACATCAATATATTCCACTTCAACAGGTGCAATGTCATTCATAACTTCTTGATATAGAGAAAATTGAATAGCACTTACGCTAGCACCCATATCACATAAACCATGATAGCAATGATCTCCAATTTTAACAGAAACAACATGCATGCCAACTACAGGCTTATTCTTATCTAACATACCTTGTTCATTTCTAGCAGGTTTAGCAATTCTAGCAGCCTTGGAACAGAAGTAAATAACATGCCCATCTATATTATCGACCAAAACATCTTTAACCATTGCAATATTAGGTTCCATCTTAATTTGTTCTGAGGGTTTAGGTGTCCTGATATTATTCTTATGAGCTATACTAGTAACTTTAGCATGTTCCTTAATCCTAACAGGAAAAGGGGGTTTCTCAATGTAAGCAGTAGGCACAACTGGATCAACATTATAAATGATTGTTCCATATTTAGCTATAATAGGTTCCTCGCAATTTTATTTAATAGGTGGATGAAACTTAAACCACTTCTCCTTAGGGAGATCAACGTGAGAAGCAAATGATTCACAAAAGGTAGCTACTATCTAAGATTCAAGTCCATATTTAGTACTAAACTTATGAAAAGCATTGGTTTCCATAAAAGATTTAACACAATCAAACTCAAGATTTCTACCTAACTCTTTACCTTTGTCAATTTCCCAATCTTCGGAGTTGCATTTAATTATTTCCAGAAGATACCATTTGAATTCAACAATTTTCTTCATAAAGGAACCAGTAGAAAAAGTATCGAACATGGATTGATCATTATGATAAAGCCGAGAATAAAATTTTTGTATAATAATTTCTCTTGAGAGATCATGATTGAGGCATGCGTGCATCATATATTTAACCCCCCCCCCCCAGCTTGAGCAATAATGTCTCCTTTACGAGGCCAAAAATTATATATATAATTCTGATCACGATGAACGAAATGTATAGGATAAAACTTATGATGAAATTTCTATTTCAACCGGTTCTAGTCCCATGTCCCGGTATCATCCAATAGCCTATACCATGCCAATGCCTTCCCCCAAAAAGATAAAGGGAATACCTTTTTCTTAACTCCATCCTCGAGTAAACCTGCAAGCTTAAACAATCCCCAAATTTCATCTATATAGATCAAGTGCATAGCATGATGTATTGTTCCATTTCCTGCATAAGGATTAGCTAGCAATTTCTCCAACATACACGAAGAAATTTCATAGTAAATATTTTCAGTAGATTCAGTAGGATGAGGGGCAACTCTTATTGCTTCCGGTCAAGGTGAAGATAACCCAAACAAACCCCTCAAATGATTATTTTCCATAGTGACAAGTGATAGTAAATTTCAAAACGTAATATAAATGTTTTCAACGAGGAGCAGAAGGAAATGATAAGCGTTTTTCAGCAAGGTATTCTCTGCAAGTATTGGAAGTGGCAGTAACATGTAGTTTTGTAGTTGGATAATTTGTAACAAGTAGCAATAGTAACAAAAGGTGCAACAGGGTGGCCCAATCCTTTTTATATCAAAGGATAAGCTGAAGCGTTCCCTTATATAAAGCAAAGTGCTCTCGAGGACACATGGGAATTCTCGTCTAGTCACATCCATCATGTTTAGTTGATTCACGTTCGCTACTTTGATAATTTGATATGTGGATGGACCGCTGCTAGGGTGCTATTCTTACTCGAACAAGCAACCCTCTTATGATTACCCCCTCTCGCAAGCATCCTCTACTATGAAAGAAGAATCAAGATAAATCTAACCATAGCATGAAACATGTGGATCCAAATTAGCTCCTTACGGAATAACACATAAACTAGGGTTTAAGATTCTGTCACTCTCGCAGCCCATCATCTACTTATTACTCCCCAATGCCTTCCCATAGGCCCAAATATGGTCAAGTGGCAGGTAGTTGACGTTCACATGACAACACTAAAATAATAACATACATATCATCAAAATATCGAACGAAAACCAACTTCACATGATTACTTATAACAAGACTTCTTCCATGTCCTTAAGAACAAAAGTAACTCCTCACAAATCATATTCATGTTGAAGATCAGAGTTGTATTGAATATGCTTAAGGATCTGAACATATAATCTTCCACCAAATAAACCAACTAGGATCAACTACAAGATATAATCAACACTACTAGCAACCCATAGGTACCAATCTAAGGTCTTGACGCAAAGATTGAATACAAGAGATGAGCTACGGTTTGAGAGGAGATGGTGCTGGTGAAGATGTTGATTAAGATTGGTCCTCCCACGATGGGAGGATCGTTGGTGATGTCGATGACTTCGATTTCCCCCTTGTAGGATCGAAAGTATGTCTAGAGGGGAGATTAGACTACTTGACCAAATAAAAATCTAGCCTTTTACCAATTTTAATTCTTGGCAGATTTTAGCAACTTAGCACAAGTCAAGTAATCAACCTACACATGCAATTCTAAGAGTATAGCAGCGGAATGTAAAACAATTGCATATGAAGGTAAAGGGAGGAGTTTGAAGGGAGCAAACGCAATGTAGGCACAGAGATTTTTGGCGTGGTTCCGATAGGTGGTGCTATCGTACATCCACGTTGATGGAGACTTCAACCCACGAAGGGTAACGGTTGCTCAAGTCCACGAAGGGCTCCACCCACGAAGGGTCCACGAAGAAGCAACCTTGTCTATCCCACCATGGCCATCGCCCATGAAGGACTTGCCTCACTAGGGTAGATCTTCACGAAGTAGGCGATCTCCTTGCCCGTACAAACTCCTTGGTTCAACTCCACAATCTTGACGGAGGCTCCCAAGTGACACCTAACCAATCTAGGAGACACCACTCTCCAAAAGGTAATAGATGGTGTGTTGATGATGAACTCCTTGCTCTTGTGCTTCAAATGATAGTCTCCCCAACACTCGGCTCTCTCTCATAGGATTGGATTTGGTGGAAGGAGAGTTTGAGTACAAAGCAACTTGGGGAAGGCTAGAGATCAAGATTTATGTGGTTGGAATGGAATATCTTGACCTCAACACAAGTGTAGGTGCTTCTCTCTCAGAAAATGTATGTTGGAAGTGTAGGTATGTTCTGATGGCTCTCTTCATAAATGAAGAGTGGGTGGAGGGGTATATATAGCCTCCACACAAAATCTAACCATTACACACAAATCACCGAACTCAGTGGGACCGAATCATGAAACTCAGTCAGACCGATTTAGTTCAAAATGTGAACGTTAGGATTTTCGATGGGACCGACATGTCAATTCGGTGGGACCGATTCCATTAGGGTTAGGGCATAACGTAATCTCGGTGAGACCGATTACACAAACTCGGTGGGACCGATTTTGGTAATAGGCAAACAGAGAGTTGGTCAGGAAAACTCGGTGGGACCGATCGCTCATCTCGGTTAGACCGAAACGTTACGAAGGGGAAACAGAGAGTTTGCATTGCAATCTCGGTGGGACCGATCGCTCATCTCGGTTGGACCGAAACGTTACGAAGGGAAACAAAGAGGTTGCAATCCCATCTCGGTGAGACCGAGATCCCTATCGGTGAGACCGAAACGACTAGAGTTGGTGGCAGTGGCTATGTCAAGTGAACTCGGTGGCGCAGGGTAGGAAATTTTGGTGGGGCCGAGTTTGACTTTTGTTTTGGGACATATGTGGATATGAGAAAGTAGTTGAGGGTTTTGGAGTATATCACTAAGCACTTTGAGCAAGCAAGCCATTAAGCAACACCTCATCCCCTTTTAATAGTATTGGCTTTCCTATGGACTCAATGTGATCTTGGATCACTAAAATAGAAAATGTAGAGTCCTGAACTTTGAGCTTGAGCCAACATGTCTTCTTAGTATTTTGAGGGATCCACTTTCTAATCCATGCCATGCCAAACATTGAGCTTTCCTGAAATATTTATCTTGAAATAGCATTAGCTCAATGGGCTATATGTTGTTAGGAATTATCAAAACCACCCAGGGATAGTTGCACTTTCACCCCTCCCAGAAGGAAGTATCCTCGGCGGAATCGCTCCGTCGGAGAGCAAAAGTGCTCCTGTCCAGGTTCCACCTCGAGGCAGCAACGCTTCATCCCGAAAGTCTTCCTCTTATTTTTTTTTCTAGGGCAGAAGATGGGCACAGTAGGCCAGTTGTGGGCCCCACAATGCATCAGGGCGCACCATGTTGCCTTGTGGGTAACTGGTGGCTCCGTCTAGTATTTCTTTGTTCCAGTATTTTTTATATATTCAATAAAAAATCTCATGAAGTTTCAGGTCATTTGGAGCTCTGTAAAATAGCTATCTTTGGTGTAGCTCTTTTAGGTCCAGAATTTCAGCTGCTAGTAATTTCCCTCTCCATGTGAATCTCATAAATTAAGATAGAAACGACTTTAGAATTGCATCATAAATTGAAATAATGATAAAAAAATATTATAAATAACCGTAGAAAAACATGATGCAAAATGGATGTATCAGCTATTAGTCTAAGTTACCCTCATTGTGACTAGCCTAATGGTGTAGGGGTACACTAAAGTAATCGGCACACCATACGAAACACCCAACCAACCATTGGCTCTTCATTTCTGCTATGCACCTAGACGGAGGAAGTATGTATTCTCATAAAACTCTAGAAATCAAGCACTTATCATGTTGGTGGTACGGTAATAAATCATTTACAAATCACACTATCCAATTAGCAAATTTACGAATTTACAAGTTGTGAACAAGGTTACATAGAGCTTAAAAGATCACAACCTTCACAATTATTGCGGTTAAACTCTTAATCATATCTCTTGTCTACTAGGAAAGAAAAAAGATAAGCTCATTCCTATTTTGTGCTACGATGCTACTAATTATTTGTTGAAAGGGAGCTTTAACCCTAACATCAACCTCACTATGATGCACACAATCATCATTATTAAAAACATACCAATCATACAAAACAAAATGGATAAAATTCATGACTACAATTGGCTCATAAACGTATTACCGACTCACCAGTGAAACCAGTTGAATGAATAATTTTCTATGCATAAAGGGATATGCTCCTAGGCATCCACACGATATGTTCTGGACAATGTACAGATCCACGATGTAGCTCTTAAGATAACCTACAAAAGCAATTCTCATGTTAAAAATGATATTGTTCCAACAATTCTGAATTGCCAATAATAAGGCACAAGATCTCACAAGAATCAACAACAACAAAGCCTTTAGTCCCAAAGAAGTTTGGGTAGACTAGAGGGGAAACCCATAAGGTCTTGCAACCAACTCATGGTTATGGCACATGGATAGCAAGCTTCCACGCACCCCTGTCTATGGCTAGTTCTCTAGTGATACTTCGGTCCTTCAAACACTTTACAGACTCCTCCCATGTCAAATTCGGTCTACCCCGACCTCTCTTGACATTATCGGCACACTTTAGCCGTTCGCTATGCACTGGCGCTTCTGGAGGCTTGCGTTGAATATGCCCAAACCATCTCAGATGATGTTGGACATGCTTCTCTTCAATTAGCGCTATCCCAACTTTATCTCATATATCGTTATTCCGGACATGGTCCATCCTTGTGTGGACACACATTCATCTCAACATGCGCATCTCCGTCACACCTAACTGTTGAACATGTCACCTTTTAGTCGGCCAACACTCAGTGCCATACAACATTACGGGTCGAACCGCCGTCCTATAGAACTTAACTTTTAACTTTTGTGGCACTCTTGTCACGAAGAATGCCAGAAGCCACTTCATCCATCTGGCTTTGATTTGATGATTCACGTCTTCATCGATATCCCCATCCTTCTGCGGCATAGACCCCAAATATCTAAAGGTATCCTTCTGAGGCACCACCTGCCCATCAAGGCTAACTTCCTCCTCATCCTCGTGCCTAGTGGTACTTAAACCGCACCTCATGTACTCGGTTTTAGTTCTACTAAGTCTAAAACCTTCGGATTTCAAGGTTTGTCTCTGAAGCTCTAACTTTCTATTGACCCTTGTCCGACTATCATGGACTAGGATCACATCATCCGCAAAGAGCATACACTATGGGACATCTCCTTGTATATTTCTTGTGACCTCATCCATGACCAGAGGGAAAAGATAAGGGCTCAAAGTTGACCCCTGATGCAGTCCTATTTTAATCGGGAAGTCATGAATGTTGCCATCACTTGTTTGAACACTTGCCACAACATTGTCGTACATATCCTTGATGAGGGTTATGTACTTTAATTTGTGGTGAATTCCAATCGACCAGTTCCTAAGAAAAAAATACAAGTTGTCGGAGGCAAGTTATGGAATACATGAATCATACTCTCAAGCACATAGAGAGTGAATCACTTTCCTCCTCCTCCCAACGAGCGACTCCAGCAACTAGGGTTTCCAGGCCCCCTGCCAGCGCCGCCGCTGATCTACCTCGCCTCATGTGGCCTTAGGGCCATGAAGGCATGGTGGTACCCAATTCTTGCTGGTGGTAGGGCTCCTGTTCTATTTTTAGTTTTTTAATTTTTTTTAGGATTTGTGTCCTGCTTAGAAAAGCGGGACGGTGACGACTCCCTGAAAATGGAATAAAGTGCTCCCCGCCTAGCCCCAGTCCAGACGGTGTGTCTAGCGTCGTCGAAGGGTATCTGGAGGTGTGTCTCTAGCGGGTCTTGTAGGATTCGTTTTGGTGGATCTCAATGGATCCGGTATTCATTCATCTACGTTCGTGTGCCTATAGGTTGAATCTTTCCGATCTGCGTTTCTCTTCACCAGAGATGATTTTTGTTCTGATGCACTGGTCCTTTGAGTCTTATCACTATGACTTCCCGGATTGTCTACCACAACAAGGTTTTGCCCGGCTTCGCTGAGGGAGTGGCGATGAAGGCGGTGAGCCTTCGGCTCACTCCAATGTTTGTAGTTGTCGCTACTTGCTCTATAGACATGGATGCATTTTTTTACTTCTAGGGTTCTTTGTACCGCAATGATGTTCGATGAATAGAAAATACCCCGATGCATAGAGGAAAATAGGTAGGAAAGAGAAAAATTGTGAATTGTTTCTTTTTTTTTGCGAGATGTGAATTGTTTCTTCCTGATCAAAAAAAAAACTTTTTACATCCATGCCAGTTTTGTTTTACGAGATTATCTTTGTGCGCATACTACTAAAGTACCTTACCTTGCTATTTTATGTTACATAGCTTGTTCAATTACATCCAAAGTTGTACCTCCAGGCTTGATATGCTGAGTCGCACATCTGTGATCTGCAGATACACTGTGAGCTATTAATTGGTGCTTCCCCATATATGTCGTCAGGTATAATTGAGTGGAGAAATGCTCATTCTCCACAGCTCAACTGCTCAAGAGTTAGAAAAGCTGTATGTGCATCAAAGGAGCCTGAAGCATCTGATCAGACTGGAGTTTTCTTCACTCTGCTCTCCCATATCACTGTACGCACCACACATGAAATATCAAGATCCATTCCGTGAATCCATTCGATCCTTATATACCAGTCAGAAGCACCAGTCCTAGACAGTAGACACCTCCAAGGAACACCTCCAGGGTGTGCACCCAACACAGACGCAGATGAGTAAGAAACACAATATGAGTAGTACGTGCAAACATTATGAATTTGCTCAGATTTGGACGTGCGTAGTCCAGAACTAGCAGGGGTATCCATTAAAACAAGACTGCAAAACCTGCTCGTCACAACCGAAGACCGTCAAAAGGAGCAGGCACACAGAGATCGATCCTCGATCGATCATTTGGATACATCGATCCGGCCGGCCGGTAGCGTTGGAAAAAGGATGGATGAATGAATGAATGATTATCTTTTGTGCAGATGGACAGGTTGAGAAGACTAGGCGAGGTCGATGACACAACTGAAGTGGGTAGCGCTGGGGCCGACCCCTCACAATTGCGAGTGCATGCTGCAGAGATCAGCCTCTGTCTCATGTCTCAGCCGCTGCGTCGTCTGGCATGCACGTAGGAGGACGTACGTGCGTCCGTTGTTGCTATGCTACCCTGGCAGCGGCAAGTGTGTGTGGTGCTCCATGTGAAGGATGCGAGGCAGCGCTTGCACTGTGCCAGCACCAGCGGCTGCCCCGGCTGCCCAACAGTAGCTATATCGGGCAAAAATTCGCCAAGCCATTTCTGGTGTAACTTGGACCCCCACAAAACTAGCTACACCGACCGAGTAGTGGTAGAAATATTTCGGTCATTCTTCCCGGCCGGCAGGCCGGACCGGCAAGTGGCCCTGACATGCATATGCCGCAGGCCCCAGGCCGGAGCGCCATCGAATCTTTCTTGCCTTTTGCACAAGCAAAACCCGGTTGATTAGTGGGAGCTCTGCTCTGGCTCGGCTGTTCAACTTGATTACTCCATATATCCCGGCATGTTCGTGTGTGTGAGACTGAGAGACCAGCACTCAGAAGACAAGCAGCGCTGCTAGGTAAAAGCTACTAGCTTTTGCTGCTGCCTCCCTCAACCTCAAGCGCCTGCCAAAGCTGCAGACCACGACGCAGTTAACCGCCCCAGCAAAGGAGGTTCTCTTCTCCGCCGGCCGTACGTGCAAGTTTAACGTAGCAAGATGTTGGTGCTAATTTGCAACAAGTAATGGTTAGGACGTCGATAATTGCATGCATGCATGCATGGTCACATACTCACATGGTCTCCGGCAGCCCGGCATGCATCGTGTTGCACTGTAGTTGTATGATTGCGGGTGGCTGTCGCTCCCTGATCTTGAGACGCCAATGGCCCAATCATGTCCACCGATCAGTGGATGGACCATTTCTGTCCGACCGGGGCACGTAGGACAATCTAGCGGTCGCACCCGTCGCCCGTGCATGTGGCGCCATGCACAGTAAGCAAGCACTGTTGTCATCTTTGTTTGTCAACAATGTACTACCGTGTGTGCGTGCGTACGTGCATTCTCTGTGGCGCTATGGACCGCTATTAGATGGGACTCAGGCCAACTCCATCGCACGACCCTAAACGGACGTCCGGATTTCGTCCATTTGAGATGGAATTTAGAGTTGTATCCGGACATGTCATGGGATGCGGTGGCCGTGCGCCCAGCGCGAGGCCGCATCCATTTGCCTTTATTCTGTCCGTGTCTATTTAAAAACCAAAAAAAAATGTTTCAAATGCCAAGCCCTAATTCAGGCCAGCGGCCTACACGTCCATCACCGCCATCAGCCAGCGGCCGGCAACACAATCAGCCTCCAAAATGAATAGTTGTCCTCGCCGGCAACGCAGCCAGCGGCCGACAACACAGCCGGCCACCAAAATGAATGTTTTCTCGTCGGCACACAGCCAACGGCCCAGCGGGCGGGCGGCACCCATGCCAGCCTCCAAAAAGAACGGCCACGGCCGATCGGACGACCTAGTTTAGGCCTTCGGCTTCGAGCATCTCCTTCTGCTTGGCCTCGAACTAGGCCCTCGTCTTGTCGCTCATCTTCGACAAGTCCACGCTCATGATCGCAAGGGCCACCTCCTTCGCTTTGGTGGCGGCGTTCGTGGCCTCGATGTCGAGCTGCCTCTGCATGGCCTTGACGTTGTCGGCCTCGATATCGAGCTGCCTTTGTTGGGCCGCCTCCTTCATGTCGATCTTCCTCCTCTTGGCCGCCTCCTCCATCTCAAACTTCTTTCTTTAAAGGTCTAGGTATTACTTCATTTGCTCCTCCTTGCTTTGTCGCTTCTTCTCGTCCCTCACATCCTTTTGGGACATCATGCCATGCAAAGTGTCATGCAATGCCATGGATGAGGCATCGCGTATTTCATCAACCTTGGAGTTGGTCTTGCCCCTCGGTCTCTTCAAGGCCTCGCCATCTCCATCTCCGGCGTACTTGGTCGTCTTTAGTCCTCTCTTCCTTTGTAGTTCACGGTATTGGTCCTTAAACTTAGGGCAATTGTTGATGATCGTACAACAATGCGTAAGAGTGAATGGCTTGTCAATGTGCCGGGCCTTGAATGCCTCCAAAGATTAAAATGCCTAAATCACATGATCAACAACAAGTGAACATGCAAACGTATACACGGCCGAAGTGTCATGGCCGTAGCAAGGAAAGGGCTAGGAAGAGGAGAGCATACCATGTCCCCAACGCTGAGACCACTCACGGGCCGTGCTTCAACGCTCTCAAATCCGGTGCAATACTTGTTGCACTCTTGTTGGATGAACAACCATCTCTTTTGAATCGAGCCGATGCCACGGTTGCTTGTAAATTGATAGGGCTCAAACATCTTCCTTTCATGGAATGTTTTGTGGACTCTCGTCCAAAAAAACAATGCCCTTTTGTTGTGCGTCGATCCTCGGATCTTGGCTAATCTCCATCCAAACTTGGCAAATCAACTTGTCCTCATCTTGTGTGTATGAACCCGTGCGAATGCTCTTCCTCTTCTTTTGCGCTTCCGCTCTTTGGGTGAGCTCGTCGATGAACAATGGCTCGCCACTAATATCAACGTCATTGCCTTCTTCATCACCGTCACCTTCGACATAGATGTCATCGTCGTCATGCCACGAGTCACCATGGTCGTAGTCAGCACAGTCGTCGGCCTCTTCATCGAGCACGTACTGGGCGCGGCCATCCTGACTTTGGGTCTCCTCGGGGTCGTAGGCACGGCCATGCCCACCCTCGAAGATCACGTCCTCCATGTACTGGTTGTAGAAGGGGTCGTCGACCGTTGGCGTTGGTGTTGGCATTCCGTCAAACAAGACGCGGGGGGACAGCATGGTGCCCGTGAACGGTGCCCGTGCTTGCTTTCTTTGCATCTCGACGGACGCCCGGCCGCCGCTGCTGGACCCAGACGTGACGTTGAGGTCGATGACGGCCGCGGGACGCGGTGTGGACGGCGGCACGGCGCGAACAAGCCCACGTCCGGCAACCCCGAGAAACAGGTCTGGCCGTCGTGCCTTGGCGGAGGAAAGCCGGGCGACATGGGCGCGGTCCGCGACGTCGGCGACTGGCAATGCGGAGACCGGGCGACCGACGAGCTTGTGCTCGCGGGGCCGGCGGCCGCTGCGGGGAACCCGGCCAGACGGCCCATGCCAAGCATGAGGATGGCGTGCGCTTTGTTGAGGAGGTCCTCCTTCTCGTCGGCAGAGGCCTTGCGCCGCGCGGCCTCCAGCTCCTTGCGCTGGGCGACGAATTTGGCCGCGGCGGCATTGACCTTGACGACCGCTCTCCGTTCCCTCCTCTTCGCCGATTCCGCGTCCAACTTGGCGATCTCCTCCGGCGTACACTCCGACCACGGCTTCCTTGGCGCCTTGGCCGCCTTCTTCTTCACCATTGTGGGCAGGCAGGGCCGGTCCTGAGATTTCAAGGGCCCGGGGCAAGACAACACAAAGGGGCCCTAAAGCTAAAAGTTTCTCTATTTCAATTGCAACTAAATAGTCGATGCACTATAGTTTATATTGCCTTGTCATGTAGACTATACAACAAACCATGGTCATAAACATTCACAAAAAAAATGGTTGCTCTTTTCAATCGGCACTTGTATGTTCAATTATGTTTGTGCCTACTCTTCAATAGCAACTAAAGGTATTCCTCGGAATTTGTAGCAGAAGTACTTGTATGATCTGTTCTAGAAAAAATAATATCTCCTTTCGGGTTGTCAATCAACTCATATGCAAGATTATTTTCTCCACTCATTACCAAATGGATATTTTCTAGATAACGTCTTACTAATTAGCACACAAACATATTATACAAGAAATTAAAAACACTGTTAATCAAATAAAATTTTGCTAAGAAAGGCTTGGAACAAGGTACCTGGATGGATAGAAAACTAGAAATCGCAAGATATTGCTGTTGCTTAATAGTCAGGAACAAAAATCCAAGCTCCACTTTTCTAATGCCAACCAACACAAGAAATCGAAGTATGAGAAAGAATCAAAGAACTATGTGCGGGAATGATCTTCATGAAACAAATGAACTATCTACATAAAGTTAATGAAAAGAGGAATTTGCACTGGAGAGGAGGTTGATCGGAATCTAAAAAATTGCATTACTTTCTTCCATTAATCACGTGCAGCAGCAGAAAATCACGATTAGAAGACACAGCCGGGGACGCAGACAGGAATCAGCTGGAAACGCTGATTCGTTGCCAATTGTGAAGCGGAGTAGAAGGCGAGAAGATTGCGCCCGTGCGGCAAGGCTAGAATACCGCGATCTGTTACCATTTTTTCTCTTGTTTCTTTAGAATCAGTCGATCTGTGACTTTTTTTAGTGAAAGTCGATCTATTACATGGGCAACCTCACGTATGTATATGGAAACCAATCCATCAGGGGCCCCTTCATACTCGGGGGCCCGGGGCGGCCACCCCTCCTGCCCACCCTCAGGGCCGGCCCTGTGGGCGGGTCGACGGCCAAGACACCGAAATTCGGCGGGGCGTCGGCCATGGACGAGGGAGAGAGGGGGTGGGCGGGAGGGACGTGGGAGGGTTTGTGAAAAATGGCGTCAAATGGGCGTGGGGGGTTTGGTTTCTCCCACCGGCAGGCGGGCCAGGGGAGGACAAGCGCGCGTGTCCCGCCTGTCCGCGCGTTGTCTGTTTCACCTAAAACCGGCACAAATTTGAGCCGCGGATGGGTCACAAGCGGACACAAAGCGGACAAATGTTCGTTTTGCGGTCGCGCGCTGGGCGGTCTGATTTGTCCGTTTTATCTTAAGCGGACGAGGACGGACAGGACAAGGTGGCGCGGTGGAGTTGGCCTCACGCACGTATAATGGCTAGACGGAAGGGTGGTAGACTGGTAGTACGTACACGCATGGGCGTTCGTCCACGGGACCGAGGGTTTTGTCGGGGTGGGGGGCGAACCTCGTATCGGTCCCCGGGAGACAAGTATACACGGTGCGCGTATTTGTGTTGTGCCTAGCTAGCTAGCTTGCGCCCCACAAAGCGTCCCGATCCGCGCTTGCTACAGGCCGGGGCCCGGGTGATCTTCCATGCGTGTCCCCCGCGCCGGAAAGCCGGAAGGAATGGCAACCACGTTCCTGGGGCTATATGTAGGAGGAACCTAGCCAGCGTTGCCATACCTGTCCGAGTCTTTTCCGTCGCTTCGGCGAATAGCAGAAAACATGTTGTATGTGTATAGCTTTAAGTTTTATACTCCCTCCATTCCAAAATATTGTACTCCTACTGTGTAGGGCCATTCGTTTATCAATGTGGACACATAAGCATAGTACCGCTGTGGTGCATATCTTCTAGCCGTGTTAGTTCAGGAAATTCGTCAACTGGTCGTTTTAACTCTACACTGGCTGGCTTGACTGATATATTTACCTTTGTAATAATTGTATAAATCTATGGGTTCTGTGTAAAAACGATTATACGTGTGCATGCTCCTCCATACAAAACATCTATTTTACCACCAAAGTCTCTAGAGAGGGCTCGAGCTTCTTTTTTCACTTTACAAAGTATGTAGTCAATTAAGCTATAGCATGTTGAATTATATAATGTAGTGCCATCCTCCTCTTAATTTTACAGAAAATGTTCAATTAAGAATAAGTGGAAAGGAAATAGCGTTCCTAGGTCGGGAGATAAAATTTATATGGGGGGTAGACTACTATTTCTAAAAGTTTTTTTAGCAAATACTATCTAAAAGCTAGCTTTAATAATGCTCCTTTCTATATGTTGTCCACGTGTGAACTACCTAAGGGACCTAGTAGGAGATTTTATTTTCTTAGGAAAAGATTGTTAGGAGAGATCAAGAAATAACATTTATTAACTGGCACGCAATGTGTTAACCTATAGATTATGGGGATTTGGGTGTTCTGGCAATGATTGATTAAAGTAAATTTTGTTTCTCCTTCATTTTTGAGAAAATTGTTAGTAATTGTGACATGACTAGATTTTGTGATGACTTGTGGACTGATCATATACATTTGGATGGAAAGTATGTACTCATTTTAATTTGACTTCAAGCTGTAGGATTATTATGGCCAAATTATTTGGAGAAAGATGTGACTCTAGAGTTGTATACAGTGTTGTGCGCGCGCGCGCGCGTGTGTGTGTGGGGGGGGGGGGGGGGGCAGTGGTATTAGTTATAGGATCAATGTCCAATTGTGGTGCTAACGGATGATGACAATACTTTTAAATTGGTTCAAAATATTGGGTATATTCTATGTTAAATCTATGAGCATGGCCATTCAAATTGTCAAATTGCCTCATAGGGTGATCTGGTCTCTTATGGTTTCCATATAATTTCTTTGCCTCGCTGCTAATAGCCATATTCATACCAAATATGTGCTCAATAGGAGGGGATGGAAATGACATGACAACAAGTGTTCTGTCTATGACAATTTTGAGGATTTAGACCATTTGTTTCTTTAATTATAAGCTAGCTAGTTGCATGTTTTCTTTAATATTAGCTCTCCGATTAAAAGCATACCCTGGCAAGTTAGACGTGTAAGTATTGCGAGAGTTGATGTGGTAGTTTGGTCAATATGGAAGTCTAAAAATGGGCCTATTTTGATTATGTCTACCCGCATGATAAAGAGTATTAGTATTATGTGTGCCCCCTCCCTCGCATGCAAAGACAAAAGCGCACGACGGTGGCTTTGTAGTGTCGCAACCGTTCCCTCAAGAATTGCATCTAAGATCTTCTGGCAGCGGATAAGGTGGGCACCGATGACCTCAAGATTGTGAGTTGATCGAGATCTACTGGAGTAACTTGTTTGACCAAGCAAGGGCAATTGTTGTAGTCATATTTACCTTTTCTAGTTTTCCTTCTTTGTCATCTTGATGTTCTAGTCTAATGATGTGGTATGTCTTTTTGTACAATTTCTCTAGAGTTTTGGTTATTGTGTGCTTGTGAGCCATGGCCCCACCCAATCCAAATAATCCTCCTATTATGCACCCAGTTTAGGGATTTGGGAGGCGTGCCAAGCAATTCTCTTCAACTTCGTCCAACCAACTATTTATGTCAATGCAAGCTTCTCCATTCAAGCGTCGTGGGCTCCTAATCAGTGCTTCAGGTGCAAAACGAAGCTATAGTGCTCGCAACTCCCTCATGGGTCGTGGCCTTGTAGTGATGCTAGGTCGCACACCTGCTGGCTTGCCCATGCTCACGAGTGTTTCTTTGCTTTCTTTTTGCTGTTGCATTGCTATGTCAAAAAAAATACCCGAATAGATTTTGTTTTCAGTTAGAGAAAATTGGTGGAAACAAAAGATATTTGTGATTTTAAAAAATGTTCATTAATTTTTAAAAATGTTCAAATTTAGAAATATGTGAATTTAAAAGGGTCAAGAATTTGAAATACTGTATGAATATTGTAAAAGTTCACGCATTTTGGGAAAATGGTTCGTGGTTTAATAAAACCATGTATTTAAAAATGCTCACAAATGTTTAAAAAAGTCATTGATTTTAAATATTTAAAAAAATCATACATACCTAAATAGTTGGCATGCACTAACTCAATTATCTCGACATGCAACTATGCCAACTCATCATGTCATAATGCATGCCCCGCTAAATTTAATTCTCTCAACATGCAACTATACCAACTCACTATGCCATTTTGCATGAGAAAAGACCCAGCTTAATATGAATCTTCCATGTTCTTATATTGAATATATTTTTACAACTATACAATAACCAAATATATTAAGGTATATGGCTCGAGTTTCAGTTCTCATACCGCTAAATCTCATAGAAATGATTGCATTCATTCCGGCTACATCGCGTGGGTATCATCTCTAGATAGAAAAGTCTTCGCCCATTAAAAAAATATCATGATTTAAAAAATATTTACAAATTTAAAATAGTAGTTTGAAATAGTAACAATTTTAGAAATTATTCATAAACTTTAAAAGTATTCACATATTGTGTATAAAAAATGTTGTTGTTTTTAAGAAAACCATGCACAAATAATTAAAAAGCAATATAAAAAACACCCAAGAAGAAAAAAACAGAGAAAACCCGATTGGAAAACTAAAGAAAAAGCTACATGGGCCGGCCCACTTAGAGAACTAAGAGCATCTCTAGCAGATCCCGTATCCCGCCGGCCCACAAAACGCATTTGCAGTTCGCGGAAAACGGCCTTTGCGGGCCGGCGCGGACAGCAGCAGATGAATACCCCCTAAACGAACCCGTATAAAAGTATATTCACGGAATATGTTTTTTTTACGGGTCGGCTTTGCGGGGTCTGCTCTTGCGCCGCTGCATCCCGCATCCCATTGGCCCGCAAATATCAAATCCAACATAATACAACAAACGGAAGCAAACTAAATAATTATTCAATATCAACATAATACAACAATAATCCATATTACAAAAAATTATTCAAATCACTGAAGCAAACTTCTTGTCATGGATACAAATACAAATGAATACAAAAATGAGTTAGTGTCCAGCCCTTTGTCAATGGTGCTCAATGAGATCCTCGTGAAGTTGAAAGTGTGTGTTTGCATTTTCAATCTCCTTATATGTCTGAAGAAAAGCTCTAATGCGGTTAGGGTCTCTAACTGGTTTGACACGGCTACCCACATTGTCATAGAAGAATTCCAAATTCATTCATCTCTCATCTTCAAGAATCATATTGTGAAGGATAACACAACATGTCATGATATTTTTCAAGGTTCTCTTATCGAAAAAACGAGCAGGACCACGAACAATGGCAAACCTAGATTGTGAAACCCCGAATGCTCTTTCAATGTCTTTTCGGGCTGCCTATTGCACCCTTGCAAATTCACAATGTTTTCTAGATTTGGGATCTTTGATGCTCTTGACAAAGGTGCACCAAGGAGGGTATATACCATCGGCAAGATAGTACTCTTTTGTGTATTAATGTCCATTGATAATGTAGTTGCAAGCAGGAGCATCACCACTAGCAAGTCTAGCAAACAAATGAGGCCGTTGCAACACATTGATATCATTGAGAATGCCCGGCATAAGCAATACAAAATCCATAAATCCTCGGATGCTACGGCCTCTAGCACAATTATTGCATCACCAAACTTGCCACAATACATTCCTTGCCATGCCTTTGGGCAATTTTTCCAAGTCCAATGCATACAATCAATGCTACCTAGCATGCCAGGCCAACCTCTCCTCTCATTAGATGCTATCAATTTCTTTGTGTCATCCTCGTTGGGTGCCCGAAGATACTCAGGACCAAAGACATGGATGATCACTTTTACAAATCTACGCATTGACTCAATTGTAGTATCTTCACCAATGCGAAGGTACTCATCGGCATCGGCAACCGGAACGCCATATGCAATCACCCGCATAGCTGCGGAGATTTTTTGATATGCACTAAATCCCTTTAAGCCCACAACATTTCTTATTTGAGTAAAATACCGGCAATTTGCCTCGCAAGCTTGAACAATTTTCACAAAGAGGGATCGGTGCATTCGGTATCTTCTCCGGAAGAGGTGCGGTTGATATGTTGAATTCTCTGTGAAGTAGTCTTGCATCAACATCTCGTTCCCAAGATGGTGATTCTGAGGAATGCAAAGACGCCCGACGGTTGATCCTCGCCGCCTCTTCCGGTTCTCGTCTTCGTGCTCCTTCACGACAAGTGCCATCACTAATGTTTGCTGTCGAGAAGGTCGCAAGCATGGTCTCAACATCCGAGTCGTCTGAATCGGATGAATCAGAGAGCAAGAACTTCTTGCACGGGCTCAATTCATCTACATGGATAAGAATCGCACGTCGCGCCAATCAACTATGCATACCGCTCGCAAATATCACAAAACAAACACTAACTGACGGCTTGTGTGGCGGGTGGACCCGGGCGGCGACGAGGGACGGGCTCGACGGCGGTCGATCCCCGGCGGCGACAGTGAAGAGGGGCGGCTCTTCTCGTCGGATCCAGGGGGTCGATGCAGCATATCAGCGCTGTAGGGTGGGGGACGGCCCCGCGGCGCGATTCCGCCCGCAGATTTGGCCGGAATCGCCGGCGGCGGACGGGCGGAAGCAAAGGCGGGCGGGCGGCGGAAGGAGACGGGGAAAGGCGCGCGGGCTGAAATGTCCCTCCCGCCAACCACTTCTCTGAGATGCGGGGCACCGCAGGGGCGAGGGGGAAACCCGCGTATTCGCGGGTTGGGGCCAAGATTGTCCCACGCCCCTAAAAAATTATTGTGGGCCGGCCGCGTTTGCAGGGTCTGTTCAGGCAGGATTTTCCGCGCCGACCCATATTTTGGTAGTTATTTTACGAGTCAGGCCTTTTTGCGTGGTCTGCTAGAATTGCTCTAACGCTGGAACGGGGATGTGCACTATCTGCCGATTGACTACCATTTGGCACCCCTCAAAAGAAAATTTTGGCACCCCTCAAAAAAATGTGGCACCCCTACAAAAAAGACTACTATTTGGCAGGATTCTCAAAAAGGGAAAATACTACCATGTGGCGTCTTCCAAAAAGAAAACAGGCTACCGCATCATTAATAAAAAGACTACTATTTGACCTTTTTTGTTATAAGTAAAAAAAAGCACTACTGTTTGACACTTCAGGAATTTCCACCCGTGCCCCCACATTCCAAACCTCTGGCTCATTCCCGTTTCGTCTCCTTCTCATTTTAGTATCCTGCTTGTTTTAGGCTCGGCCTCGTGGTTTCGCGTGGAAATCAATCCGTTGATGAAATTTTTGTCACACGGTTGAACAACAACTAACTGGCGGTACCTCAGATAGCTAGATTTCCTGTGATAGAACCAACCCATCAGGATTTAAATATATATGGTCGCATTTCTCTAAATTTATTTCAGGCATTTCGACGATGTACGTTGATGGAAAGGAGACGTTCTTCCCGCGACTACAAAAAGGCCTATGACCACTTTGTCAGTCTTGAGAAGTAATATCAGCTCAGCACCTCGATAGTGCTCATAAAGATAAGATGTACATTTATATGGTTATTTTAACGCTCACCAAACTTGAGTTTAAACCAAGTTATTTAAAACCGAGAGATCCGTGCCAATATTGCTATTAAACACTAATAAATGCAAAGAATTTCAAATATCCTACTCCCTCTGTTCCTAAATATAAGTTTCTGTAGAGATTTCAATATGGACTACATACAGAGTAAAATGAGCGAAATCTACACTCTAAACTATGTCTGTATGCATTCCTACGTAGTCTATATTGAAATCTCTAAAAAGACTTATATTTAAGAACAGAGGGAGTATATTTATTTTATTTTCACTTGAAATGAGCTATTTATGAACGAAATCAAGCCAATACATGAAAATGAATAAAGAGGAGATTAAGGAGATCAAGTGGAAGCACACCAAAATGATGACGTTCCATACAACTACACGTGCTCGTATGTGCGGTTGTATGGCCTGCCGGGGGCGCCCTCTGATCCAACGCTACAAATACCGTGAACGGGCCAACGCTCGAAATACCAAAGAAGATCGTCGAAACCTTCATCTTCGTCATCTATAACAACCCTAACCGCCGTCATTTCCCATCTAAATTTCCATAGCCGCCACCATCTCCACCATCGTAGCATTCATCCAACTAGACATAGTTTGTAATCAGGCATCACATCTAGCATCTATTTTAAGACATATTATCAAACTATCCATTCTCATGATGTGTTCTTCAATGGTTTCTCTTTGTGATCTGATTTTCATGTGTGAGTTGTTCGGTAAGGCCATGGTTTGAGGCATAGATTTACAAACCGATGTACTACCTATGTAAACAAATACAAGACGTTTTGGAGAGTTGTGTAGTATACACAAGTCTCCAAAACATCTTGTATTTGTTTACAGAGGGAGTACTTGTTAGAGGGGTCAATCAAAGTACTTTGAATTAATGTCACATATGTGTGCCATAAAATAAATCGCACCACGGAGTAACCTACTCCAGGAAAATAGGATCAGCCCCCGCGTCGTCCTCCTCCAGGGCGACTTGGGCGGGGCATTTCACCCCCCCGGCGCAAGGCCTTCTCCCGGCGTTCACCCATCCGTCGCCACCTAACACATCCCCGGGCAAAGCCCGCTCGGATCTGGCGGCGGGGGGTCGCGGCTCTTAGGGCATCGTCACCCCTGGAACTGGGGGATCGGGTGGTGGCCGACGACGCGACGCTGCCTAGGCGCACGTCGCCGAGCTCTGAGGTGGAGGGGACGGCGGTGGTTGCGGGCGGATGTCGTCGGCCGGTGCTCCTGGTACGTACGTGCAGCGGCTGAACATGGTGCGGCGGCGCGGCTCCATTGGTGGTTGGGCATGTTTGTGAGGCCCGGTGGCTGGCTACCGGCCATGGTCGCCGGGATGCGGACGACGCGATGGCGGGTACGACACGCTGGCAACTGGGCAGAGACGCCCTTGTCTGGGTCCTTGACACCGCGGGCAACTCTAGGGGAAACCCTAGATCTCATTGCGATCGAGCGATGGCGGTGCTTTAGCGTCGTAGTCCCTCTTGAGGGCATCATTTTTGGAGTTTGCTCAGGTTCAAGGGACCAGCGATGCCGGAGGTGCACGGCCTGGTGGCGCGGCTGCCGATGAAAATCGCGCCGACTTCGGTCATGGCGGCGTCTCCGATGTCATTTCCTTGTTGAGGCATCGTCGTTGCAGTTTGCGTCATCATGCTCGGAATGCTCCGGGGGAAACCCTAGATCTGGGCCTCCTAGATCGGCCGATGACGGCGCCTTTGGTGTCGTTCTCCCTCTTGGGGGCATCGTTTTGGAGCAAGTGCTGGTTGGAGGGGACTACTGGAGGAGCGGTGTTACATCTACCGCAAGGCCGACGGCGGATCCCGACGGCATGGCGCTACGGAGGTTCGACGATGGGCACGTTGGAGATGGACTCGCGCAGGAGGAGGAAGCTGTCTGGCGTCATGGTGACATTGATGGCAGAGAGGCCTGACAAGGTTGGTGCATCGGTTCTGCTATGAGGATGGGCCGAGAGAAGATGGAGTTGACGGCCCTTGCAGCGTGCGGTGCTCACTGGGAGTGTGCCTGACCGGTGTGGGACTCAATCCAGGTAGTGGCTTGGATGGGACATCCAGCTTTAGATGTTAGGCTTTGGTGCGATGTCTGTTTGGTATTAGGCCATATTCGGCACGTCTTCATCAAGGGGTAAGGAGTAGCAACAACGTTGCCAAGATGGTGGCTTCTAGCTTATTGATGTATCATCTTGTATGGACTTTGTGAATAATTAATAATATGGTTGCATGCATCATCAAGATGAAGGGGCCGGGGGTACATCCTCCTTTTCTAAAAAAATGTGTGCCATAAAATTGCTTCATAATTGTCTCTTGTCTTGTTCATATTCTTTGTCCCTGCAGGTGCCCGGAATCATGGAGAGTAAGCTACGAAGAGGCTAAGGCAAAAAGACCGTGAAGTGTTATTCTGAACAACAGTGAAAGAAAGGTTTAGTATGGTAACACGAATCCTATCATTAGGGATACAAGAGGTTTATTCATTAAACGACCGATGATTTTGTGTGATTTATATCTTAATTACCGGGCAACCCCGTGATACGTCCATTTTGCATCATATTTTCCTATTGTTATTTATAATGTTTTTATGTTTTATAACACTTTGTGGAGTAATTCTAATGTCTTTTCTCTCATAATATGCAAGGTTTACACAAAGAGGGAGAATACCGGCAGCTGGAATTCTCGACCTGAAAAAGCTATGTGAGAGTTACCTATTCTGCACATCTCTAAATGAGCTGAAATTTGACGGAAATTATTTTGGAATAAATAAAAAATACTGGAGAAAAGAACTACCAGAGGGGGGTAGCTAGTTGGCCACAAAACACCAGGGCGCGCCACCCCCTCCAGGCGCGCCCTGGTGGGTAGTGGGCACCCTAGCCCACCTCTGGTGCCCATCTTCTGGTATTTAAGGTCTTTTTACCTAGAAAAAAATAAGGAGAGAACTTCCGGGAGGAGCGCGGCCATCTCGAGGCGGAACTTGGGTAGGAGCACTTTTGCCCTCCGACGGAGCGATTCCGCCGGGGGAACTTCCCTCCCGGAGGGGGAAATCCAAGCCATCGTCATCACCAACAACCCTCTCATCTTTGGGAGGCTAATCTTCATCAACATCTTCAACAGCACCATCTCATCTCAAAACCCTAGTTCATCTGTTCAATCTTTGTAACAGAACCTCAGATTGGCACCTGTGGGTGACTAGTAGTGTTGATTACATCTTGTAGTTGATGCTAGATGGTTTATTTGGTGGAAAATTATATGTTCAGATCCATTATGCTATTTAATATCCCTCTAATCTTGAGCACGAATATTATTTATGAGTAGTTGTCCTTGTTCTTGAGGCCACGGGAGAAGTCATGTTGCAAGTAATCATGTGAATTTGATATTTTGATGATATGTATGTTGTGATTCCCTTAGTGGTGTTATGGAACGTCGACTACATGCCACTTCACCATCTTTGGGCCTAAGGGAATGCATTGTGGAGTAGTTATTAGATGATGGGTTGCTAGAGTGACAGAAGCTTAAACCCTAGTTTATGCGCTATTTCGTAAGGGGCTGATTTGGATCCATGTGTTTAATGCTATGGTTAGATTGTTATCTTATTTCTTCTTTCGTAGTTGCGGATGCTTGTGAGGGGTTTAATCATAAGTGGGAGGCTTGTTCAAGTAAGTGTAACACCCGAGCACCGGTCCACCCACATATCAAATTATTAAAGTAGTGAACACGAATCAAAGCAACATGATGAAAGTGACTAGATGAAATTCCCGTGTGCCCTCAAGAACGTTTTGCTTATTATAAGAGATGATTTTGGCATGTCCTTCGCTACAAAAAGGATTGGGCTATCTTGCTGCACTTTTGTTACGCGTTACCATTACTAGCTCGTTACAAAATATCTTACTATCAAACTACTTGTTACCGACAATTTCAGTGCTTACAGAAATTACCTTACTGAAAACCACTTGTCATTTTCTTCTGCTCCTCGTTAGGTTCGACACTCTTACTTATCGAAAGGACTACGATTGATCCCCTGGTTAACACCCCGCACGATGGATAGGGTCTTCCGTTTGGACAACTGACTCTTGATGCAGGACGCGTGCTGGTCAAGACGTAATTTGGACACATCCTCCACCTCAATACATTGCAAGCACAACACGGTGGATAACTTCCAGAGCACAAATTAATATCATGAGAATCCTGTTGAAAAATATATGTTGTAAGGAAAGTCCTCATACCCATGTCTATTTTTATTATAAGTGTTTTGAGATTGAAGTTGATTTTTATTCGGTCAAAAGCTAGAATTAATACTCTTGCAAAAGCTTGGTAAAAACTCTGACTTCAAGGGCTCCTTTCTCTCATGAGTTCGATAACCCAAGGTCACCTCTGAAGAAAAGGGCAAGAATCCTTTCTGATCCTTTACTAGTACACTAAAGGTACTAATCAAACCTTTTCTGGCACTGTTGCCAGGGAGGATTTGTGTGCATAGTCTTTGTGTCAGGAGTGTTTGTTAGAGTTTTGTTTCAATTTTAGTTTACTTTTAGTTGCAGGTGTTGTCACTAGAAAACCCAAAAAGATTACAAGGCTCGTAATCTTGCAAACTTTGTTGCTCCTACCAATAGTTTAATGCGTGGACCAATTGCACAACCTGATGTTGTGGTCGCTGAGTATGAGATTAAACTGAATTTAGTCTCTATCGTTCAACAAGACCAATTTCAAGGCTTTGAAGATGTGGGCATGCATTTTCATAATTTTTTCTAAATTGTGTAACATGACACGCATAAGGGATTACGACTCCAGAGTTTCGAAGTTAGATCTATTTCCTATCTCTTTGAGAGAAAAAGCTAAAGAGTGGCTTCTACCTTTCCCTAGAGGTAGTATAACTTCATAGACTGAGTGTTGTGGTAAGTTTTTATATAAGTTTTGCCCACCTACAAAATTTGTGCATCCGCATTCACAAATAACAAGTTTTAAGTAGGAAGATCGTGAGACACTAGCTCTTTCAAGGGATCGCATGAAGGAGGCGTCCTAACCATGAAATGGAAGAATGGTTAATTCTTCATGTGTTCTATAATGCCTTAACTCCTGTCGAAAACAATGCTTCATACTGCTGCAGGAGGAACTATTATGGAAAGCCCATTCCTGAAGCTAAAAATTTGCTAGATGATATGCGAGAGAACCTTACCTAATGGCACGTTGAGAGGGCTACCAAAGAGTTAATGATATTGAAGAAAATAATACATAGTTTACCACTAAACTTGATGAACTCATCTCTAACATGGAAGGTAAATAAGAGGTAAACATAAACGCTATTACAAGATGTCGATTTCATTGCTCGTAATAGCTACAATCCAAAGTGGAAAAATAATGGGTATGCTCCTAGATTGCTTTATCCTAATAATAATGAAGCACCTAACAATTTTAATGGAATGAACAATGCTAATAGAAATACTTTGGAGGAAACTCTAATTTTTTTATTGATTGTCAAAGTGAGCAAAATGAAAGCTCTGAAAATATTTTCGTTCAAGATAACTTACTTGGTCAATTGACCGGTAAGGTTGCTGGACTCACTAACGATGTGCAGGCTCTAGATGGAAGAACTAAAAGCATGAAAGCACAAGTGGCTAAAATTGCATAGAGTCAAACTTTGGTTCTAGCCAAGTTTGCAGGTAAACGGGAATATAACCCGGTTGAAGACATCAAGATTATGAGAAGTAGCGAATAAAATGCAGAAGAGCTTGACAAGAGCCATGTGCCAGAATATACATATACAGTTGTAGACTTCTTGAAAATGATAGCAACGAAACACCCACTACCTGAAGTATTAAATGATGAAGCATATAATATTTTTGTTGATCATGTTGCAGCTAAGTTACATGAGTTGGATGATGAAAGAAAGAAGCCATATGGTATGGTACCTCCTATACAAGAATATATTTGAACATACTATTAAGATTGAGATTGGTTTGCATAAGTTCAATGCTTTGTGTGATCTAGGTGCTAGTGTTGCCACTATCCCTATGTTTGTTTCTGATAGTTTCAATATTGGTCCTTTTGTTACACCTCCGCCATCTCCCACGTCGGCGTCAGCACAAGACACACCGCGCAGCCAAACCACCAAAGTGGCTTTCGGCCGCCGCTCGCGTAGACTCTCCCTGTCAAGATCCGTTGGCCACTGCCACCATGGCCCACCCGTGCCGCGACCATGGCCTCCCAAGACGGAACCTCTTCTGTGAGCTTTAGACCGTGCTCCGCCTCACCATGGGCACTCCACTGCATCGGAAAGACCCACCGTGTCGCCCGCTTGACACCGCTCGCCCACGTGAGGAAGGCCGGTCGAGTCGCATCGACCTCGCTAGCCGGGCGCCGCCACCACCACCGGCGACGGCGGTGGCCAGGGAAGTAGAGGGAGGAGGGGCTTGCAGGGCTAGGGTTTGCTCCTGAGCCGCCCGTGCGAGTGGCCAGGGAGGAAGGGGAAATATTTTTCAAGTATAGTCCACAACCCTGTAACACTAACTGTGCAATGTGCGGTCAGCCGATCTCGTTTGCCTGTGAGGACAACTCCAGTGCACGACCCCATCCGGACGTCTGTTTGCCCTGCTTTCGTCCGTTTGGGGCGGCAATGGGGTTGCCCATGTCCGCTTGGGGGCGTTGCCGTGTCGGTGCACCCAACGTGCGGCTGCACCCCAAATCATGTCCGGGGTGGACATGATAAAAAACGCAAAAACTAAAATAAAATGCCGGAAAAAATAAAATAAATGCAAACATAAAAACATAAGAACATAATTAAACATCACGGCCACAGAACGGCTGCGTTCCACAGTTCACATTGACATAATTAACATAAAAAACAAAAGAAAACCCGCCACCCGCACGCTCCTGCCGTGGCCGTCTCCCTCTTCTCACGCGTCGCCGTTGACGTCGTCGTCGCTGATGAGGTCGACGTAGGGCG
Source organism: Triticum urartu (assembly GCF_056163025.1). Lineage (NCBI taxonomy): Eukaryota > Viridiplantae > Streptophyta > Magnoliopsida > Poales > Poaceae > Triticum > Triticum urartu. The sequence goes on from NC_141875.1 coordinate 636,716,741, forward strand.
GCGGCGTCCAGAGATGGGACGGCGATGCCTGGTAGCCGGGTGCTTGCTGAAAGTGGGAGGTGCTTGCACCACCTCCCCTCGTGGCGATGTCTCGCGCTCTGGTGACCGCGGCGGCGTGGGGCACCAGTTCACGCCCCCACGGCGTCGGTCATGTTCGTGGCCGTGCACGACCAGCTCCACCGCTGGCCCACCAGGCCCGGGTGAAACGCGGCGACTGGCTGCTCCTCCATCACCTCCTCCAGCTCCGGCACGGCCACGTCGCCGGCAGCAGAGAGGGCCATCATGGTCTCCAGGCCCTCCCATTAGCACTCATCATGCGTGTTCATGGAGTATTCCATGACACGTTGAAGGAGCTGGGCCTCCTCCTTCTTTGTCATGTGAGGAGGTGGTGGTGGCGACGAAGAGGGCGACGGCGACGGCGACGGTGTGATGCCGCGCACCACCCTACGTGCGCGCACGTGAGAAGGGCGTGGAGCACGCGCGCCGTGCTCACGTGGCCGCCGCGGCCCTGATGAGGTGCCGACAAAAGAAGGACGCGCGCCGCATGTCGTGCTCATCCCGAAACCACGTGTCCCAGAGGTCGGAGTCGATGGCGTACCTGGGGTCGTAGTAGAGGTCGTCTGGCAGGAGGTGGCGGCGGCGTTCGATCTCCTCGCGGCACGCACAGCCGCTCGTCGGGACCGGCGGGATCGCAACCCGGTCGGTGAAGAGATGCCAGTTATTGGGGAGGTGAACGTCGCTCCAGGGGAGCGGCGTCCTCGTCTCCCAATAACGACGGCAAACATCCGTGTGGATGTAGTGCCAGTCGCGCTCGCCGGTGATCGTAGGGGCGATGGAGAACGTGGGCGACGCGGGAGCCCTCTGTGGGGCATGCCGTGGTGGTGAGGCGGGCTCATTTTTTACGCCGCGGCGGCAACAGTCCGAGGACGAGCCAACCTCGTGTTTGTGTGTCCCCTTGCGGCCGGTGTTCCACCACCCCATGGCTGCCTGGCGGCCGGCCGACGAGATCGATGAAGGGAGATGGAGAGCTAGGGTTTGGGAGTGTCGGATTTCAAGGAGGCAGCGCGGGCTGGAGTGGGGAGTGTGGACTGTAACCGGTCCAGGATTTCCCATTTAAGAAGGACGGCGACCGTTCGCCTGGGCGAATGACAGGTGAGGCCGACCGCGCGTGCGTATTTATGTTGGACGGTGGGAGGTAGGTGGCCGCCTGCCACGCGGCCCCGATATGGACGAGCGGTGCGTCCGTTTGCTGTCCGCTTGAATCCAAACCGGACGCATGTTTGAGCTTGAAGTGGGTCGGGCTGAACACAAAACAAACAAGATGAGTCCAAACTGTCGCGCGCTAGACCGTCTGGTTTATTCGTTTTGCACTAAACGGATGGGGCCGGATGAGATGGGTCACGCGCTGGAGTTGGCCTGAGCTCCTGCTCCAGCGCCATGGGAGAGGAGAGCAATCTCCGATCGCGCCGAGGGCCGTGAATGCAGTGCGCAATAGTGATCGCAGAAGATCTTGCGCCCCGGTTGCAAGCGCAGGAGAGACAAGAGAACAGGCGGTGGGCGGGCGCGCCGGCGCGGAGGAGGAGTAGCGGCCGCTGGTATAGACTAGCTAGCGTGGGGCCCGCCTCTTCAAGCCGGAGGAAGAGACGAAGCCGTGCTGTCTTGTCGAGGTGTATATTCTTTGTATTTTATATTTCCACAGTAAAACAGTGTACATACGTACGTACGCCCTTATCTCCGCAGCAGCAGCAGCCTGAGCCCTGACTGACACGTCTGTATTGTCACCCCTGGCCTCCCTTTCAGCTAGAGCTAGCCCGGCCAGCTTTTCTGCGCCTCATGTAAAACGCTCTGGACTCTGATCGATCAGTCCAGCTAGTATATCGGCTTCGATCGATCATGCATGCATGCACCGCGATGATCACGATGACACTGTTGCGCTGCGCCTAGCGTCGTGCAGCTAAGCTAGTCACGCATAAACTAGCTGCACCGATCACGATAGAATTTTGCCAGTGCTGATGTGTTGGACGGAGGAGACATGTACGGGTGAGTCACGCTCACGCTCCGTCCCTGGGTCGGCACGTGGCCGTGGGCTCGTGCATGCGCCTCTCACGGTGTCGCTGGCTCGCGCGAAGTACGTATTCTGTGCAACGGTCTCGCGCTGACACGCTCTCCTGTGCATGTGTCTTCGTGGGAAATTTCGACTCGTGTAGCCACGCATGCAGGAGGGCCAGAAGCATGTCGCGTGGACTTTTCAACATAATGGAAAAGAACTTCTGCCGGTCAGCCGGTGAGCCGGTGAGCCAACGGCGATGAACAGATTCATGGACAGTGGAAGGCCAGTGATAAAGGAGAGAGGAGAAAGAGAGAGCCTGGATCTGGGTCGGTTGGGCTCAGCCCAATGCGACAGTGCAAAGGCCAGAGTTGGTTGTTGCCAGGTTCCGACTCATTCCAGCCTGCGACTAAAGCAGTAGCCAGTGTACAAATTTCATTTCAGTCCATCACTGTGCATCGGCATCGCTGCTACTGCTCCGGTCTAGGCAGACGCATCTGGTAGGCCGGTCGTTAGGCTCTACTATTTCGTCCATTATCTGGAGGAAAAAAAATCACAGTATGTGCTCTACGCACTACTAGCGGTAGCGCCGTGGATGGTATCGACCCTATGCTGTTATACTGCACGTGCCGATGCTCACTGTGTAGAGTACGTACGATTTACTACAGCTGGTAGGTACACTGTACGTCTACGTACGTTCACTGGAGTACGTTGCAACAGCTTCGGCATCAGCCTGCGGCGACAGGATTCCGGTCCGGAAGCTCTACAACAGTGTGAGGAATTGATTAGACGCAAGCCGGAGCCGGGCACCAATAGTTTCGTTCCGGTGGCGATCCCGATCGGTATGGCTCCGGCGACCCATCCATCAGGCAGGCTCCATACCACAGTTTTGGCAGCAGCGGGAGGCACCCGCCCATCATGCGGCGCGGCGCGACGGCTCGGTTTCCCAAGCTACGACAGTGCAATGGCAGTACATGCCGCCCGCGCGCGTGGGCAGATGCAACTCTCAAGTCTCTGCACTACTGAAAGATGATTCACTCGCGGAATGGCAGCACTAGCTCTCTCCAAGGTCCAAGCACAGCTCACTCCCCACGGTCTCCCCATTCACTGGCGTCGCCCGGCCGTCGCCGCGGCAAGAGGGGCGCGACACTTGGCGGGCATAGACACGTACGTGCCCGCGCACGGCTGCGCGCCGGCCGGCTCGCGGACGTGCCGGCGGGCCGGAGACGCGGACACCGCGAAGCGATCCAAGGAAAGCCACCCCTGTCGACTGTCGTGCAGCTTTGCATTTATGTGCACGATGACAAGCGGCGCCAGTGGCTTAGCTCTGTTCACGTACGTAGCTGACGTTCTTTGCCGAGCTACGCGCCATGGCTACAATTCTAGCCAAGCACTTTAGAGGCAGGCAGGCAGGCAACCTCTTTGGCTTACCTCTACCCAGCTAACAGCAGTCGTACTACTTGAAGCTAGTACCGACGACTAGGGCTGGATTAACTGGCTGCTCGGATCGTTCAGCTCATTATCATTAAACTCATTATCATTGAGCTCGTTAGTATTAATGAGCTAAAACCTCTGTTCAGTTTGGTTCTTTATGGGCTCGTTACGCTCATGAGTGTTTACGAGTGCTCGTTAAGGTAATAAACAACACCGTAGAATCTCATGATCCATAAAAAATTCACAATAGAATATATTAAACAAGGATATCAAGATAATAAACAACGCAGAAGAATACCATGATCTCATCAAAAATTTACAATGGCCGAAATTAAACAAGGATGTTCGGTTCCTGGCGGCTGGCTCCTGGGTGACTCTAGGGTCTCCTGACGGCTAGCTCTCAGGTCTAGGAAAAGTGCCGAAGTGGGCTGGGTGCTAGGCCCCTAGGTTGGGCTATCTAGCAATTCTTTTTGTTAGTGCGCTGATTTGAACTAGGGACCTTATGTTAAACTTTTGAAAATTAGCGAGTTAAACGAGTTAGCTCGTAAAACTTGTTTGCTCACTGGTTAAGCTTGTTAATCTTAACGAGCAAAAAAAATAATGTTCGGTTTGGTTCATTAACTAACGAGCACGATCCAAAACGAGCCAAACTATCGAGCGCTTATTATGCTCGCGAGCTTCGAGCTTTTCGTCCAGCCCACGAGCCATGCACTCGCAAGTCGTGACGAGACCCAAAGTGAATGGGCTCGAAAGGTTCTGAGCCTTGCCGTGTTGCACTACTCGGTCTGGTCATTAGAAGTTACAACTGTTTAAAATTTCATCGTTATATGAGATGTTTGCTCAAATGCTATTAGGGCATCTCCAACGCCGATTCCCTAACCGCCCGCAACCGTCTGGATTGCATGGTCTGAACGTGTTGTGCCATCCAATATGGACCTGTATTGGTCCGCTCGATTGTCCGGACTACTTTCTCCCGTATAGTGGACAGACAAAGTGTGTGGGGAGGGGGAGGGAGGGAGGGGGAGTCCGGACAACAGTCACGTAGGACTGCGGCACCGGAGCCCGGTCTCATTTTCTTCTACTCCGCCCCTTCTCTCCCTTACTTTGCATCCGCACCCTCCACCTCCGTCACCGTCGTTGTACCTCTCCGGCCGTAACAGGGACATTGTCGGACATCCGCAACCAGCACTGATGCGCCAGCTCGCCTTTACGACGGTGTTGTCCACCCTGAAGCCATTTGTACCCAGGTACACTCCCCCCCACCCGGTGGACGACCTCCATGGCGGACACCACGCCCGACATGTGTTCAGTCAAAGGATGCCATGTCGTTGTTTCAAAGTATGAAGGATGACAGGGTACTCGACCATGGAGGATGAGCTGTTGTGCGATGCGTGGTTGGCCATATCCGCGGATTTCGTAGGCAGGGGCATAGGAGGGACCTTCTGGTAGCAAGTGCATGAATCACGCATGAAAGCACATTGCGCCCTACGACGTGCACATCATTCAAGAACGCAATGTGAGGCTGTTATCGTATCGCTGGTACACTATTTAGATCAGCTTCACCAAGTTTTGTCACGTGGTTGGTAAGCTGGAGGCAAGGTGACCATTGCACGCGGCAGAGGAGGAGATCGTAAGTTTTGCTTCTTCTTGCTCAACTAGTTTAAATCATTCATTCACCCATTGTTGGTCTACACATCATGTAGTCCGCACGCGTTGTCATGATGTACCACAGGATAGATGGAGCCCATTTAAGTACAAACTATTGGATGAAACTGAAGGAGTAGTATGTGTGGACGACATGATCCGCTGATGAAAAATTGTTGGGCATCCGGTTAATCTCATCGAATTTGAGACATTGTTGTGCTAGACATATTTGTATGCTACGTATGAATGATTTGTGCTATTTTCTATTCAAACTGTGATGAAGATTCGCCGTGTTTGCATGAATTTCGCGAAGTTTATGTAAAAATCCGTTGTGTTTGCACGAATTTCGTCCATTAGTTCACATAGTTGTTAAAATGCATGCGGGCAGCGTTGGATGGCGGCCTCCGTCATCAGTGTCCGTGAACTGGTACCCTGTCCGTGAACGGATGCCGGAGCAAATTTGCGTGTCAGCATTGAAGATGTCCTTTGACACCTAAATTATGTCATTGTTCAGTTCGATGCTTCTTGAAAAATGCCATTAGACACCATTACCGTAAGGTCAAACTCGTTGACCATGTTATATGACAAAAATTATCTGTAGGCCCACATATAACCTCTATCTATCACACAATGATAAAGTGTGGGCCCCACTTATCAGGAGTAAGCAAGCGAATAATCTAGAGAAAAATAAGAACATTGTTGGGGATCAAGTGAGACCAACACTTTATCGTAATGAGATAGAGTGAGAGTTGGCATGTTGATCCATGGTATTTTGGTCATGTAACATGGTAAATGTGCTTTGAGCTGACAGCAATGGTGTCTAATAGCATTTTTCAACATGTGTCAAACGAAACGATGACATTTATTAGCAGTTGAAACTCCTAGCGACAAAAACTGTGTAGTGAAACACAACTACTGCCATAAATGATAAAAACCCTTCTTATGGATGCTCATGCAAGTTTTAACGCGTGATAACACTTGGGCGGTGCAGTAGTGTTGCCACCACGTGAAAAGCTTATATAACAAAATCCCCGTTGTCAAAGTGAGTTGACTCAAGACAACATATACAACCAAAAAGGAAAGTGAAAATCTAGGTGAATTTAACAGCTAAATTTGGTGAACAAAAACTAAAGCCAAAATGGTTTTATCCACATTTATACAACTTAGATTCTTTTTGTCTAGATAGATGGTGTTAATCAATTGTCTAATTTTGACGGTCTCTACCTTTACACGAGTCGCAACATGGAGAAAGTGAAACGACTAACCATTCGGCATGAATAGTGTGCTATTTAAAAAACAATAAAAAATGTGGAACAATCAAAGGTGTCGACTTAGATGGGAAAAAGAAACTTGAACTACTTAGATTCAGAATGACCCCTCTGAGTGCTAGCTCCCTAAGAGGGCCGACCCATTTAGGTTTTCCTTCACTGGTTTTAGAAACTTTCTAGAACGCTCCAGCATTTTTTCTCTAGACAGTTATTTCTCAGTTTATCTTAATGTTTTCGGATAATGATGTTTTTTAACTAAGTACCCAGATTATTAATTTTGCAAACAATTTGTAAAAAATACATTAAAAAATTCAAATGCATGGACTTTTTCAAATTTATAGAATTTTTATGAAGTTCATTTTTTTAATTTGTGTTTTTTTATAAAAATTATTGAATGAATGAATGTTTTTAATCTAGGAAAATTATATTTTAGTTTTTCCCTGAAAATAGTTTTTTAATAACGTTGCTGGTGAGCGAGCTTGACCGAGTAAAAGCAACTGGCCCGTGGTCTACATACTCGGAGAAGCAGAAGTGAGGGTCAATCCAATTTAGCGTCGGAGCTATATGCAGAGAGTCCCTGTCGGACGCCCGTGTGCGTCAAACCGACGAGGTTTCGCGCAGGGCGCGCGATCTGAATGGGCCGGCCCATTTTCTGTGGTCACAAAAATACCCGAAAAAGATGTCCCATGGGGGGATTCGAACTTGCAACCTCACGATCGCGAGTAAAAGATCCTTACCACTACAACACCTAAAAGTAAGTGATTAAATGAAGCGCGAAACTTTAAGAACTATAAAGGCAGCGCCAGAGAAAAAAACGAAAAATTTCCACCATTGAACATTTTTCTTATTTAGGCTAAATAATTTTTAAATACAATTTGAACATTTTTGTGATATACGCTGAATAGCTTTAAATACGAATTGAACATTTTTGTGATATACGATGAATAGTGTTTAAATACACATTGAACATTTTCATTATATACACTGAACACTTTTTAAGTACACAATGAACATTTTTGAAAATACGATGAACATTTCCTTAATATATTTTGCACATTTTGTTAAATGTATGGTGAACATTTTTGTAATACACAATGAACATTTTCCAATGCAAGGTGACTTTTTCATTAAGACGATGAAGATTTTCTTAACACACAGTGAACATTTTTGTAATACGCGGTGAACTTTTTAGATAACACAACAAAAAGAGAAGAAGAAAAAAAGATAAAAGAAAGTAAACGAAAAAGAAAAAACCAAAGGAAAATGGAACCAAAACAAAAATAACCCAGAACAAAACCTGTGAAAACCGGACAAATCATTGAAACACAGAAGCAAAAAACCACAGAAGAAAAACGAAAAAAAACGGCAGGAAACAGCGAACGAAGAGACAGCGAACGATGAACACACGAATCCCGTATATGGGCCGGCCCAACCAGATGTTCGCTTCAGCGAAGGGACGACCTTTTGACGCTAAAAAGCGTCAAATAGGATCTGCCCTATATGCACCCCAGGAGCGCCTATGTCTCGCGTTCAGAAGTCGAGACTCCCGACTCGCTGAAGCGCGCGCACATATGGGTCGGCCCAGGTTCGCGGGTACTACACTGCCTCGTTTTCTTTTGTTTTGTTCAGGTTTTGTTTTATTTTTTATTACATTTTTGATTTTGTTTACACTTTCAAATACACTAAATGTATATATTACAAAAATAGCCTTTACACTATATTTTGAAAAATGTTAACCATCCATTTGAAAAATGTTGAATGTGTACACAAAAAATGTTGATCATGTATTGACAAAATGATGAATTCTTTTGATCATGTATATAAAAATATTAATCAAATCATTTGAAAAAAGAACATATATTTCAAAAATGCTAGAAAAAACATTTGAAAATGTTAGATGTGTATAAAAAAATGTTGACCATGTATTAAAAAATGATGAAATTTCTTGACCATGTATATAATTTTTTAATCAAGAATTTGAAAAATTGATGAACAAGTATTTGTAAAATATTGATCAATCAATTCAAAAATGTTAAATGTGTATACAAAAATGTTAAACATGTACTAAAAAATGATGCTTTTTTATCATGTATAGAAAAATGTTAATGAAGCATTTGAAAAAAAAAACATTGAACAAGTGTTGAAAAATTTTAATCAAGCATTTCAGAAATGTTAAATGTGCATAGAAAAAATGTTGACCATGTATTTAAAAACATTGATCTTGTATTTGAAAAATCTTAATCAAGCTTCGAAAAAGTTAAAGGTGTGTATAGAAAAAATGTTGATCATGTACTAAAAACATTGAACATGTATTAGAAAACTGTTGTTGACATATGCAAAAAATATAGAATTTATAACTATATACCTACTAATAAAGCAAGGAGCGTTTCGCCAATTTTTTCATCTGTTCACCACCAAAAATATTTTTTGTTCTATCCAAGCTGGTACTAAATTCATATGCGTTTGTCTGCTAGGAAAAGAATTTTCGTACCTGGGCCGCACGCTGCGGCCCATCAAAGAAAGTCCACTTTAAACTATTATGCTCTCTGGGCGATAAATAATCGGAGCTTCGCACAGGTCAACCTATAATGGGCTGGCCCAGTTTTCTTTATTTCTGTGTTTTACTTCTATTTTTATTCCCCTTTCCCTATCTATTTTCCCTTCCAAGTTTATTTTTCTTTTAGAATTTATTTCGTAAATAAAAAATTCTCAATATACATTCAGAATTAAGGATTTAAAAAAATGTTCATAATTCCAAAGTTTGGATTGCTATTTTGAAAAATATTCATAACTTGCAAAAAGTTTCTTATTTTTTCAAAAAACATTGTTATTTTTCAAAATTGTTCGATATTTCTAAAAAGAAATGTGCATTTCAATAAATGCTCTAGATTAGAAAAATATTCCTGTTTTAGTAATTCTTTCACAATTAAAAATAATGTTCATGTATTGAAGATATACATTTTCTAAAAATCTTACGAGTTTTCAATACATGTTCCCGATTTAAGAAAAGGTTCACAAATTAAAATAATGTTCATGTTTTTATAAAAAAATGGTGTTTTCAGAAATTTTTTGTGAATTTTATAAGATGTTCCATTTCATATTTTGTTCATCTATTTCCAAAAGTGTACATAATTTTCAAAAACTGTTTAGGATTTAATTTTTTTTCATGTTTCCTAAAATGTTCAGAAACTTCATACCTTAAAATCCCCTCGATTGGAAGGATTGAAAGAAAAAGTAAATTAAATAACTCATGGGCCTTCTTTGGCATACAATAACGTAATAAAACTCTTAAATGCACTCGATCAACGAATGGGAAAATAGCGGATTGATTCCTTCACACGCGGCGAAACCGAGAAACTAAATATTTCTTTTTCGTGTGCACACAAGGTTTTGCTTTCGCATATAATTCCCACTAACTTGAAATGCATACTATTTCATCTCCCGTTGCAACGCACGGGCATATATGCTATGAAAACAAAAAAAAAGTAAGGAAAGAAAAAAATGAAAACCAGAGAAGAAACAAAAAACAAAAGAAATAAAATACTATGAAAGAAATGCAACAAGAATAAAAACGGAAAAGAAATAACAGAAAACGGCAAAAATCTGGAGAAAACCGGCTGCACTCGCTTCAAGTAGGTCGCGTCCTTATACAAATCATGTATTGTATGCTGGCGTGTTGGTTAGTAGCGGTGGTTATCTTCGCGGCGACCAGTGTCGATCCCCCTTGCTCCCATTTTCCTTCTCCATTAACTGCGCGTGAAAGTTTGCCGACCCGTAACTACCCCGATCAGGGGGAAAATGCGACGCGAGATATAGTCGTCACGGTGCTCCCCTCGCTGAAACTTTTTCTTCACGTGTAACTACTAGGCCGACCAATTTGTTTTTTTTTTGCTCGCTGGATTCAATCGAGACGTTACTCAAGCGGTGGCTCTTTTAGGCACTTTGTTGGCTCAGTTTTTTTAGTTTTTTTTTCGGGGCATTTCTCTTTGGATTTCTTTGTTTCTTGACTAGTTTTCTTTTAGATTTTTCTTTTTTCACAATGGTTACCTTCGTTTCTTTGTCGGTTTTCATTGGATTTTTCTTTTCCTTTTCTCTTAGTTTTAATTTGTTTTCTTTGGCTCTTTCCTGTTTTAACTGGGTTTTTTTTCTTTCTTTCTTTTTATCCATCTTCTTCTCTTTTCTTTTTTGGTTTTTCGTCGGGTTTCTTCACTTTTCTTTGTTTTTATTGGTTTTCATTGTTTTCTATTCTTTAGCACTGTTTTTTTTTCTTTGTATCCTTTTTTGCTTTTCATCCCTTTTTCTCTCTTTTCATATATATGAGGAATATTTTTATATTCGTTAAATATTTTTCAAATACATGAAACATCTTTTCTGTACCATTGATTTTCTTTTCTAATGCATGAGTAACACTTTCTAAACATATTATTTTGACTCTTTTCATACACATTCTACATTTTTGGTATACATCAGGAACATTTTTATACACATGTTTAATATTTACAAAATAATTGATCAACATTTTTCTAAGCATATATTTTTTATGTCAACTTTTTTGTGTACAAATTGTATATTTTTTCTATACATCAGGAACATTTTTAGATAAACATTTAAAAAATATAAAAGAATATCACCTTTTTTAAAACATATATTTTTTGTACATGCACATTTTTTGCATAAGAATATACGTTTTTTAATACATAAGTTACATTTTCTATATACACGTTTAACATTTTATAAATTTATACCTTTTTTAAACATGTAATTTTGTATGTCTACTTTTGTGCATAAACTATTGTACATTTTCTTGATACGTCAGCAACATTTATTTTACAAAAGTTTAAGAAAAATAAATACATGATTAATTTTTTTCTTTATATTTATGTTTTGATGTGTACCTTTTTTATACATAAGGAACATTTTCTTGTGCATGTTGAGCATTTTCTAAATCACATAAATAGTTTATGTGCAGCTAGATCCAAGCCCCCGAGGCCATTTGCCTCGGCTCGCTCACTGCCATGTGGGACCGGGGTAGCAGGTCTTCCAGAACAAGCCCTCCGCTGTGTGAGTTTTGTCCTGGTTTTACGGCTGTGTAGCATATGCTAAAAAAGTTTTTATAATGCCGCTGCTCCGTGTTTGATCCAAACTGCATCACCACTTCCCCAGCAGGCCAACATCATGTTCTAAAAAAACAAAATGAATTCATTTACACAGCATTAAACGTTGAGGTACACTTATCACGACCATTTGGCCTTCTAATTCCTGAAAATAAACAGCACCACAAACGGCAAATAGAACACTACTCACAAAAAAAGACAAATACTAGAACTCAGCTACTCACGGGTATGCAGCTTTGGCGGGCGCGGCGGAGCGCGCCATACTATCTAGTACAAGGTTAACATTTATTCATATACATATGCTTTGATGACTGCTTCTTTCAAACACATTCTTTAATTTTTATATACATTAGAAACAATTTTCTGTACACATTTAATATTTTCCAAATGTGTGCTTAACATTTTTCAAATATGTGTGTAAATTGATTTCATGATATATATATTTAAAATTTTAAAATATAAACAAAGGTAAAAGAAATAAAGCAAAGAACAAAGCAAAAAATGTGAAAAGAAACAAAAGACTAAAGCGCTCAATCCATGTGGTGGTCCCTGCTGGTCCGGGCCATTATGACGGCCGTTTGACGCGAGGCTGCCCTATGTCTCGCTTCGCTATAAGCGAGACATAGTTGCCCCCCCCCCCCCCCCCCCCCCCAGCGCTAGGCACGCCAAATTGGCAGGCCCATTTGTGGGCATTTTCCATGTCTTTTGCCTTTTCTTTCTTCTTCTTCTTTTCTCATTTTCATATTTTTAAACATTTTCAAATACATGAACTTGTTTAGATATGCAAACATTTTTCAAATTCGTGAGCTTTGTTTCAAAATCATGTATTTCATACAAATGCATAAACTTTTTTCCAAATTCATGAACTTTGTTCAAATCCATGTTTTTTTTAAATTCGTGAACCTTTTCCAAGTTCATGAACATTTGTTATTGTTTGATCCCTTTTTCATTTAGAAAATTTTCAAATTCATGATGTTTTTAATCCATTAAAATTTCTTGAATCTACAAAATCCTCAACTTTTTTTCAAATTAGCAAAAAATAAAAAACAGGTCTGAGTTCTTTTCCTGAAAAGTCTATGGTCAATAGTTGACCGCTCAACCCTGAACCTATTGAAAAAGCGCCGCGAGGTAGAGCGAGAGCTACTGAGGCAAGCAACTGCTTTTTTGGTATATCCGTTTATTTAAAACATTTTATCTCTTAAATTGTGCGTCCAAATCTCGAGCCATTTTCACCGTTGGATTCCTCACGTCGAGATCCTCAAAAGTAGCTCCCACGTTGATAGGTTTTGATGAAGTTTTTTTCATGAAAAACCCACACCGGGAGCATGTTTTTTCCCTCTCCGAAAGCCGTTTCTGAGAGGCACGGCCATGCATCTCGCGAAAGCAAATCGTGTCTCTCGTGGAAATAAAAACATTTTTTTTCATTTTCGAGAGTCACGGCCGTGCCTCTCGCGAAAGGAAAAAACGAAAATGCACCTCTCGCTGAAGCAAAACCGTGCCTCCCGCGGAAGGAAAAAAATGTGTTTTTTTCGCTTCCGAAAGACACAACCATGCTTCTCGCGAAAAATGTGCTTTTTCCGTTTCCGAGAAGCACGGCCTCTCGAGGAAGCAAAACCGTGCCTCGCGCAGAAGAAAAAAACACGTTTTTCGCATAGTTTTTTTTTTCAAAAATTGTTTTTGTCCAAAAGCTAAGAAAGATCGGTGGAAATCCAAAAGAACCATCTAAAAAGCCAAAAACGCATGCGAAAAAAATAAAAAATAATAAAATCCGGAGGGAGTGCCCAGAGCTCGACACATGACGCAGCTGAGAGCGTGCCAAGCCCACCCCAAATGACTTTTGGGGAGGCTCCCAAACAAGCGCCCCTCGATTAGTTGCTCTCACGACGCTCCTTCTCCTCCTTACGTGGGCCAGTTGAAATCTAGCAAGAGCAAGGTGATGAACCTATGGAATGACTATAGGCCCAACAGAGGTAAAGGCCCAACAAAATAAAGGAACCTCCGACATCGATTTCGATTGTAAGGTGGCTAGTGGATGATGTAATTGTCTTTCCTATTTAATAAAAGTTATGAAGTTTCCAAAAAATTGATCTATATTTTTTGAGAACTCTCAGATTTTCAAAAATATAACACTATTTTGTCCAAAAATGAGAAGATCCTATCAGAGTTATGAAGATGCAATTCAAGTAGACATGTATACATTGGACTTGCTAAAGAAAGCATACATTGAAAATCAGAAGTTGAAGCTTGACCAGACTATTTATCATTGCATTGTTGCATATTATTTTAAGATCATAGCAACGTGAAGCAAATGCTAATAGGAAGAGCGGGGAACTAAACAAATGATAAACATCCTCTATTGATCAACGACGCACCAGAAAAAACATAAATAATTCAGCACTTGTGCTAGTTGGCAATGCTGCATAGGAACTAAATACTACGCCCCTTAACAAGATTATGCATGTGCTTACACATGAGGCCATGAGATGATAATGAAAGCGACAATAATATCATAAATATTGCCATATTCATGTCATGGTGGCGTATAATCTTTATCAAAATCACCTAGTCAGCGCAAGAAGCTTAAACAATGGATAGGAACCCTGCAAGAAAAGGATTACTATCTCCGTCCTGGTTTATTAGTCTCCTTCGTATTTTGTGTCAAATTTTGACCATAAATTTTACTAACAAATTGTTAATGCACGTGAGCAAACATTATATCATTGGATTCGTATTTGAACATAGTTTTTAATGGTATAATTTTTTGTGACATGCATTGACATTTTATTAGTTCAATCTATAGTCAAAATTTTACACTAAATAGAAAAGGGACCAATAAACCAGGACAGAGGTAGTAGTACATACATAAGGCCAGCTTTGTAATAAGTCGTAGCTCGCATTGTCATGCCTATGTGGCTCTGCGTCCATGCTTCAGTGCAGCCATAGACATACTAGACCAATCATCGGTTCAAAGGACAGACAAGTGTGTGTACACATGGTAAGAATTTGGGTGTAACAGGTGGAAAGGAGCGAATTGGTCTAATTATAACTAGATTGGTTTATTTTATTTCAACCATGTTTTTGCTTTGAACCATGTTTTTGCACATACATTTTCATCGGAAACCATTTTTTGACAATTAAGGAGGTCGGATATATCCGTCCAGGTCATCAACACCTTGTGGGGTAGGGGGGTGCGAGCACGGAATTTGTCCACGCGGTAGCCAATAGGAAAAGGCACCGGTGCACCATTCGAATCTTGAGGGATGGTAATAATGTGTCCTCCGAAGAGGAAGAGCTCAAGAACCACATCTACGGCTTTTATAGGGAACTCCTGGTTCTGAGCCAGGGGGGGGGGGGTGAGCATCAACCTTCTGTTGTGGGCACCATTCGAATCTTGAGGGATGGTAATAATGTGTACTCCAAAGAGGAAGAGCTCAAAAACCACATCTACGGCTTTTATAGGGAACTCCTAGGTTCTGAGCCCGGGGGGACGGACAGTGAGCATCAACCCTCTGTTGTGAACCCTCATTGACCAAAATCAAACACCTTTCATCCGTGGTTGTAGTATCTTGGCTGGGATTGTGATTCTTATTGAAGCCCTTCACGAGATTCGAATGTCCAAGGAGGAAGTGTTCATCCTCAAAATTGACTTTGAAAAAGCGTATGATCATGTACTGTGTGATTTTCTTAAGGAGGTACTACACAATAAAGGTTTTGATCCACTCTAGGTAAGTTGGATGCAACAACTAGTTAGAGGGGGGCAAACCGTTGTGAATATCAATGGGGAGGTTGGCCCATTTTTTAGAAACAAACATGGGGTTTGACAGAGGAACCCGATCTCTCCCTGTTCTTCAACATCATCGCAGATGCATTAGCCTGTATGCTAGATAAAGCCAAGGAGCCGGGTCAGATCTCGGGAGTGGCCACAAGAATAGTAAAGGGGGGGGGGTCTAACCCATCTCCAGTTTGCGGATGACCTATTGTGAAGGAAATATGCCCTAGAGGCAATAATAAAGTTATTATTTTATTTCCTTATATCATGATAAATGTTTATTATTCATGCTAAAATTGTATTAATCGGAAACTTGATACATGTGTGAATACATAGACAAAACAAAGTGTCCCTAGTATGCCTCTACTAGACTAGCTCGTTAATCAAAGATGGTTAAGTCTTCTGACCATAGACATGTGTTGTCATTTGATGAACGGGGTCACATCATTAGAGAATGATGTGATGGACAAGACCCGTCCGTTAGCTTAGCATTATGATCGTTGAGTTTCATTGCTATTGCTTTTTTCATGACTTATACATGTTCCTCTGACTATGAGATTATGCGACTCCCGAGTACCGGAGGAAGACCTTGTGTGCTATCAAATGTCACAACGTAACTGGGTGATTATAAAGATGCTCTACAGGTGTCTCTGATGGTGTTTGTTGAGTTGGCATAGATCGATATTAGGATTTTTCACTCCATGTATCGGAGAGGTATCTCTGGGCCCTCTCGGTAATGCACATCATTATGAGCCTTGCAAGCAATGTGACTAATGAGTTAGTTACAGGATGATGCATTACGGAACGAGTAAAGAGACTTGCCGGTAACGAGACTGAACTAGGTATGAAGATACCAACAATCGAATCTCGGGCAAGTAACATACCGATGACAAAGGGAACAATGTATGTCGTTGTGCAGTTTGTCCGATAAAGATCTTCGTAGAATATGTAGGAGCCAATATGAGCATCCAGGTTCCTCTATTGGTTATTGACCGGAGATGTGTCTCGGTCATGTCTACATAGTTCTCGAACTCGTAGGGTCCGCACGCTTAACGTTTGATGACGATTTGTATTATGAGTTATGTGATTTGATGACCGAAGTTTGTTCGGAGTCCCGGATGAGATCACGGACATGACGAGGAGTCTCGAAATGGTTGAGAGGTAAAGATTCATATATTGGAAGGTTATATTCGGACACCGAAATGGTTCGGGTTGTTTTGGATGAGTTTCGGAGTCCGGGGGTTACTCGACCCCCCCGGGAGGTTAATGGGCCACCATGGGCCTTAGTGGAGAAGAGAGAGGGTCGGCCAGGAGGTGGCGCGTGCCCCCCTTTGCCAATCCTAATTGGACAAGGGGTGGGGGCGGCGCCCCCCTTTCCCTCTCCTACTCCTCCTCTCTTCCCCCCTTTGCTACTCCAGAAAAGGAAAAAGGAGAGGGAATCCTACTAGGACTAGGGAGTCCTAGTAGGACTCCCCACACTTGGCGCGCCCCTATGGGACCGGCCTCCTCTCCCCCCTTTATATACGGAGTCAGGGGGGCACACCAAAGGCACACCAAGTCTTCTCTTAGCCATGTGCGGTGCTCCCCTCCACAGTTACACACCTCGGTCATATCATCATAGTTCTTAGGTGAAGCCCTGCGTCGGTAACTTCATCATCACCGTCAACACGCCGTCGTGCTGATGAAATTCTCCCTCGTCCTCAACTGGATCAAGAGCTCGAGGGACGTCATCGAGCTGAATGTGTGTTGAACACAGAGGTGTCATACGTTCGGTGCTAGGATCAGTTGGATCGCGAAGACGTTCGACTACATCAACCGCGTTACTAAACGCTTCCGCTTTTGGTCTACGAGGGTACATGGGCACACTCTCCCCTCTCGTTGCTATGCATCTCCTAGATAGATCTTGCGTGATCGTAGGAATTTTTTTGAAATACCACGTTCCCCAACATATTGATCCTTACTAAGAACTTGTAAAGGGGGATTGTAAACCTGAAATTCTTACTAATGTGATTTTAGGCAATGTCGGGGCTAAATATTAACTTCGATAAGAGTAAGGCCTTTGTCACGGGAGGTGACCTTGAATCCCAACTTCGTGCCACTCATATGATGAATTGTGAGCTTGGCTCCATCCCCATGAAATACCTGGGACGACAATGTCCTCTAGAGCTTTGACAATGTTAGACTTTGATCCAACAGTGTATAAAGAGTTCTGTAGGGTGGAATCGTGGCAAGGAAAGCTTCTTGAGTCTGGTGGCCGCCTTGTTCTTATCTGACTACCTAACAAATATTCCCATGTTTGTAATGGGATTTTATCTTCTTCGGGACAGGACCCATGACAAATTGGAGAAAGCGGGGTCTAAATTTTTTGGGGCCAAGAAAGATGGGAAGCAAAAATACCATATGGTGAAATGGGAGCATATTTTCTCACCTAAAGAGGGCATGGAAGATATTCACAAGCCAAGGGGGGTTGTGGCTATCCATATTTTCCACAAAACATCGTTCCGATAGGGGAACGGAATTTCGCCCAAATGTAAAACTAACCCAATTTTGCTAAGGATGTGAAGAAAGTCCTTCACCCCCTTCAGTTGGGAACAAAATTTGTTGTCCGAAATGGCAAGGAAACTTCCTTATTGCTTGATGTACCCGGCCTTATTTGCCAGTTCCGATAAGCCTAATGGTAGGGTCGCCCACTTGATACGTCTCCGTCGTATCTATAATTTTTTATTGTTCCATGCCAATATTATACAACTTTCAAATACTTTTGGCAACTTTTTATACTATTTTTGGGACTAACATATTGATCTAGTGCCCAGTGCCAGTTCCTGTCTGTTGCATGTTTTTGTTTCACAGAAAATCCATATCAAACGGAGTCCAAACGGGATAAAAACTTACGGAGATTTTTTTGGAATATATGTGATTTTTGGGAAGACGAATGAACGCGAGATGATGCCTGAGGGGGCCATGAGGCAGGGGCGCGCCCCAGGGGGGTGGGCGCCCCTGACCCTCTTGGCCACCCCGTAAGGCGGTTGATGCCCTTATTTCGCCGCAAGAAAGCCAATATCTGGATACAAATCATGTTAAAATTTCAGCCCAATCGGAGTTACGGATCTCCGAGAATATAAAAAACAGTGAAAGGCCAGAATGTGGAACGCAGAAACAGAGAGAGACAGAGAGACAGATCCAATCTCGAAGGGGCTCTTGACCCTCTGCCGCCATGGAGGCCATGGAACAGAGGGGAAACCCTTCTCCCATCTAGGGAGAAGGTCAAGGAAGAAGAATAAGAAGAAGGGGGGCTCTCTCCCCCTCTCTCCTGGTGGCGCCGGAACGCCGCCGGGGCCATCATCGCCACAACGATCTACACCAACACCTCCGTCATCTTCACCAACATCTTCATCACCTTCCGCCATCTATCTACAACGGTCCACTCTCCCACAACCTGCTGTACCCTCTACTTGAACATGGTGCTTTATGCTTCATATTATTATCCAATGATGTGTTGCCATCCTATGATGTCTGAGTAGATTTTCGTTGTCCTATCGGTAATTGGTGAATTGCTATAATTGGTTTAATTTTCTTATGGTTATGTTGCTGTCCTTTGGTGCCCATCATATGAGCGCGCGCGTGGATCACACAATAGAGTTAGTTGTATGTTGATAGGACTATGTATTGGAGGGCAAGAGTGACAGAAGCTTCAACCTAGCATAGAAATTGATGCATACGGGATTTAAGGGGGACCAATATATCATAATGCTATGGTTGGGTTTTACCTTAATGAATGTTAGTAGTTGCAGATGCTTGATAATAGTTCCAATCATAAGTACATAGAATTCCAAGACAGGGATGACATGCTAGCAGTGGCCTCTCCCACATAAAACTTGCTATCGGTCTAGTAAAGTAGTCAATTGCTTAGGGACAATTTCACAACTCCTACCACCACTTTTCCACACACACTATACTAACTTTATTGCTTGTTTACCTAAAACAGCCCCTAGTTTTTATTTACGTGCTCTTTATATTCTTGCAAACCTATCCCGTTACACCTACAAAGTACTTCTAGTTTTATACTTGTTCTAGGTAAAGCGAACGTCAAGCATGCGTAGAGTTGTATCGGTGGTCGATAAAACTTGAGGGAATATTTGTTCTACCTTTAGATCCTCGTTGGGTTCGACACTCTTACTTATCAAAAGAGGCTACAATTGATCCCCTATACTTGTGGGTTATCAAGACCTTTTTCTGGCGCCGTTGCCGGGGAGTTATTGCGTGGGGTGAATATTCTCGTGTGTGCTTGTTTGCTTTATCACTAAGTAGTTTTTATTTTGTGCTCTTGTTTTCTATCTTTAGTTATGGGTAGGAAACGCAAAATACCAAAAAAATTAGTGGTGCCTACAGAACCAATGGTTGAAGAACCACTCAAAATCTATCACACCACTAAAGCTTTTTACTTGGATCATCTTCAATCCCTATGTGCTTGGGCTGAAACCCCAACTAGCTTAGTTGAGGGCAAATCTTTATATGAGCATGCTTGTTATGTGCGACACCGCATATCTGAAAAAGGAAACCTTTTATTGGATCAAATTCATCGTTTGCAGTGCTATGCCTGGAATTTATGTGAAATATATGATTGTACTTGTTGTTCTAAAGACCCTAAGAAACACCTTCCTTACCAATGTGGGTTTAGTGATAATGGATCGTATCTTCGTATACTAAGGGTGTTTATAATTACTATGATGTTCAACAAATTGAAGAATTTGTTGCTTTTAGGGGTACTTGTGAAATTGCTTCTTTTATTGAAGAGTGTGATACTACTCTCTACAAATCTGAAAATTTGGCCATACTTAAATATTGCTATGATAATTATGCTTCTAATCCTTATATTAAAACATATATTGAGGACTCCTCCGCTGTCCAAGAAGAGACTAATATTTTGCAGGAGTCTATGGAAGAAGAAATTAATGACATTGTGAACTCATTGGATGAAAAAGATGAGGAGGAGAGCGAAGAACAAAAGGAGGAAGAGCGGATTGATCACTCGTTTCCACCATCTAATGAGAGTAACTATTTATCCCATACATTGTTTAATTTCCCTTCGAATTTACCGAAGGATGAATGCTATGATGATTGTTATGATCCCGTTGATTCTTTTGAAATATCCCTTTTTGATGATGCTTGCTATGCTTGTGGCCAAGATGCCAATATGAATTATGCTTATGGAGATGAACTTGCTATAGTCCCTTATATTAAACATGAAATTGTTGCTATTGCACCCATGCATGATAGTCCTATTATCTTTTCGAATTCTCCCGACTACACTATATCGGAGAAGTTTGCCCTTATTAAGGATTATATTGATGGGTTGCGTTTTACTACTACACATGATGATTTTGATAGATATAATATGCATGTGCTTGCTGCTCCTACTTGCAATTATTATGAGAGAGGAACTACATCTCCGCCTCTCCATGTTTCCAATATGATAAAATTGCAAGAAACTGTTTATACTATGCATTGGCCTTTACTATGTGTGCATGAATTGTTCTTTATTACATGACGATGCATAGGAAGAGAGTTAGACTTCGCTGTTGCATGATATATGTTATTTTGTGCTCACTACTAAATCACAAATCATTGTTAATTAAAATTGGCTTTGATATACCTTGGGATCCGGGTGGATCCATTACTTGAGCACTATATGCCTAGCTTAATGGCTTTAAAGAAAGCGCTGCCAGGGAGACAACCCGGAAGTTTTAGAGAGTCATTTATTTCTGTTCTGTGCTTTTATAAAGTTTAAAAATAAAAAAATAAAGAGGCGAACCTAAAACTTTTTCAAAAAGAAAAGCGAAAGTAAGAAAGACGAGCATTGTTAAAGTGGGAGCTAGCCTTGAACTTTGTTCATGCCCATGGAAACTTTGTGACCCTTGATTACAGAAAATTTTCAACAAAAACAATTACCCCCTTGTACAAATCCATTGTATCATAAAAATAATGTGCCAAGATTTGCCTTTAGGATGTTTACATTGCTTGTTGGTTTGTGCGGTGCAAAACAGAAACTTTGGCTGTAATGCACGATTTTATTTTTTTTACTGGAATGTCAAACGGTTCTGAAACTTTTTGCATTGTCTTTATATACAAATTTTTTATTTTTCCTAATTTTTTCAGAATTTGTGGATTACGAGAAGTATGGTGAATGTTCATATTACTACAGACTGTCTTGTTTAAGACAGATTCTGTTTTTGATGCATTGTTTGCTTGTTTTGATGAAACTATAGATTTCTATCAGTGGATTAAGCCATGGAAAAGTTATATTACAGTAGCTACAATGCAAAAACAAAATATGAATTGGTTTGCAACAGTACTTAGAGTAGTGATTTGCTTTATTATACTAACGGATCTTACTGAGCTTTCTGTTGAGTTTTGTGTGGATGAAGTGATCAAAGATCGAGGAGGTCTCGATATAAGGAAAATGAGGAGAGGCAAGATCTCAAGATTGGGGATGCCCAAGGCACCCCAAGTAAATATTTAAGGAGAATCAAGCGTCTAAGTTTGGGGATGCCCCGGAAGGCATCCCATCTTTCTTCAACAAGTATCGGTATGTTTTCGGATTCGTTTCGTTCATGTGATATGTGCAAATCTTGGAGCGTCTTTTGCATTTAGTTTTCACTTTCCTTTGATGCACCATGCTGGTATGAGATAGTCCATGGTTGATTTATAGAATGCTCTTTGCACTTCACTTATATCTTTTGAGTATGGCTTTATAGAACGCTTCATGTGTTTCGCTTATATCATTTGAAGTTTGGATTGCCTGTTTCCCTACACATAGAAAACCGCCACTTGTAGAATGCTATTTTGCTTCACTTATATTTGTTAGAGCATGGGCATATCTTTTGTAGAAAGAATTAAACTCTCTTGCTTCACTTATATCTATTTAGAGAGATGACAGGCATTGGTCATTCACATGGTTAGTCATAAAATCCTACATAAAACTTGTAGATCACTGAATATGATATGTTTGATTCCTTGCAATAGTTTTGCAATATAAATATGGTGATATTAGAGTCATGCTAGTGTGTAATTGTGAATTTGAGAAATACTTGTGTTGAGGTTTGCAAGTCCCGTAGCATGCACGTATGGTAACTGCTGTGTAACAAATTTGAAGCATGAGGTGTTTCTTTGATTGTCTTCCTTATGAGTGGCGGTCGGGGACGAGCGATGGTCTTTTCCTACCAATCTATCCCCCTAGGAGCATGTGCATAGTGCTTGGTTTAGATGACTTGTAGATTTTTGTAATAAGTATGTGAGTTCTTTATGACTAATGTTGAGTGATACATCTCCAACGTATCTATAATTTTTGATTGCTCCATGCTATATTATCTACTGTTTTAGACATTATTGGGCTTTATTATCCAATTTTATATTATTTTTGGTACTAACCTATTAACCGGAGGGCCAGCCCAGAATTGCTGTTTTTGTCTGTTTTAGGGTTTCGAAGAAAAGGAATATCAAACGGAGTCCAAACGGAATGAAACCTTCGGAAACGTGATTTTCTCATCAGATAAGATCCAGGAGACTTGGACCCTCCGTCAAGAAATCCACAAGGTGGTCACGAGGGTAGGGGCGCCCCCTAGGGCGCGCCCCCGCCTCGTGGGCCCCTTGAAGCTCCACCGATGTACTTCTTCCTCCCATATATATCCACGTATCCCCAAACGATCAAAGACGGAGCCAAAAACCTAATTCCACCGCCGCAACTTTATGGATCCACGAGATCCCATCTTGGGGCCTGTTCCGGAGCTCCGCCGGAGGGGGCATCGATCACGGAGGGCTTCTACATCATCATCAGAGCCCCTCCGATGAAGTGTGAGTAGTTTATTTCAGACCTACGGGTCCATAGCTAGTATCTAGATGGCGTCTTCTCTCTTTTTGGATCTCAATACAATGTTCTCCCCCTCTCTCGTGGAGATCTATTCGATGTAATCTTCTTTTTGCGGTGTGTTTGTTGAGACCGATGAATTGTGGGTTTATGATCCATTCTATCTATGAATAATATTTGAATCTTTTATGAATTCTTTTATGTATGATTGGTTATCTTTGCAAGTCTCTTCGAATTATTAGTTTGGTTTGGCCTACTAGATTGGTTGTTCTTGCCATGGGAGAAGTGCTTAGCTTTGGGTTCAATCTTGCGGTGTCCTTTCCCAGTGAGAGAAGGGGCAGCAAGGCACGTATTGTATTGTTGCCATCGAGGATAACAAGATGGGGCTTTTATCATATTGCATGAAACTATCCCTCTACATCATGCCATCTTGCTTAAGGCATTACTCTATTTTTAACTTAATACTCTAGATGCATGCTGGATAGCGGTCGATGAGTGGAGTAATAGTAGTAGATGCAGAATCGTTTCGGTCTACTTGTCTCGGACATGATGCCTATATACATGATCATACCTAGATATTCTCATAACTATGCTCAATTCTGTCAATTGCTCAACAGTAATTTGTTCACCCACCGTAGAATACTTATGCTCTTGAGAGAAGACACTAGTGAAACCTATGGCCCCCGGGTCTCTTTCTCATCATACCAATCTCCATCACTTTATTATTGCTTTGCTTTTACTTTTTACCTTGCATCTCTATATCAAAAATACCAAAAATATTATTTATCATCTCTATCAGATCTCACTTTCGTAAGTGACCATGAAGGGATTGACAACCCCTAAGCGCGTTGGTTGCGTTGAGCTATTGTTTTTGTGTAGGTACGAGGGACTCAAGCGTTGCCTCCTACTGGATTGATACCTTCGTTCTCGAAAACTGAGGGAAATACTTACGCTACTTTGCTGCATCATCCCTTCCTCTTCGGGGAAATCCAACGCAGTGCTCAAGAGGTAGCATTGAGTCCATGGATTATACGCACTCTCACCCTTCCATCATTGCTAGCCTCTTCGGTATCGTGCATTGCCCTTTCTCACCTCGAGAGTTGGTACAAACTTTACCGGTGCATCCAAACCCCGTGATACGATACGCTCTATGACACATAAGCCTCCTTATATCTTCCCCAAAACAACCACCATACCTACCTATCATGGCTTTTCCATAGCCATTCCGAGATATATTGCCATGCAACTTCCATCATCATCATATACATGACTTGAGCATTTATTGTCATATTGCTTTGCATGATCATAAGATAGCTAGCATGATGTTTTCATGGCTTCTCCATTTTTTCTTGCCATTGCTACGCTAGATCATCGCACGTCCCTCTCTCTCTCATCCTCCCTCTCTATTTGCCTCTTTTGCCATTTGCTTTTTGTTTGCTCGTGTGTTGGATTGCTTGTTTGTCGCGATGGCTCAAGATAATACTAAATTCTGTGACTTCACCAATACCAACAATAATGATTTCCTTAGCACTTCAATTGCTCCTCTTACCGATGCTGAATCTTGTGAAATTAATACTGCTTTGTTGAATCTTGTCATGAAAGATCCGTTCTCCGGCCTTCCTAGTGAAGATGCCGCTACACATCTTAATAGCTTCGTTGATTTGTGTGACATGCAAAAGAAAAAAGATGTCGATAATGATATTGTTAAATTGAAGCTATTTCCTTTTTCGCTTAGAGATCGTGCTAAAGATTGGTTTTCGTCTTTGCCTAAAAATAGTATTGATTCTTGGAACAAGTGCAAAGATGCTTTTATCTCTAAGTATTTTCCTCCCGCTAAGATCATCTCTCTTAGAAACGATATTATGAATTTTAAACAACGTGATCATGAACATGTTGCACAAGCTTGGGAGAGAATGAAATTAATGATACGTAATTGCCCTACTCATGGTTTGAATTTGTGGATGATACACAATTTTTTTATGCCGGATTGAATTTTGCTACTAGAAATCTTTTAGATTCGGCCGCGGGAGGCACTTTTATGGAAATCACTTTAGGAGAAACTACTAAACTCTTAGATAATATTATGGTTAATTATTCTCAATGGCATACTGAAAGATCTACTAAAAGGTGCATGCGATAGAAGAAATTAATGTTTTGAGTGGAAAGATGGATGAACTTATGAAATTATTTGCTAATAAGAGTGTTTCTTCTGATCCTAATGATGTGCCCTTGTCTACTTTGATTGATAATAATAATGAATCTATGGATGTGAATTTTGTTGGTAGGAACAATTTTGGTAACAACGTGTATAGAGGAAATTTCAACCCTAGGCCTTATCCTAGTAATCCCTCTAATAATTATGGTAATTCCTACAACAATTATTATGGAAATTATAATAAGATGCCCTCTGATTTTGAATCTAATATTAAAGAATTTATTTCTTCGCAAAAGAATTTTAATGCTACGATTGAAGAAAAATTGCTTAAGATTGATGATTTGGCTAGGAATGTTGACAAAATTGCTCTTGATGTTGATTCTTTGAAACTTAGATCTATTCCACCTAAGCATGATATCAA
Source organism: Triticum urartu (assembly GCF_056163025.1). NCBI lineage: Eukaryota > Viridiplantae > Streptophyta > Magnoliopsida > Poales > Poaceae > Triticum > Triticum urartu. The sequence continues at coordinate 636,742,457 of NC_141875.1, forward strand.
TGAGTCTCTCAAAGCCATGAGAATTTCCATTGACGAGTGCAAAGAAAGAACCGCTAGGATGCGTGCTAAGAAAGATGCCTTTATAAAAGCGTGTTCTTCTAGTTCCTATGAAAATAATGATGAAGATCTAAAAGTTATTGATGTGTCCCCTATTAAATCTTTGTTTTGCAATATGAATCTTGATAATGATGGGACTGAATATGATCCACCTTTACCTAGAAGGCGTTCTAAGAATTCAAAATTTGTTGATCTTGATGCTAAATTTGATAAAAGTGGGATTGAAGAAATTAAAACCCTAGATGTTGCTAAACCCACTATTATGGATTTCAAGGAATTTAAATATAAAAATTGCTCTTTGATTGATTGTATTTCCTTGTTGCAATCCGTGCTAAAATCTCTTCACGCTTATAGTCAAAATAAAGCGTTTACTAAACATATCGTTGATGCCTTGATGCAATCTTATGAAAAAAAACTTGAATTGGAAGTTTCTATCCCTAGAAAACTTTATGATGAGTGGGAACCAACTATTAAAATTAAAATTAAAAATTATGAGTTTTATGCTTTGTGTGATTTGGGTGCTAGTGTCTCTACTATTCCCAAAACTTTGTGTGATTTACTAGATTTCCGTGATTTTGATGATTGCTCTCTAAACTTGCATCTTGCGGATTCCACTATTAAGAAACCTATGGGAAGAATTAATGATGTTCTTATTGTTGCAAATAGGAATTATGTGCCCGTAGATTTTATCGTTCTTGATATAGATTGCAATCCTTCTTGCCCTATTATTCTCGGTAGACCTTTCCTTAGAACGGTTGGTGCAATTATTGATATGAAGGAAGGGAATATTAGATTTCAATTTCCATTAAAAAAGGTCATGGAACACTTCCCTAGAAATAAAATAAAATTACCATATTAATCTATCATGCCACTTATGGATTGCCTACCAAAGATGGCAATACCTAGATCTATTCTTGCTTGTTATGCCTAGCTAGGGGCGTTAAACGATAGCGCTTGTTGGGAGGCAACCCAATTTTATTTTTATTCCTTGCTTTTTTCTCCTGTTTAGTAATAAATAAATTATCTAGCCTCTGTTTTGGTTGTGTTTTTTGTGTTTAATTAGTGTTTGTGCCAAGTAGAACCGTTGGGAAGACTTGGGGAAAGTCTTGTTGAACTTGCTGTAAATAACAGAAACTTTAGCGCTCACGAGAACTGCTGTCATTTTTATTTGGAAAGTGATATTTAGTTAATTATTTTTTAAGATGATTAATAGATAAATTACTCACGTCCATCAATTTATTTTAGAATTTTTGGGGTTCCAGATCTTGCGCTAGCTACAGATTACTACAGACTATTCTGTTTTTGACAGATTCTGTTTTTCTTGTGTTGTTTGCTTAGTTTGATGAATCTATGGCTAGTAAAATAGTTTATAATCCATAGAGAAGTTGGAATACAGTAGGTTTAACACCAATATAAATAAATAATGAGTTCATTACAGTACCTTGAAGTGGTCTTTTGTTTTCTTTCGCTAACGGAGCTCACGATTTTTCTACTTTAACTTTTGTGTTGTAAAGTTTTCAAGTTTTGGGTAAAGATTTGATGGATTACAGAACAAGGAGTGTCAAGATACTAAGCTTGGGGATGCCCATGGCACCCCCAATATAATCTAATGACACCTAAAATCCAAAGCTTGGGGATGCCCCGGAAGGCATCCCCTCTTTCGTCTACTTCTATCGGTAACTTTACTTGGAACTATATTTTTATTCACCACATGATATGTGTTTTGCTTGGAGCGTATTTTATGATTTGAGTATTTGCTTATTAGTTTACCACAATCATCATTTCTGTACACGCCTTTTGAGAGAGCCATACATGATTTGGAATTTGATAGAATACTCTATGTGCTTCACTTATATCTTTTGAGCTTTATAGTTTTGCTCTAGTGCTTCACTTATATCTTTTAGAGCACGGTGGTGGATTTGTTTTATAGAAACTATTGTTCTCTCATGCTTCACTTAGATTATTTTGAGAGTCTTAAATAGCATGGTAATTTGCTTAAAATCCTAATATGCTTGGTATGCAAGATTAATAATAAAACTTTCGTATGAGTGTGTTGAATACTAAGAAAAGTTTGATGCTTGATGATTGTTTTGAGATATGGAGGTAATAATATCAAAGTCATGCTAGTTGAGTAGTTGTGAAATTGAGAAATACTTGTGTTGAGGTTTGGAAGTCCCGTAGCATGCACGTACGGTAAACGTTATGCAACAAATTTGAAGCATGAGGTGTTATTTGATTGTCTTCCTTATGAGTGGCGGTCGGGGACGAGCGATGGTCTTTTCCTACCAATATATCCCCCTAGGAGCATGCGCGTAGTGACGAGGTTTTTGATGACTTGTAGATTTTTGCAATAAGTATGTGAGTTCTTTATGACTAATGTTGAGTCCATGGATTATACGCACTCTCACCCTTCCATCCTTGCTAGCCTCTTCGGTACCGTGCATTGCCCTTTCTCACATTGAGAGTCGGTGCAAACTTCGCCGGTGCATCCAAACCCCGTGATATGATACGCTCTTTCACACATAAACCTCCTTATATCTTCCTCAAAACAGCCACCATACCTACCTATTATGGCATTTCCATAGCCATTCCGAGATATATTGCCATGCAACTTTCCATCATTCCGTTTATCATGACACATTCATCATTGTCATATTGCTTAGCATGATCATGTAGTTGACATAGTACTTGTGGCAAAGTCACCGTTCATAATTCTTTCATACATGTCACTCTTGGTTCGTTGCATATCCTGGCACACCGCCGGAGGCATTCATATAGAGTCATCTTTGTTCTAGTATCGAGTTGTAATCATTGAGTTGTAAATAAATAGAAGTGTGATGATCATCATTATTAGAGCATTGTCCCAAGTGAGGTATATATATATATATATAAAGAAAGGCCATAAAAAAAAGAAGGCCCCCCCAAAAAAGAAAGGCCATAAAAAAAGAGAAGGCCCAAAAAAATGAGAGAAAAAGAGAGAAGGGACAATGTTACTATCCTTTTACCACACTTGTGCTTCAAAGTAGCACCATGATCTTCATAGTAGAGAGTCTCTCATGTTATCACTTTCATATACTAGTGGGAATTTTTCATTATAGAACTTGGCTTGTATATTCCAACAATGGGCCTCCTCAAGTGCCCTAGGTCTCCGTGAGCAAGCAAGTTGGATGCACACCCACTAGTTTCTTTTGTTGAGCTTTCATACATTTATAGTTCTAGTGCATCCGTTGCATGGCAATCCCTACTCCTTGCATTAACATCAATCGGTGGGCATCTCAATAGCCCATTGATTAGCCTCGTTGATGTGAGACTTTCTCCTTTTTTGTCTTCTCCACATAACCCCCCTTCATTATATTATATTCCACCCATAGTGCTATGTCCATGGCTCGCGCTCATATATTGCGTGAAAGTTTATAGGTTTGAGATTACTAAAGTATGAAACAATTGCCTGGCTTGTCATCGGGGTTGTGCATGATGAGAGCATTCTTGTGTGACGAAAATGAAACATGACTAAACTATATGATTTTGTAGGGATGAACTTTCTTTGGCCATGTTATTTTGAGAAGACATAATTGCTTAGTTAGTATGCTTGAAGTATTATCATTTTTATGTCAATATGAACTTTTGTCTTGAATATTTCAGATCTGAATATTCATACCACAATTAAGAAGAATTACATTAAAATTATGCCAAGTATCACTCCGCATCAAAAATTCTGTTTTTATCATTTACCTACTCGAGGACGAGCAGGAATTAAGCTTGGGGATTCTTGATACGTCTCCAACGTATCTATAATTTTTGATTGCTCCATGCTATATTATCTACTGTTTTAGACATTATTGGGCTTTATTATCCACTTTTATTATTTTTGGGACTAACCTATTAACCGGAGGCCCAGCCCAGAATTGCTGTTTTTGTCTGTTTTAGGGTTTCGAAGAAAAGGAATATCAAACGGAGTCCAAACAGAATGAAACCTTCGGAAACGTGATTTTCTCATCAGATAAGATCCAGGAGACTTGGACCCTCCGTCAAGAAAGCCACGAGGTGGTCACGAGGGTAGGGGCGCCCCCTAGGGCGCGCCCCCTGCCTCGTGGGCCCCTCGAAGTTCCACCGACGTACTTCTTCCTCCCATATATCCACGTATCCCCAAATGATCAGAGACGGAGCCAAAAACCTAATTCCACCCCGCAACTTTCTGTATCCATGAGATCCCATCTTGGGGCCTGTTCTGGAGCTCCGCCGGAGGGGGCATCGATCACAGAGGGCTTCTACATCATCATCAGAGCCCCTCCGATGAAGTGTGAGTAGTTTATTTCAGACCTACGGATCCATAGCTAGTAGCTAGATGGCTTCTTCTCTCTTTTTGGATCTCAATACAATGTTCTCCCCCTCTCTCGTGGAGATCTATTCGATGTAATCTTCTTTTTGCGGTGTGTTTGTTGAGACCGATGAATTGTGGGTTTATGATCCAGTCTATCTATGAATAATATTTAAATCTTCTCTGAATTCTTTTATGTATGATTGGTTATCTTTGCAAGTCTCTTCGAATTATCAGTTTGGTTTGGCCTACTAGATTGGTTGTTCTTGCCATGGGAGAAGTGCTTAGCTTTGGGTTCAATCTTGCGGTGTCCTTTCCCAGTGAGAGAAGGGGCAGCAAGGCACGTATTGTATTGTTGCCATCGAGGATAACAAGATGGTTTTTTTATAATATTGCATGAAACTATCCCTCTACATCATGTCATCTTGCTTAAGGCGTTACTCTGTTTTTAACTTAATACTCTAGATGCATACTGGATAGCAGTCGATGAGTGGAGTAATAGTAGTAGATGCAGAATCGTTTCGGTCTACTTGTCTCGGACGTGATCCCTATATACATGATCATACCTAGATATTCTCATAACTATGCTCAAATCTGTCAATTGCTCAACAGTAATTTGTTCACCCACCGTAGAATACTTATGCTCTTGAGAGAAGACACTAGTGAAACCTATGGCCCCCGGGTCTCTTTCTCATCATACCAATCTCCATCACTTTATTATTGCTTTGCTTTTACTTTTTACCTTGCATCTCTATATCAAAAATACCAAAAATATTATTTATCATCTCTATCAGATCTCACTTTCATAAGTGACCGTGAAGGGATTGACAACCCCTAAGCGCGTTGGTTGCGTCGAGCTATTGTTTTTGTGTAGGTACGAGGGACTCGAGCGTTGCCTCCTACTGGATTGATACCTTGGTTCTCAAAAACTGAGGGAAATACTTACGCTACTTTGCTGCATCATCCCTTCCTCTTCGGGGAAATCCAACGCAGTGCTCAAGAGGTAGCATTGAGTCCATGGATTATACGCACTCTCACCCTTCCATCATTGCTAGCCTCTTCGGTACCGTGCATTGCCCTTTCTCACCTCGAGAGTTGGTGCAAAATTTACCGGTGCATCCAAACCCCGTGATACGATACGCTCTATCACACAAAAGCCTCCTTATATCTTCCCCAAAAGGACCACCATACCTACCTATCATGGCTTTTCCATAGCCATTCCGAGATATATTGCCATGCAACTTCCATCATCATCATATACATGACTTGAGCATTTATTGTCATATTGCTTTGCATGATCGTAAGATAGCTAGCATGATGTTTTCATGGCTTGTCTGTTTTTTCTTGTCATTGCTACGCTAGATCATTGCACGTCCCAGTACACCGCCGGAGTCATTCATATAGAGTCATATCTTTGTTCTAGTATCAAGTTGTAATATTGAGTTGTAAGTAAATAAAAGTGTGATGATCATCATTATTAGAACATTTTCCCATGCGAGGTTATCAAAATAAAAGTGGCCAAAGAATCCCCCCCAAAAGGAGAGAGGCCAAAGAAGCCTAAAAAATGAGAGAAAAGAGAGAAGGGACAATGTTACCATCCTTTTGCCATACTTGTGCTTCAAAGTAGCACCACGTTCTTCATATAGAGAGTCTCTTGAGTTACCAGTTTCATATACTAGTGGGAATTTTCATTATAGAACTTGGCTTGTATATTCCAACGATGGGCTTCCTCAAGTGCCCTAGGTCTTCATGAGCAAGCAAGTTGGATGCACACCCACTTAGTTTCAGTTTGAGCTTTCATACACTTATAACTCTAGTGCATCTGTTGCATGGCAATCCCTACTCCTCGCATTGACATCAATTGATGGGCATCTCCATAGCCCATTGATTAGCTGCGTCAATGTGAGACTTTCTCCCTTTTTTTCTTCTCCACACCACCTCCACCATCATTTTCTATTCCACCTATAGTGCTATGTCCATGGCTCACGCTCATGTATTGAGTGAAGGTTGAAAAAGTTTGAGAATACTAAAGTATGAAACAATTGCTTGGCTTGTCATCGGGGTTGTGCATGATTTGAACATTTTGTGTGACGAAGATGGAGCATAGCCAAACTATATGATTTTGTAGGGATGAACTTTCTTTGGCCATGTTATTTTGAGAAGACATGATTACTTTATTAGTATGCTTGAATTATTATTGTCTTAATGTCAAATGATAGACCATTCCTTTGAATCACTCGTGTCTTAATATTCATGTCATGATTAGATTACATGATCAAGATTATGCTAGGTAGCATTCCACATCAAAAATTATCTTTTTTATCATTTACCTACTCGAGGATGAGCATGAATTAAGCTTGGGGATGCTGATACGTCTCCGTCGTATCTATAATTTTTGATTGTTCCATGCCAATATTATACAACTTTCATATACTTTTGGCAACTTTTTATACTATTTTTGGGACTAACATATTGATCTAGTGCCCAGTTCTAGTTCTGTTTGTTGCATGTTTTTTGTTTCGCAGAAAATCCATATCAAACGGAGTCCAAATGGGATAAAAACTTACGGAGATTTTTTTGGAATATATGTGATTTTTGGGAAGAAGAATCAACGTGAGACGATGCCCGAGGGGGCCACAAGGCAGGGGGTGTCGGTGCCAAAACCGGCGGATCTCGGGTAGGGGGTCCCGAACTGTGCGTCTAAGGTTGATGGTAACAGGAGACAGGGGACACGGAGTTTTACCCAGGTTCGGGCCCTCTTGATGGAGGTAACACCCTACGTCCTGCTTGATTGATATTGATGGGTATGAGTATTACAAGAGTTGATCTACCACGAGATCATAATGGCTAAACCCTAGAAGTCTAGCCTGTATGACTATGATATTGAGTATCCCCTATCCGGACTAAGTCCTCCGGTTTATATAGACACCGGGGGATCTAGGGTTACATAGAGTCGGTTACATAATATGGAATCTTCATAGTTGTTCGCCAAGCTTGCCTTCCACGCCAAGGAGAGTCCCATGCAGACATGGGCACCGTCTTCGGTCTTCATATCTTCATAGCCCATCAGTCTGGCCCATAGATAACAGGCCGGACGCTCGAGGACCCCTTAGTCCAGGACTCCCTCAGTAGCCCTTGAACCTGGCTTCAATGACAAGGTATCCGGCGCGTAGTGCTGTCTTCGGCATTGCAAGGCGGGTTCCTCCTTCCGAACTCCAAAAAATAGTCTTCGGATGAAACAAACATGTCCGGATCTACAACGCATAGCTGTAGAGGGTATAGCACTTTCATGAATCCGATCTGCTGACAACTTTAATAATGTGACGTCACACCCTCCCGGCCTTTATTTCGAACCATTTCCCGTCCCGCCGTTCCACATTTTGGGGGCGTGGTTTTTACTGGCACGTCTTGTCGAAGTAGGGATCGTGCCCCCTTATTGCGGGATTTTCATCAATACGGGCGTGGGTAACCCAACCGTCCCGCGGGAAAGATTCCTTAGGAATAGGCTAGTTCTTAGGCTTTAGGAGGAGGCGTTCAATACCGGAGGCCTTTATAAAGGAACCAAGGGCCATCTTTTTTATGCCAAACTTCTCCTCAGCCTTCCCAACCCCGAGTTCCAACACCCAAGGTTTGACTCCATTGCTTTCAGCCTTCCCATCATGTCCGGATCTAGCTCCCAAGGCCGATGGGTGGCTTCCTCCGTTACAGAGGAGGATATTGCAAAGCTTCGGGCAGCCAGATATTTGACTGCAGAGATCCACCACCGGCTTCCTGCTCAAGGACAAGTTATTTCGACCCCCAGATCTGGCGAGAGGGTTGTGTTCATCCCCCACTTCCTTCGGGGGTTAGGGTTTGCCCTTCACCCCTTCGTCCGGGGGCTAATGTTTTATTACAGACTGAATTTTCATGACCTTGCCCCAGACTCGATTCTCCATGTCTCGGCGTTTATCATTACATGCGAGGCCTTCCTTCGAATCCCCCCACACTTTGGCTTATGGCTCAAGACCTTTAGTGTGAAACCGAATATAGCCGACGGGGAACAGGTGGAGTGCGGCGGTGCTACAATCAGCCAACTTGCCAACACTCCCTGGCCAAAAGGTTCCTTTACCAAGACTTCCAAGTACTGGCAGCGGGAGTGGTTTTACATTACAGAGCCCCGCAGTACTAAGTGGGTTGCTGTACCCACTTTCCGTCCTGGCCCTCCGTCACAACTTGCATCATGGGTCAACAAGGGGTTGGACTGGGGATCGGTTGATGAAGTGCGGACCTTACAAAGCCGCATCCGAACCCTCCTCGAGAGAGATATCGATATCGTTAGTGTGATTCAAGTGATTTTAGTCCGCCGAACCCTGCCCTGCCAGCGCAGGCCTCGCCGCATGTGGGAGTTTAATCCAGAAGGACCACAGACCCTCCAACACTTCTTCGGCGCCACACATGAAGGGATGTGGAAGTTATTTTTCGAGAAGCGGAAACATTGGCCGGATACCGATGAGGACGCTGGCCTCAACTATAATTGTCTAGATACCCCGGTAAGCACTTGGCTCTCGAACACTTTGCGGTCATGCATACAGTAATATGATACTGAGCAGGCTATCTTTTTCTAGGGCTGGATAAAGAAGGCGGAACTGATTATGTGTTCGGCCCCTCTGCCCGAGGGTCCAGCGAATCCTGTCCTAACAAGGATGCTGGCCCCAACACCATATCACATGCCGGAGAAGGAGGATGAGGCGGAGGACAAGAGGACCAAGGACGACCTCTATTCCCAAGGGACATCGGACTTTATGTCCGGAGGAATAAAAATCCCCTCATCCGAAGACAAAAGTAAAGGGGGGCACTATCTCTTTCCCTCCCAAGAAGAAGAGGGCCGCCTCCGAAGATTGGGATAAGCAGGCTCCTAAGCGAGGCAAGATGCCTCTGGGAGGCGGCCCGAGCCTGGAGGACATCGAAGCGTAGTCTCGTGACGAGGAAGAACCTCCGGCCCCATCGTAAGTGAACAAGGTTGTTCTTAACACATCCCGTTCTTTTCATATGATGCCTGAAATATACAGTTTTTGCAGCCCAGCGCGCAGTCCCCTTCAACAATCCTCTTCCTCGGGGGACCTTCTCCCGGAGATGATGGAAAGCGAGACGCCCCCATCGGCCTCTCCGTCTAATAGGGCAGACGATCTTGAGGTGTCGTCGCAGAGGGTCTCCCCCGACCAACAAGTGGTGCAAGGGATGGCGAAGATGTTATACGAAGGTGATACTTTGGTGGCCCAGGGTCTGGGGAACAACAATGAAGACCCCGAACAGTCTGGAATGCAGCTGGATACAAATAAACGGGTCCCTTCAAAGGATGACCATACTTCTGTGGCTGCCTCCGGAAATCCAGAGGCGCCGGATATCTTGACGAACATGCTGCGGTAGGCGTCCGTTTCAGAGGAACATCGTACCTTGATGGGTACGGTGATTGAAAAGGTCCTATCCACGAAGAGCAGATTGGATGAGGCCTTTGCGAGCCTGCTGAGAGGCTTCGAGGTTTGTAATGTAACATGTGCAATTGTGTTTTATTCAGAAAATGTACCTGTGTATAGACAGTAGCCCCTGAGACTCTGGTTGGCTTCCCATGGGAGGCGAATGGAGGATCAAGAAGAAATTTCGGAGGACTAATTTGATTAACTTCAAACACAGGCTACTTCCCCCTGGCTACTTCCCGGACTGCGGATATTACTGAACTGCAACGGAAGCTTGATGTGGCCGGGGATGATATTACGTTGATCAATATGCTTCTTGATGAGTCACAAGGTATGTATTCGGAGCAGTCTCTGTATATACATTTTTGTGATATAAGCATGACGCTGAAAGCTGTACCTGGCTGCAGATGGTGCTGCCGCCGTTGAAATTCTTCGGGCTGAGCTAGCCCAGGCCAAGGAGCAGGCCCGGTGTAGTAATGCGGCTGCCGAGAAGGCATCGACTGAGCTAGAAGCCGAACGGGCTGCTCGGTGTCAAGACGATGAGAAGATATCCATGATGGTGCTTGAGCTAAAAAGTGCTGCCAGCCGCTGTGAGCTCCTTGAGAAGGAGAAAGAACCCAAAATGGCTGAAATTGAAAAGGCTTTACAAGAAGCAAGAGAAGCGCGGTCTGAATCCAGAGCGGCCCGTGAGGAGATCCGGCAAGCTGGGGAGATTGCGGCTGGTAAGCTAGTTTTGCTACAGGCTAAGTTCGGCGATCCGAACTATGCTCAGCTGAACCAATTGTGGAGTTCTCCGGATGAGTTTTTAGACTTGCCGAAGAGTTCTTTCGATGCGGCGCAGTATTATCAGGCGCAAGAGGGGTACACAACAGAGAAGCTTTTCTGGTCACAGTTCGGCGCCTCGAAGCGCCCCCTGTTGCTGAATGAGCAGATGTCCCAGTGGGCCGAGCTTCATAGGATATCCGGTGCTGCAATGAAGAACGTCATAATCCGGTTTTGGCCACTTGAGCCTGTTTCGAATAGTTACTTTGGCTTGGTGCAGCGGCTTGTTGACGCAGTGCCGCGTATCGACGCTGTGAAGCGATCGGTGTGCATTGAGGGTGCACGGATGGCTTTTGCCCGAGTCAAGACATTCTGGGGGAACATGAAGGCCATCGATGTTGCAGTGAAGAGTCCGCCCAAGGGCAAGGACCGCCACGAACCAGAGCATTATTTGGAAGACGTCCTAGTAGCCGTCCGCTTGATAGAGGGTCAATGCTCAAAAGACATGATGTTCGAATGAGGTGTATAAGAATTGTTCGAGACAATTTTATAGTGAATATATTTGTATGCGGCTTATTCATACGACGCGTTTACATAATTGACCGGAAAAGAGGTCCTTCGTGTGACATGGAGGAATCGCTAGAGACTTTGATAAGTCATCGAGTGGTTGACCAGCTCTCGCCGCATCATGACAGTCAGTTTTCGGCTTTCTCTACTGAGGTGTGTCACCAGGTGAACCGGTAGCACAATCGCAGTAGTTCTCCCTTTACTACCCTAGCCGATAGAGCGGAACGTAGGATAGCAAACACAGGAGCCGGGCAACCCAACTATTGACCCAAGACATAATTCGGAGCTGATGCATATAAGGCCAAACTCGCGACGCTGAAGTGCGCTGTAATAGTTGTTCGGACTTTGTTGGCAACTCATTTGTTCCCGTACCGAGCCCCTAGCAAGTTAAGCCAGGGTATGTTTGTGAAACAACCATGGGAGGCGTATTTATTTGCGGAAAGATGCGGGTAATTAATTCAGATAGTGTGAACTGGGACTGATCGATATGCCGATGATTAATTAATATATATTCCATGACCTCAGCCATTTGATATGCCCTGGGTCGAAGGCAGAGGAAAAAAGGCATGTTACAGGCTCTAAAAAAGAGTGCGGTCTACAAAATTTTATTTTGGACCTCCTGTCGCACGTCTATGCCACCTGTCCTCAGCAAGGGGAATCCTTGAAGGAAGTAGCCCCATAGGTGAGTGTATGGATCCGAACTCCGATGGAGTCGGTCGTAAGTGTTTCTCCTTTGCGCTACCTGCTTTTAAGAAGTATTGAAAAAAGAAAGGAAAGTATGTAAAAAACGTTACCGGAATGTTTGCAGACTTATCCGTATTATGCTTCCGCCGCTGCCCATGGTATCTTAAGTGCGTAGTTATGTATACGCGGTATAGCTTCATCGTGTATATGAGATGGGTGACAGAAGCCGAACTGCTATTTCTGTTCCGGATTTGATCGATCTTCGGGGGGAAGTTGCTTCTGGCCCTCTGCATTTGGCTGTTGAACCATTTCGTCGTCCCTATTGCCTTGCGGCCCCCTTCCCTTGTGTTCGGTGTTGAGCTTGCCGGCCTGCTTGAGGACCCAACAACTTCTGTTGGTATGATTGGCTGGTTTATTGGGGTGGCCGTGTATCTGGCAGGGTCGGTCTAGTATCCTGTCTAGGTTGGATGGTCCGTCTCTGTTCGCCTTGAATGGCTTTTTCCGTTGACCGGGCTTGGGATTGCTGAATCCGGCGTTAATCGTTGTGTCGCGTGATTTATCATTGAGACTGTTGTATTTGCTTCGTCGTGGCTTGCCATTGCCATCTCGGATTTCGGAAGTGCCCGAGTTGCTGGCGCTATTGCTTCTACGAGCGAGCCAACTGTCTTCTCCCGTGCAAAAGTGGGTCATTAGAGCGGTAAGGGCTGTCATGGATCTAGGTCCTTCTTGACCGAGGTGGCGTGCAAGCCATTCATCCTGGACGCTGTGTTTGAATGCCGCAAGGGCTTCCACGTCCGGACAGTCGACGATTTGGTTCTTTTTAACTAAGAACCTGGTCCAGAGCTTCCTTGCCGACTCTCCGGGCTGCTGGACAATATTACTTAGGTCATCTGCATCCAGTGGCCGGACATATGTCCCTTGGAAGTTGTTGCGAAAGGCGTCCTCCAAGTCCTCCCAGCTGCCAATAGAATTTTCAGGCAGACTATTTAACCAGTACCGAGCTGGTCCTTTGAGTTCTAGTGGTAGGTATTTGATGGCGTGAAGGTCATCTTCGCAGGCCATGTGGATATGGAGGAGGAATTCCTCAATCCATACCGCGGGATCCGTTGTTCCATCGTATGATTCGATATTCATGGGTTTGAACCCGTATGGGAATTCATGCTCCATTACTTCATTTGTGAAGCATAGAGGGTTTTCGGCGCCTCTATGTTGGGCCACGCTGCGGCGTACTTATGATGGAGTCCATTTGTTGTTTCCAGCCCGGGCGTGGCTAGGTTTGTCACGTCCGAATAGGTGGCCGTCGTCGCGTGTCGAGGTGTGTCCTTGCGATATGTAGATCACTCTTGGGTATCCTGTTTTACCACCCCAACCCTGTTGAAGGTTGTATGTACAACCTTGAGCTGTTTTGTTCTTGCCTTTATGATGAGGTGGGGCGGTCTGTAGTTCATCTTGAGTTGCCGCTTTAACCAGACCAAGTTGTGGTCGACCTGCCGCATTGTGCGATGGTTGTACGAGCTCAAACACCCTATCGTCGCCTTGGGGTAGCGAGCTATGCTTCGGGTAGCTTTTGGCTAGGCTACCAAGGCCGTATTTTTCGGCGGCTAGGACTTCGGTCCATCTATCATTAAGCAGATCTTGGTCAGCTTGGAACTACTGCTGCTTCTTTTTCAGGCTCATTGCAGTGGATATTAGTTGGCGCTTTAAGCGCTCCTGCTCGTGAGGTTCCTCAGACACGATGAAATCTTCAGTGTCGAGGCTCACCTCATCCTTAGAGAGCGGAAGGTAATTGTCATCCTCCGAATCTTCGTGCGTGGCCTGTTTACCGGGGCTATCCTGCCCGTCGTCCCGTTCATCATTAATTGTATCAATGGGGTCTTCGTTGTCTTCGGCGTCATTATCCATGCCGTCCATATTCTCGGAGTCGTAATCAAGTGTTTCGGTTGAATCCTCGACTGTTGCTATGTAGTGGGTGGCGGGTGGGAAGCGAAATTCTCGAACGTCAGCCCCTAGTTCGAGCCGGATATAGTTCGACTGAGAGTCCTCCGCTAAGGACAGACTTTTTAATGAGTTTACCACATCACCCAGAGGCGAGTGATAGAAGATGTCTGCGGCGCTGAATTCGAAGATCGATAAACGATCAAGCTCGGTGTCCGCGAGCTTGCGTGGCTCGGAACCTACAGCCGAAGGCAAGTCCGGTGTTCTGGTGGCATAGGCATCGAGTGAGAGTAGGTCCACGTGCGGCTCCAACGCCGTGGAATCTGCGGCCTCTATGGTGGGGTTAATCCTCCCATCTTTGGATGGCGCAGCCTGCTCCGGCTCTAGGGCTAGAGCGGTTACAGGAGCGATCTCTTGGATGCGGCCCGATGACAGACTTAAGTCATGATCATCGAGGTGATTGGGAGTGGCCACCGCGGTATCGAATCCGGTGAAGATCAAGTCTCCACGGATGTCCGCGACATGGTTCAACCTCCCGAAGCTGACCTGATGGCCAGGGGCGTAGCTTTCGATCTGCTCCAGATGGCCAAACGAGTTGTCCCGCAGTGTGAAGCTGCCGAACATGAAGATCTGTCTGGGGAGGAAAGTTTCTCCGCAGACAGCGCCATCAAACCTTTCAGCGATAGCACAGAGGAACTCTCAATGAAAGCACCAATGTCGGTGTCAAAACCGGCGGATCTCGGGTAGGGGGTCCCGAACTGTGCGTCTAAGGTTGATGAGAACAGGAGACAGGGGACACGAAGTTTTACCCAGGTTCGGGCCCTCTTGATGGAGGTAACACCCAACGTCCTGCTTGATTGATATTGATGGGTATGAGTATTACAAGAGTTGATCTACCACGAGATCGTAATGGCTAAATCCTAGAAGTCTAGCCTGTATGACTATGGTATTGAGTATCCCCTATCCGGACTAAGTCCTCCGGTTTAGATAGACACCGGGGGGATCTAGGGTTACATAGAGTCGGTTACATAATATGGAATCTTCATAGTTGTTCGCGAAGCTTGCCTTCCACGCCAAGGAGAGTCCCATCCGGACACGGGCACCATCTTCGGTCTGCATATCTTCACAACCCATCAGTCCGACCCATAGATAACAGGCTGGACGCCCGAGGACCCCTTAGTCCAGGACTCCCTCAGGGGGAGCGCCCTTGACCCTCGTGGACACACTGTAAGGCAGTTGGTTCCCTTATTTCACCACAATAAAGCCAATATCTAGATACAAATTGTGTTAAAATTTCAGCCCAATCGGAGTTATGGATCTCCGAGAATATAAGAAACGGTGAAAGGCCAGAATCTGGAACGCAGAAACAGAGAGAGATAGAGAGACAGATCCAATCTCGGAGTGTCTCTCGCCCCTCTACCGCCATGGAGGCCAAGGACCAGAGGGGAAACCCTTCTCCCATCTAGGGAGAAGGTCAAGGAAGAAGAAAAGGGGGGCTCTCTCCCCTCTCTCCCGGTGGCGCCGGAACGCCACCGGGGCCATCATCGCAACAACGATCTACACCAACACCTCCGTCATCTTCACCAACATCTTCATCACCTTCCCCCTTCTATCTACAACGGTCCACTCTCCCGCAACCCGATGTACCCTCTACTTGAACATGGTGCTTTATGCTTCATATTATTATCCAATGATGTGTAGCCATCCTATGATGTCTGAGTAGATTTTCATTGTCCTATCGGTAATTGGTGAATTGCTATGATTGGTTTAATTTGCTTGTGGTTATGTTGCTGTCCTTTGGTGCCCATCATATGAGCGTCCGCGTGGATCACACCATAGTGTTAGTTGTATGTTGATAGGACTATGTATTGGAGGGCAAGAGTGACAGAAGCTTCAACCTAGCATAGAAATTGATGCATACGGGATTGAAGGGGGACCAATATATCTTAATGCTATGGTTGGGTTTTACCTTAATGAACGTTAGTAGTTGCGGATGCTTGATAATAGTTCCAATCATAAGTGCATAGAATTCCAAGACAGGGATGACATGCTAGCAGTGGTCTCTCCCACATAAAACTTGCTATCGGTCTAGTAAAGTAGTCAATTTCTTAGGGATAATTTCGCAACTCCTACCACCACTTTTCCACACTCGCTATACTAACTTTATTGCTTCTTT
This sequence comes from Triticum urartu, assembly GCF_056163025.1. Taxonomy (NCBI): domain Eukaryota; kingdom Viridiplantae; phylum Streptophyta; class Magnoliopsida; order Poales; family Poaceae; genus Triticum; species Triticum urartu. Next base: position 636,758,409 of record NC_141875.1, read on the forward strand.
ACCTAAAACAGCCCCTAGTTTTTATTTACGTGCTCTTTATATTCTTGCAAACCTATCCTCTTACACCTACAAAGTGAAGGAAATATGCCCTAGAGGCAATAATAAAGTTATTGTTTATTTCCTTATATCATGATAAATGTTTATCATTCATGCTACAATTGTATTAACCGGAAACATAATACATGTGTGAATACATAGACAAACAGATTGTCACTACTATGCCTCTACTTGACTAGCTTGTTGATCAAAGATGGTTATGTTTCCTAACCATAGACACGAGTTGTCATTTGATTAACGTGGTCACATCATTAGGAGAATGATGTGATTGACTTGACCCATTCCGTTAGCTTAGCACACGATCGTTTAGTATGTTGCTATTACTTTCTTCATGACTTATACATGTTCCTATGACTATGAGATTATGCAACTCCCGTTTACCGGAGGAACACTTTGTGTGCTACCAAACGTCACAACGTAACTAGGTGATTATAAAGGTGCTCTACAGGTGTCTCCAAAGGTACTTGTTGGGTTGGTATATTTCGAGATTAGGATTTGTCACTCTGATTGTCGGAGAGGTATCTCTGGGCCCTCTCGGTAATGCACATCACTTAAGCCTTGCAAGCATTGCAACTAATGAGTTAGTTGCGGGATGATGTATTACAGAACGAGTAAAGAGACTTGCCGGTAACGAGATTGAACTAGGTATTGAGATACCGACGATCGAATCTCGGGCAAGTAACATACCGATGACAAAGGGAACAACATATGTTGTTATGCGGTTTGACCGATAAAGATCTTCGTAGAATATGTGGGAGCCAATATGAACATCCAGGTTCCGCTATTGGTTATTGACCGGAGACGTGTCTCGGTCATTTCTACATAGTTCTCGAACCCGTAGGGTCCGCACGCTTAACGTTTCGATGACGGTTATATTATGAGTTTATATGTTTTGGTGTAACGAAGGTTGTTCGGAGTCCCGGATGTAATCCCGGACATGACGAGGAGTCTCGAAATGGTCGAGGAATGAATATTGATATATTGGAAGCCTATGTTTGGATATCAGACGTGTTCCGGGTGAAATCGGGATTTTACCGGAGTACCGGGAGGTTACCGGAACCCCCCGGGAGGTAAATGGGCCTTACTGGGCCTTTACGAAGAAGAGGAGATGCGGCCAGGGCTGGGCCGCACGCCCCTCCCCCTAGTCCGAATAGGACAAGGAGAGGGGGGCGGCGCCCCCTTTCCTTCTCTCCCTCCTCTTTCCCCCTCCAGAATCCTATTCCAACTAGGAAAGGGGGGGAGTCCTACTCCCGGTGGGAGTAGGACTCCTGGCAGGCCTCCTCCCTGGCCGGCCGCACCCCCTTGCTCCTCTGTATACGGGGGTAGGGGGCACCCCATAGACACAACAATTGATCAAGTTGATCTTTTAGCCGTGTGCGGTGCCCCCTCCACCATAGTCCACCTCGATAATACTGTAGCGGTGCTTAGGCGAAGCCCTGCGCCGGTAGAACATCAACATCGTCACCACGCCGTCGTGCTGACGAAACTCTCCCTCAACACTTGGCTGGATCGGAGTTCGAGGGACGTCATCGGGCTGAACGTGTTCTGAACTCGGAGGTGCCGTACGTTCAGTACTTGATCGGTCAGATCGTGAAGACGTACGATTACATCAACCGTGTTGTGCTAACGCTTCCGCTTTCAGCCTACGAGGGTACGTGGACAACACTCTCCCCTCTCATTGCTATGCATCACCATGATCTTGCGTGTGCGTAGGAATTTTTTTGAAATTACTGCGTTCCCCAACAGTGGCATCCGAGCCTGGTTTTATGCGTAGATGTCATATGCACGAGTAGAACACAAGTGAGTTGTGGGCGATATAAGTCATACTGCTTACCAGCATGTCATACTTTGGTTCGGCGGTATTGTTGGATGAAGCAGCCCGGACCGACATTACGCGTACGCTTATGCGAGACTGGTTCTACCGACGTGCTTTGCACACAGGTGGCTGGCGGATTTCAGTTTCTCCAACTTTAGTCGAACCGAGTGTGGCTACGCCTGGTCCTTGCGAAGGTTAAAATAGCACCAACTTAACAAACTATCGTTGTGGTTTTGATGCATAGGTAAGAACGGTTCTTGCTAAGCCCGTAGCAGCCACGTAAAACTTGCAACAACAAAGTAGAGGACGTCTAACTTGTTTTTGCAGGGCATGTTGTGATGTGATATGGTCAAGACATGATGCTAAATTTTAATGTATGAGATGATCATGTTTTGTAACTGAGTTATCGGCAACTGGCAGGAGCCATATGGTTGTCGCTTTATTGTATGCAATGCAATCGCCCTGTAATGCTTTACTTTATCACTAAGCGGTAGCGATAGTCGTAGAAGCATAAGATTGGCGAGACGACAATGATGCTACGATGGAGATCAAGGTGTCGTGCCGGTGACGATGGTGATCATGACGGTGCTTCGGAGATGGAGATCACAAGCACAAGATGATGATGGCCATATCATATCACTTATATTGATTGCATGTGATGTTTATCTTTTATGCAGCTTATCTTGCTTTGATTGACGGTAGCATTATAAGATGATCTCTCACTAAATTTCAAGATAAAAGTGTTCTCCCTGAGTATGCATCATTGCCAATGTTCGTCGTGCCCCGACACCACGTGATGATCGGGTGTGATAAGCTCTACGTCCATCTACAACGGGTGCAAGCCAGTTTTGCACACGTAGAATACTCAGATTAAACTTGACGAGCCTAGCATATGAATATATGGCCTCGGAACACTGAGACCGAAAGGTCGAGCATGAATCATATAGTAGATATGATCAACATATTGATGTTCACCATTGAAAACTACTCCATTTCACGTGATGATCGGTTATGGTTTAGTTAATTTGGATCACGTGATCACTTAGAAGATTAGAGGGATGTCTTTCTAAGTGGGAGTTCTTAAGTAATATGATTAAATGAACTTAAATTTATCATGAACTTAGTACCTGATAGTATCTTGCTTGTCTATGTTTGATTGTAGATAGATGGCCCATGTTGTTGTTCCGTTGAATTTTAATGAGTTCCTTGAGAAAGCAAAGTTGAAAGATGATGGTAGCAATTACACGGACTGGGTCCGTAACTTGAGGATTATCCTCATTGCTGCTCAGAAGAATTACGTCCTGGAAGCACCGCTGAGTGCCAGGCCTGCTGCTGATGCAACTGACGATGTTAAGAACATCTGGCAGAGCAAAGTTGATGACTACTCGATAGTTCAGTGTGCCATGCTTTACGGCTTAGAACCGGGACTTCAACGATGTTTCGAACGTCATGGAGCATATGAGATGTTTCAGGAGTTGAAGTTAATATTTCAAGCAAATGCCCGGATTGAGAGATATGAAGTCTCCAATAAGTTCTACAGCTGCAAGATGGAGGAGAATAGTTCTGTCAGTGAACATATACTCACAATGTCTGGGTACCATAATCACTTAACTCAGCTGGGAGTTAATCTTCCGGTTGATAGTGTCATTGACAGAGTTCTACAATCACTGCCACCAAGCTACAAGAGCTTCGTGATGAACTATAATATGCAAGGGATGAATAAAACAATTCCCGAGCTCTTCACAATGCTATAGGCAGCAGAGGTAGAAATCAAGAAGGAGCATCAATTGTTGATGGTCAATAAGACCACCAGTTTCAAGAAAAAGGGTAAAGGGAAGAAGAAGGGGAACTTCAAGAAGAACAGCAAGCAAGTTGCTGCCCAGGAGAAGAAACCCAAGTCTGGACCTAAGCCTGAAACTGAGTGCTTCTACTACAAGGAGACTGGTCACTGGAAGCGGAACTGCCCCAAGTATTTGGCGGATAAGAAGGATGGCAAGGTGAACAAAGGTATATGTGATATACATGTTATTGATGTGTACCTTACTAGAGCTCACAATAGCACCTGGGTATTTGATACTGGTTCTGTTGCTAATATTTGCAACTCGAAACAGGGACTATGGATTAAGCGAACACTGGCTAAGGACAAGGTGACGATGCGCGTGGGAAATGGTTCCAAAGTTGATAAAGATCTTCGTAGAATATGTGGGAGCCAATATGAACATCCAGGTTCTGCTATTGGTTATTGACCGGGGACGTGTCTCGGTCATTTCTACATAGTTCTCAAACCCGTAGGGTCCGCACGCTTAACGTTTCGATGACGGTTATATTATGATTTTATGTGTTTTAATGTACCGAAGGTTGTTCGGAGTCCCGGATGTGATCCCGGACATGACGAGGAGTCTCGAAATGGTTGAGACATGAAGATTGATATATTGGAAGCCTATGTTTGGATATCGGAAGTGTTCCAGGTGAAATCGGGATTTTACTGGAGTACCGGGAGGTTACCGGACCCCCCGGGAGGTAAATGGGCCTTAGTGGGCCTTTATAGAGAAGATGAGAGGCGGCCAGGGCTGGGCCGCGCGCCCCTCCCCCTAGTCCGAATAGGATAAGTAGAGGGGGCGGCGCCCCCCCTTTCCTTCTCTCCCTCCTCTTTCCCCCTCCCGAATCCTATTCCAACTAGGAAAGGGGGGAGTCCTACTCCTGGTGGGAGTAGGACTCCTCCTGGCGCGCCTCCTCCCTGGCCGGCCGCACCCCCCCTTGCTCCTTTATATATGGGGGCAGGGGGCACCCCATAGACACAACAATTGATCAAGTTGATCTTTTAGCCGTGTGCGGTGCCCCCCTCCACCATAGTCCACCTCGATAATATTGTAGCGGTGCTTAGGCGAAGCCCTGCATCGGTAGAACATCAACATCGTCACCACACCGTCATGCTGATGAAACTCTCCCTCAACACTCGACTGGATCGGAGTTCGAGGGACGTCATCGGGCTGAACGTGTGCTGAACTCGGAGGTGCCGTACGTTCGGTACTTGATCGGTCGGATCGTGAAGACGTACGACTACATCAACCGCATTGTGCTAACGCTTCCTCTTTCGGTCTATGAGAGTACGTGGACAATACTCTCCCCTCTCGTTGCTATGCATCACCATGATCTTGCGTGTGCCTAGGAAAATATTTGAAATTACTACGTTCCCCAACACAAAGTACTTCTAGTTTCATACTTGTTCTAGGTAAAGCGAACGTCAAGCGGCGTAGAGTTGTATCGGTGGTCGACAAAACTTGAGGGAATATTTGTTCTACCTTTAGCTCCTCGTTGGGTTCGACACTCTTACTTATCGAAAGAGGCTACAATTGATCCCCTATACTTGTGGGTTATCACCAACTTGTGGGCCAATGCGAGGTGGGAACCTCAATTCAGACGGTCACTTGGGGCAACTAAAGGAGCCGAGTGGGATGAAATGCGGACTAAGCTCCAAGGGGTCCAAATCTCTGCGGGGTGGGATGAGGCCTCTTGGAAACTTGAAGCCTCGGGCTGCTTCTCTATGAGATTGCTATATTGGAAAAAAAATCTACCACCCCATGTGATCTTAGTGGGATTTGGAAGACACGTATGCTTGCCAAAATAAAGATCTTTCTTTGTCATGTGGCATGTAACCGTATAACTAGCAGAGACCAAGTGCAAAATAGGCATGGCCCGGGAGACGGCAAGTGCATTTGGTGCGGCGAGGAAGAGGGCTGTGATCACCTTCTATTTTGATGTATTGTCGCGTGTTTTATGTGGAGTGCCCTTTGTGAGGCAGTGGGATGCACGTGGAACTCGAGTGGGTTCTCGCATCTCCATCATTTGATTCAAGGAACAACGGGCTGAAACCGGCAAATGGCATGGCTTGGGTTTAGGGCTCTCGCTTAGACCTTGTGGACTTCAAGGAATAAAGGTTTGATAGAGGGGAAATTGTTTCAACACCCAGCTGACCTTCTCTACAAACCGGTCTCTTTCTTGCAGCTATGGAAGCTTCCGATGAAACCAAAGGACAGAAGAAGCGTGGGGCTGCTCGCCTTAAAGGTGCGGGCAAAGTGCACTGTGCTACGACGCGTGGGATAAGTGACCTTATTGGTTGCGCGCCACCCCTCCTTCCCAGCGTTTGGGTGCCAATCTCGCTTGCTAGGCCCACGACCAGCGCTGCGCCACTGTTACCAGCCTCATGGCTTATATCCATATCTTTCATTTTCATGTCAGTCTGAACTTGTAGTCACCGTCTTTGCTACTTGCCTTTCGTGGATTTTGTTTGACTTTGTAAGGGCCTCATTCTTGAGGCTGGGTAGGCGCCTCCTCTCTGGAAAATCACCTTGTGGTGTTAGCACATGAACATGCCATTCCTGGGTAAGCCTTTCATGTCTCATAGGCTACAATTGGTTGTCATAGTCTAGCCCAAACTTTGTGTGCATGCCCTCATTGCACGCAACCCGCCGCACACATAAGTGTGTCTGCATATGCGCCAATCCGTATCTACTTACATATGCTACGCTAAAAGCACAATGGAGTGATCCACATCAAAATGGCGAACCACAAGTCCCAGTTTTGTTGCAATGTCATTCATATGTGTGGGATTGACCCGTTAGGATCACCTAAATCGCTCAAATGTGGTTTGAGAAATTATGGGTGCAAAATGGTATTTAAGGCCTCCCTATTTCTCATGATTCAAACTGGATAAACTCTTGTATTAATCACATGTGTTAGTTTGTGAACTCAAAATAAAAATTTATTAAGTAATACTTGGATTGAGATACATGAGAGTACCCCCCACCTCGATGTTCGCAAATAAGACGTCATACACATAATTTCCATTTTGGGGTAAGTACATTTTGACCCATAACTGCGATAAGTGGATATTTATCACAAATATAAAACTTGCTAATCAATTATTCCATAAACATCACTGCAATACCATATGCATCCTCAAATATCAGATCTCCCCAATAAATCTCTTAATTATAAATCATACAATCATGTTCCAAGTCATATCCATCATGTCGATGTCCAAGTCAAGTTTGGATGCCACATCTTGTAACATGTGGGATCAACAATTCGTGATCGCCTCAATCACTAAAAAAAATTCAAAGCAAATTTATGAGTGCGAATCATGTTTCCAAGTGTCAGTATGTCACCATTTTTTGACAAATAAACTCATTTATTAATCTCCTATTACAGTCAATAAATTCAATAGAATTAAGCTTGATTACCTAGTTTATGAGATAAATTTCCAACAAAATGTCAAACGTATAAATCTTGGTGTGGGGATAAGTACAATTGGGAGCATAACTATGATATGCGCGGATATTCGTCACGCCGATAAAATTTACCTCTCAATAACTTTGGGAATGGCACCACCACACTCAACACAATTGTTTCTAATAATTAGAACCATGCATGTATATACTTGGAATCACATTTTGTACCTACAGTTTCACTAGGAACCAATTTTGGCAACCGAGGTGGTCGTCTAGATTATCAGCACAATTTCGGCAACCGAGGTGGTCGTCTAGATTATCAGCACTTCATTAATTCACTATATTCTCCGGCAAACCTTGCATGTACATAGGCGACACTTGATTGTCTTAATCCGGCCTTACCACAATTAAGATGGGGAAAAGCTTTGGATTATAGCAGGAGCTAGACATTTGGGAAAAAATGCCGATGTGAGAGTGATGACCTTGTTGTAATATTTTACTTTTCCTTTCAGCTATAAAACTCTTGCCCATCTTCTTCGTAATTAATGGACGAGGCAAATCCTTTGCCTCTGTTTAAAAGAACATTTGCACGGTCTCAATGTATGCCAATTGTCGCGCACACAACCGACTCTGCATGCTCCATTCCACATGCCGCCAACACAATATACTAACACATGCATGTTAAAAGCATAATAGAGCATTCCACATCACGTGTGGCAAGGCATAGGTCCAAGTTTCAGTTCATATGATTCTTATGTGTGGGACCGCCCTATCAGGCACCCGAATCACTAAATTGTGGTCCAAAGTAAATTTATATGTGCAAAATATGGTTCAATAGTGTAACACAAATTAAAGTATTGTGGTTTAATGGGAAACTATGGGAGCAAAATGTTGTTCAAAAGTGCCATAGAAATGGAAATATGGTTTAAAGTATCACCATGTCTCATGATTCATACTTGAAGTGGCTCTTATATAACCCTGTGTGTCAGTTTATAAACCTCACCATCCTAACAATTACCTGTCTTGAGATACAAGACAGAAACCAACCAGGTCTGCTGATAAGACACCGTAGATATAAATTTCCAAGTGGCGATAAGCACAATTTGGTACATGTAACGCCCTCGATTCAATCGTACACTAATCATACACGCAAATGTGATCAAGGACTCATGGGAAGATATCACAACACAACTCTAGACACAAATTAAAATAATACAAGCTTTATATTACAAGCCAGGGGCCTTGAGGGCTCGAATACATAAGCTTGAATACACAAGAGTCAGCGGAAGCAACAATATCTGAGTACAGACATAAGTTATACAAGTTTTGCCTTAAGAAGGCTAGCACAAAAGCAACATTGATCGAAAAGGCAAGGCCTCCTTCCTGGGAGCCTCCTAACTACTCCAAGTCGTCAGCGGCTGTCACGTAGTAGTAGGCATCCTCCGGGTAGTAGTAGTCATCAGTGGCGTCATCTGGCTCCTGGGATCCATCATCTGGTCGCAACAATCAGGTGTGGGGGAAAACGAAGTAGCAAAACAACCATGAGTACTCATCCAAATTACTCGCAAGACTTACATCAGATCTAAACTAAGTATGCATCTGTATCAAAGGAATGGGTTGTATCTGTGGACTAAACTGCAGAATGACAGAAGGGAAGGGGAAAGCCTAGCCTATCGAAGACTAGCATCTTCTAGAAACCACCATCTTGCAGCAACAGGAGGGAGTAGAGTAGCATAAAGTAAAGTAGTAGAAGTGTTATCAACCTCGGCTAGAGATCCTTTCTCGACTCCCTGCGAGAAAGCAATCCCAGAGCCATACTATCCAGTTATCATATCATATCCAAGTCTCATCTCAAGTATCCAGTTCTAGTCGTATCGATTGGGATACAACTCCAAGTGTCCGTTACCGTCGGACAGGCTATCGATAGATGTTTTCTTCCCTGCAAGGGTGCACCAACTTACCCACCATGCTCGATTAACTCTGGCCGGACACACTTTCCTGGGTCATGCCTGGCCTCGGCAAAACAATACGCCGCAACCCGACCTAGGCTTAATAGAGAGGTCAACACGTCGGACTAAGCCTATGCCCCTAGGGGTCATGGGTCATCTCCCCGGGAACTCCTGCACGTTGCGTACGCGGCCAGTGAGCAGACCTGGCTACCTCCTTCAATAAGGCAGGAGCTTACGCAGTCCAACCCGGTGCGCGCCGCTCAGTCGCTGACGTCTATTAAGCTTCAGCTGATGTATACGACGCATAACGCCCATACTATGCCCACGTGATGGTTAGTGCTATTAGGCCAGAGGCCCCTCGGATCAAATATCCAAACCGTAGTAGATTAGGAGCACGTGGTAACGAGCAGAGACTCATGATTCGATGTGACCCTGTCGCCCCGTCTCGAGTACTTGCGGCAAGGGCTAAGAATGCCCGGCCACGCCTCGTAAGTATCTCGCGGGCACCTTCCAGGTCAACCCGACTCCACATCACTCGCTATTAAGCTCCCGTGGGTACCCCTCAGGGCCGACCCGTCTTTAGTAACATGGCTCAGTGCAAAGTCATAGTAACCATAGTAACTGTGTGTCTAACACCAAGGGGAAAACCCGAGGAATCACCCCCGGTGAATCCCATGATATGTCTCCGTCGTATCTACATTTCCAAACACTTTTGCCCTTGTTTTGGACTCTAACTTGTATGATTTGAATGGAACTAACCCGGACTGACGCTGTTTTCAGCAGAATTGCCATGATGTTGTTTTATGTGCAGAAAACAAATATTCTCGGAATGACCCGAAACTCCACGGAACATCTTAGAAAAAATTATAAAAAATCTTCACCAAAGATGAAGACCAGGGGGGCCACACCCTTCTCACGAGGGTGGGGGGCGCCCCCCTACCTCGTGGGCCCCATGGATGCCCTCCGACGCCAACTCCAACTCTATATATTTGCTTTCGGAGAGAAAAAAATCGGAGAGAATAAATCATCGCGTTTTACGATACGGAGCCGCCACCAAGCCCTAAAACCTCTCGGGAGGGCTGATCTGGAGTCCGTTCGGGGCTCCAGAGAGGGGGATTCGTCGCCGTTGTCATCATCAACCATGCTCCATCACCAATTTCATGATGCTCATCGCCGTGTGTGAGTAATTCCATCGTAGGCTTGCTGGACGGTGATGGGTTGGATGAGATTTATCATGTAATCGAGTTAGTTTTGTTAGGGTTTGATCCCTAGTATCCATTATGTTCTGAGATTGATGTTGCTATAACTTTGCTATGCTTAATGCTTGTCACTAGGGCCCGAGTGCCATGATTTCAGATCTGAACCTATTATGTTTTCATGAATATATGTGAGTTCTTGATCCTATCTTGCAAGTCTATAGTCACCTACTATGTGTTATGATCCGGCAACCCCGAAGTGACAATAATCGGGACCACTCCCGGTGATGACCATAGTTTGAGGAGTTCATGTATTCACTATGTGCTAATGCTTTGTTCCGGTTCTCTATTAAAAGGAGGCCTTAATATCCCTTAGTTTCCAATAGGACCCCGCTGCCACGGGAGGGTAGGACAAAAGATGTCATGCAAGTTCTTTTCCATAAGCACGTATGACTATATACGGAATACATGCCTACATTACATTGACGGATTGGAGCTAGTTCTGTGTCACCCTATGTTATGACTGTTACATGATGAACCGCATCCGGCATAATTATCCATCACTGATCCGGAGCCTACGAGTTTTCCATATACTGGTTTACGCTTATTTACTTTCCCGCTGCTACTGTTACAATCACTACAAAATATCAAAAACATTACTTTTGCTGTCTTTACTTTTGTTGCTGCTACCACCACTATCATATTACTTTGCTACTAAACACTTTGCTGCAGATACTAAGTTTCCAGGTGTGGTTGAATTGACAACTCAGCTGCTAATACTTGAGAATATTCTTTTGCTCCCCTTGTGTCGAATCAATAAATTTGGGTTGAATACTCTACCCTCGAAAGCTGCTGCGATCCCCTATACTTGTGGGTTATCAAGACTAATTTATGGCGCCGTTACCGGGAAGCATAGCTCTATTCTTTGAGTCATTTGGGATTTATATCTGCTTATCACTATGAAGAACTTGAGAGATCCAATAACCAAGATCTATCCCTCAACTATGAGGGGAGGTAAGGAACTGCCATCTAGCTCTGCACTTGATTCACCTTCTGTTATGAGTAAGTTTGCGACACCTACACCTGCTTCTGCTATTCGTTCTGATATGTCGCATGTTATTGATGATGCCACTTCTGCTATGCATGATACTTATGATGAAACTGCTTCTATGCCTGATACTACTGTGCCCCTTGGTGAATTTCTTGATGAACAAATTGCTAGGGCTAGAGAAAAAGAAATTATTGAATCTGAATACGATGATGATAGTGATGATGAAAATATGCCTGTTATTCCTGAGGGCTATCTTTTTGATATGGAATCTTCTGCCACTATTTTAGCTTGCAGAGATGGATATGAGCTTAAGAGGTTATTAGTTAAATGGAACAAAGAATCACTTAGAGATAAAATGAAACCCGACCCTGCTTTTGCTACTTCACCTATATGTGTTCCTGATAAGGATTATGAATTCTCTGTTGATCCTGATATAATTACTTTGGTTGAATCTGATCCGTTTTATGGCTATGAATCTGAAACTGTTGTGGCACATCTTACTAAGTTAAATGATATAGCTGCCCTGTTCACTAATGATGAGAGATCGCGTTACTTTTATATACTCAAAATATTTCCGTTCTCATTAAAGGGTGATGCTAAGATATGGTTTAATTCTCTTGATCCTGGTTGTGTGCGTAGTCCCCAGGATATGATTTATTACTTCTCTGCTAAATATTTCCCTGCTCATAAGAAACAAGCTGCTTTGAGGGAAATATACAACTTCGTGCAAATTAAAGAAGAGAGTCTCCCACAAGCTTGGGGGAGGCTTCTCAAGTTACTTAATGCTTTGCCTGATCATACTCTTAAGAAACCAGAAATACTTGATATCTTTTATAATGGACTAACCAATGCTTCCAGAGATTACCTGGATAGTTGTGCTGGTTCTCTTTTCAGGGAAAGAACACCAGATGAAGCTGAAATCCTATTGAATAATATGTTGACAAATGAAAATAATTGGGCACCTCCTGAGCCAGCTCCTGCTCCAATTACTGAGTCTATTCCTAAACCAACTCCGAAGAAGAGAGGTGTTCTATTCCTCAGTCCCGAAAATATGTAAGAGGCAAAGAAATCTATGAAAGAAAAAGGTATTAAAGCTGAAGATGTTAAGAATTTACCTCCTATTGAAGAAATACATGGTCTTAATTCACAGCCTGTTGAAGAAACATATGATCTTAATTCTTTATTTATTGAAGAACCTCCTGATCCCAATATCCCGACACAGGTAGTAAAGGTAAATTCTCTCTATAGATATGATAAAGCTGAAGTCCCTCCTACTAAAATTGCTAGTCAGTGCTTGGATGAGTTTGATAACTTTATGTTTAAGCAAGATGACTTCAATGCTTATTTTGGTAGATAATTAAAATAAAATGCTTATATGATTAGATGCTTGGGTGATTATATGGCTAATATTAAAGGTGAACTTAAACTTGTTAGCAAACATGCTTCTATGGTTACCACTCAAGTAGAACCAGTACTTAAGGCTCAAAAGGAAGTGCTTGATGAAATGAATAGTAAGAAAAATGATTATGCTGTTAGAGTGGCTACTAGAACTGGTAGAATGACTCAGGAACCTTTGTATCCTTAAGGCCACCCTAAGAGAATCGAGCAAGATTCTCAAAGAAATAATATTGATGTTCCTAGTTTTTCTAAAAGGAAGAAGAAGAAAAATGATAGAACTGTGCAAACTTCTAGTGAACCTATTGCTGAACCACCTGATAATCCAAATGATATATCTATGTCTGATGCTGAAACACAATCTGGTAATGAACATGAACCTAATGAAGATGTTCATGATGATGTTCAACCTAGTAATGACAATGATGTAGAAATTGAACCTGCTGTTGATCTTGATAATCCACAATCAAAGAATCAACGTTATGATAAAAGAGACTTTGTTGCTAGGAAACATGGTAAAGAAAGGGAACCTTGGGTTCAGAAACCTATGCCTTTTCCTCCAAAACCATCCAAGAAAAAGGATGATGAGGATTTTGAGCGCTTTGCTGAAATGATTAGGCCTATCTTTTTGCGTATGAGATTAACTGATGTGCTCAAAACAAATCCTTATGCTAAATATATGAAGGATATCATTACTAATAAAAGAAAGATACCGAAAGCTGAAATTTCCAGCATGCTTGCTAATTATACTTTTAAGGGTGGAATACCAAAGAAACTCGGAGACCCCGGAGTACCTACTATACCTTGCTCCATTAAAAGAAATTATATTAAAACTGCTTTATGTGATCTTGGAGCTGGTGTTAGTGTTATGCCTCTCTCTTTATATCGTAGACTTGACTTGAATAAGTTGACACCTACTGAAATATCTTTGCAAATGGCTGATAAATCAACTGCTATACCTATCGGAATTTGTGAGGATGTACCTGTTGTGGTTGCAAACGTTACTATTTTAACGGACTTTGTTATACTTGATATTCTCAAGGATGATAGTATGTCTATTATTCTTGGAAGACCTTTTCTTAATACTGCAGGGGCTGTTACTGATTGCAACAAAGGCAATGTCACTTTTCATGTTAATGGTAATGAGCATATGGTACACTTTCCGAGGAAACAACCTCAAGTTCATAGTATCAACTCTATTGGAAAAATTCCATCGATTATATTTGGAGGTTTTGAATTTCCTCTTCCTACTGTCAAGAAGAAATATGATATTCTTATTATTGGGGATGTGCATATCCCCGTTGAGGTAACCTAGTGTTATTCTAAATTTCTCCGGTTTCATGATTATCGGAATGAGTTTGTTAACAAGACTTGATCAACCTTGTTAGTGGATTCTTTTTGATGAGCATGAGATGGATGAAACTAGAAGCACAACCTCCTGTACCCCACTTTTACTTTCTGTTATTTATATTAAATAAAGTAAAAATAGTATTTTTCTGTCTGTTTCCTGACTAATCCGTGCAACATAAAAATATCCTGAAAATAAAAGTCCTCACAATGACATGCCAATTTAATATGATTTTTTTCGAGAATATTTGAGGATTTACTGTGCAAAAATTACCGCGGGAGGAGCTGCCACCTGGCCACAAGGGTGGTGGGCGCCCCCCCTCTAGGGCGCGCCCCCCTGCCTCGTGGGCCCATGGTGGACCTCCTCCATATCCCAGCACCCATCTTATTCCTCTGTCTCACACAAACCCGAAAAACCAACTCAAGCACGAGTTCCAGCCACTTTTGCTGTGATTTTCGATCTCCTTGCTCAAATCACCTCTCTTATATCGTTTAATTTTTGATAAACGACGTGTTTTCCGTATTACTCTCCCTGCTCCTGCCTTCTTTGATTCACAGACAAAAAGAAGATATGTTATTACTAGAGAGGAGGCAGAAGAGTACGAGAGGAGAGCGGAGGCATCTCGACTCCACGCTGCAGCTCAGCAGGCGATAACCGCTGCACATCAGTATGATCCCAACTATTCTTCGTTGCAGTACAACCCCAACAACTATTATTATGGATATCCGCCAGGCCAGCCGTGGCCATAGACCAACTTAGGCCAAAAGCCTAAGCTTGGGGGAGTACGTATTTCTCACCGACATTACATTTATGTCCACACACTCATTGCTAGATGTCGGTGCTCATACTTTTTCACTGTAATATCCATGCTAGTTTATTTTCTTTTTCCTGCTTTCTTCTTGTGTGTTTGTTAAACCTTAAGAAAAACCAAAAAGAAAATTAGTAGTAGTTTATTTTTCTACTGTAGTAGTAATAATTAAAAAGAAAACCCAAAAATATTTCCCGTTCTTCTTTTGCTTGTTGGGAGCTTTCCCGTGTAAATAGTTTTAATTCTTTTCTTTTCTTTGGGGGTCAGTATGAGAAGACCATAATTAAATTGTTCAAGTGGCTCTTATATGCATTATTGTTGATTTAACCAAGAGCCCACATTGCCTTGTCTTCTCCTGTTTATTGAATGCTCGCAGATTCCAGCTTAGTCCAATGCACGTACACTTATTATTATTCACACCGTTCGGTCGTGCAAGTGAAAGGCAATTATGATGATATATGATGGACTGACTGAGATGAGAAAATTTGGTATGAACTCGACCTTTTTTGTTTTTGTAAATATGATGAGTCCCTCGTTCTTGATTCAGCTTATTATGAACAAACATGTTTGCAATGACAATTAGAGATCGTAGTTGCTTGTGCCATGCTTGATTAGCTATGAGCTATAATGATTTACCTCGTGTGCCAACATGCTATTGAGATGGTTATGATGTGGTATGATGGGGTGGTATCCTCCTTTGAATGATTTAAGTGACTTGAATTGGCACATGTTCACGCATGTAGTTGAAACAAATCAACATAGCCTTCACGATATTTATGTTCATGGTGGATTATATCCTACTCATGCTTGCATCCAATGTTTATTAATTTTAATGCATGTACATGGCTGTTGTCGCTCTCTAGTTGGTCGCTTCCTAGTCTTTTGCTAGCCTTCACTTGTACTAAGGGGAATACTGCTTGTGCATCCAATCCCTTAAACCCCAAAGTTATTCCAGATGAGTCCACTATACCTTCCTATATGCGGTATCTACCTGCCGTTCCAAGTAAACTACCTGCCGTTCCAAGTAAACTACCTGCCGTTCCAAGTAAATTTGTATGTGCCAAACTCTAAACCTTCAAATAAACATTCTGTTTTGTATGCTCGAATAGCTCATGTGTCAACCAAGGTTGTCCTTATATTCCGTGTTAGGCGGGTTATCCTCAAGAGGAGTGGACTCCGCTCCTCACTCACGAGAAAATGGCTGGTCACCGGGATGCCCAGTCCCATGCTTTATGCAAACTAAATCAAAATTAATTGCAAACAAAACTCCCCTGGACCTGATGTATGTTGGAGGCACTCGTTGTTTCGAGCAAGCCATGGATTGATGCTTGTTGGTGGAGGGGGAGTATAAACTTTACCATTCTGTTTGGGAACCGCCTATAATGTGTTTAGCATGGAAGATATCGCCATCTCTTAGTTGTTACGTTGACAATGAAAGTATACCGCTCAAAATACAGTTTATCTCTATTTCCAAACCGAGCTCTGGCACCTCTACAAATCCCTGCTTCCCTCTGCGAAGGTCCTATCCATTTACTTTTATGTTGAGTCATCACCCTCTTATTAAAAAGCACTAGCTGGAGAGCACATCCGTCATTTGCATTCATCATTGTTAATTTATATTGGGTATGACTATGATTGGATCTCTTTTACCATGAATTACAATGTCTAGTCAGTCCTTGATCTTTAAAGGTGCTCTACATTTATGTTTTGCGGTCTCAGAAAGGGCTAGCGAGATACCATCTTGTTATATCATATTATGATTGTTTTGAGAAAGTGTTGTCATCCGAGATTTATTATTATGGCTTGCTAGTTAATTATGCTATTGATATGAGTAATTGTGAGACCTGAGAATTATTGCAAATGTGGTTAGTTATGATCTATGCTGAAAACTTGAATGATGGCTTGACATAGTTACAACAACAAGAGCAAACAGAGTTTGTAAAAGTTTTTCTTTCTTTCTTTCAGTTTGTCAACTGAATTGCTTGAGGACAAGCAAGGGTTTAAGCTTGGGGGAGTTGATACGTCTCCATCGTATCTACTTTTCTGAACACTTTTGCCCTTGTTTTGGACTCTAACTTGTATGACTTGAATGGAACTAAGCCGGACTGACGCTGTTTTCGGCAGAATTGCCATGATGTTGTTTTATGTGCAGAAAACAAATATTCTCGAAATGACCTGAAACTCCACGGAACATCTTAGAAAAAATAATAAAAAATCCTCACCAAAGATAAAGACCAGGGGGCCCACACCCTTCTCACGAGGGTGCCCCCCCTAGGGCGCGCCCCTACCTCGTGGGCCCCCTGGATGCCCTTCGACGCCAACTCCAACTCTATATATTTTCTTTCGGAGAGAAAACAATTGGAGAGAAGAAATCATCGCGTTTTACGATACGGAGCCGCCGCCAAGCCCTAAAACCTCTCAGGAGGGCTGATCTAGAGTCCGTTCGGGGCTCCAGAGAGGGGGATTCGTCACCGTTGTCATCATCAACCATCCTCCATCACCAATTTCATGATGCTCATCGCCGTGTGTGAGTAATTCCATCGTAGGCTTGCTGGACGGTGATGGGTTGGATGAGATTTATCATGTAATCGAGTTAGTTTTGTTAGGGTTTGATCCCTAGTATCCATTATGTTCTGAGATTGATGTTGCTATGACTTTGCTATGCTTAATGCTTGTCACTAGGGCCCGAGTGCCATGATTTCAGATCTGAACCTATTATGTTTTCATGAATATATGTGAGTTCTTGATCCTATCTTGCAAGTCTATAGTCACCTACTATGTGTTATGATCCGGCAACCCCGAAGTGACAATAATCGGGACCACTCCCGGTGATGACCATAGTTTGAGGAGTTCATGTATTCACTATGTGCTAATGCTTTGTTCCGGTTCTCTATTAAAAGGAGGCCTTAATATCCCTTAGTTTCCAATAGGACCCCGCTGCCACGGGAGGGTAGGACAAAATATGTCATGCAAGTTCTTTTCCATAAGCACGTATGACTATATACGGAATACATGCCTACATTACATTGACGGATTGGAGCTAGTTCTGTGTCACCCTATGTTATGACCGTTACATGATGAATATTCTTTGGCTCCCCTTGTGTCGAATCAATAAATTTGGGTTGAATACTCTACCCTCGAAAGCTGTTGCGATCCCCTATACTTGTGGGTTATCATCCCACTCGATGTTATCATCAAGGTGAACGTAAGAGGATCTACCCTCGAGGTTCACATTTGATGGGTTGCATGACAGAGCCGTAACGGAAGTGGTTAAGGAGGAAATCACCCTCGATGACCTCGACCGTATAGCTACACTACGAAGATCTCATCAGGAGTGATGTAAGAGGTTCCACCCTCGGCACTCGATGATAACTCTGCAGAGTCGTACAACTAGGGGGTGATGTGCGGTGTCGGGGCCTGGACATCGATCCCGTTGATCGGGTCTTTGATGATGAAGCAGGGGCAACAAGGACAAGGTGGGGGTCACTGATGGATCACTAACCAACCTATACTAAGCAGTTTAGGATAAGCAGGTAAGGTATGAAACAGGTAACAACAACAGGCTATGCATCAGAGTAGGATCATATAGAAAGCAGTAGCAGTTCTAATGCAAGCATGAGAGGGAAAGAAATGGGCGATATCAGAATGCTCAAGGGGGGTTTGCTTGCCTGGTTGCTCTGGCAAGGAGGGGTCATCGTCGACGTAGTCGATCACAGGGGCAACATCGGTCTCGGGGTCTACCGGAGAGAAGAGGGGGAAGAAACAGTAAATATAGAGCAAACAATGCATCACAAGGCATAACAAGACAATTGGCAGAGCTAGGGTTGTCCTAACGTAGTACAACACGTTGCAAACGGAGGGGATAAACATCCGAGGATGAATTCCCAACGTTAGTTGGATTCCGAACAGAGGAAAAGAGGGGGAAAGTTCCATGTTCAGCATGCTAGGGGCATGTGACAGATGAATTGACCGCGTGTTCGGATTCGTTGGCTTTTTCTGAGCAACTTTCATATAGAAAACATTTTCATCTGAGCTACGGTTTAATTTCTATGAATTTTCAAAGTTTAAACAATATCCTGGAATTATTTAAACTAACAGAAAGGGAAATATGACATCAGCATGATGAAATGCAGACGTCAGCAGGTCAACAGGTCGGCTGACCAGTCAAACCAGACAGGTGGTGCCCACATGTCAGCCACTGTAATAACAGAGTTTATATTAAACTAAACTAAGGTTAAATAGCTACTGGGCCCCACATGTCAGTCTCTAATTAGTAACTAATTAGGTTTTAGATATTTAAAACATTTTAATTAATTAAAATAGGCGGTGGGGCCCGCATGTCAGTGGCACTGGCTGCCTGGTCAGTAGTTGACTGGGTCAACCCAGTCAACTGGGACCCGCGGGCTGGCAGTGGCACTAGGGTGGCCCCAGGCCAAGCACGTAGGCGGCGGCCGGCGTTTCGCCGCCGGCGACGTCAGAACGCGGCGGGGGCACCCGGGCCTCGTCGAGATTTCGCTACACGGCGCCGTTCGGCACGCGGCCTGGTCCATTCGAACGGCCACTCGATGCCACGTCGAGTGGTGGCGGTGGTATGGCTGGACGACGATGGCGCTGAATAGTATGTCTATACTGGCGCCTCCTCAGGGTTTGAGCGTCATGAGTCGGTGCCTGAATTGCCGTCTCAACGTATTATGGATGACCTTCCGGTAGTAAAGAAGTCTAGGAAGAGAGCGAAGAAAGGCAAAAAAGATGATTCTATGATCCAGCCGCCTCAGCAGCCTCGGCTTCAGGACCGTATAGATATCCCCAATGCGGATAAATGGCATATCCTCGGTCAACCAATCTTACCTGGAACAGCACTACGGGCCATATTCGGCGATCTAAGGAGACTTCATGACGATGTGCTGCGGGTAGAGAAAGGCCTCATCGCCTCGAAAGATCTAGGATACCCACTCTACGTGGTTAACGTTCCGCGGCAAATGTCGTACGTCGACAGCTTCCCCGCGGATAAGTTCTTCCTCTGATTCGATTACATATTTGACATGTTTCACGTGAAGAAGCTGGATTTTACGTTTGTCCGCCTTTATGCCTTGCACATGAACAACATCATCGGGGTTGAGCAGATATCTAATATCTGTGTCGCTGACCCGTACTACATGCACGAGGGCTTCTTGGGAGTCTGCGCAAAGCACCGTGAATACGCGAGGGTTTACATCGTCACTTTCATGCTCGCCAATAAGGACAAGGAGGCAATTCTCGTGCCTTATCATCTCGTGTAAGTCATCCGCGCTGCTATCCTTCCTTCGATTTCAATCATTCATTTGCACGGTGGAGGCTAATTAATTTGAGGTGTACTCATTTTGCGCAGCGGCGGGCGCGCCGTCCTCATCATCCTCTACCCTCGATTCTCCCACGCTCTTTACTTGGACTCGTCGAAGAACATTCACAAAAAGGATTACACCCACATCAAGGATGTTCTCGACAGTGCTATGTTTTACTACCAAGCAAGGGGTGGAGAGGTCAGGGACAAGAAGACAAGGGGCGGCAGGGCCGCCTTCCGCCATAAGACCGACTTCTGCTGCATCCAGCAACCGAACGATTCTCTTAATGATGGATTCTATGTCCTACACCACATGCTGGAGTACAGACGGGATCACCAGAACCTTCGCATGTCACCTAGATCCGGCGATGCCCATATTCTGCAATGGGCAAAGGACATAGGAGATATCGAGGATCATCGACTTCGAGCTGAGTTCTATAACATCCAACGCGAACTTGCCCAAATCATCATGAAGGAGGTCGTCGGAAAAACAGGGATGTTCTACAAAGAAGGACAAATGTTGCGGGAAGACGTCCGAACATGGATAGCCTCTCAGCATCTCGACATGAAGCCTTTCACTAAGCTCAAGGACTATCTCCCTGACTTGGATGGATGGAACGACATGTTGGAGTGATTGTCGATATATGACAATGTGTCCGTTTAGTCCATACTTTCTGTATGACAAAACTTTGAGTTATGCATGGTGAAACTTTATTTATGATGTAATTAAACCGTCCTCCTCCTCGACGAGCGAAAATCACTCTAGTTAGGGCATTTTGGGGTACGATGAACTTTGTTATTTATGCTTATGATATGTTGTTTCTATTTTTGCCAAGTCTGTCTCTTTCTGTTGCTCAACTATATATGTTGCATATCATCGACTCATGTGATGATGCAGGTGCATAGATCATAGATGGCGAAGAAGTGCTATGCCAGGAGTATATATACGACAAGTGGCCGGAGTGTCAGGCCCAGGTGTACCGGTTTCCGGTTTCTGAGCGACAGGCAGTAGTTAGTTTAGGTTCACGCTAATGCGAGAGAGGGATACGAACTCATGTAATCAAAGTGATAGCTCTTCTCGCGTATATCATTGTTTAGATGGATGATGATATATTTGCAATTAATCGAGACTTGTATCACTATTTTCGAGATGATGACGAGAGACCACTTTGTGTTGGATGATGATTATGATGAGACTATTTGTATGTATATGCTATGATTACATCTGTGGTCTCGCAGGCATTTGTATGTGTATCATGATGAGATTTGTATGTGCTAAAGATTCTTCTATAAAGCCTGTTCAAATACAAAACAAATATGCCGGAAAAAAAGAAAAAAACTACTAAAATTAGCAGTAGCGAGTGGAGAAAAGTTAGCAACAGCGCGGTAGTAGCAGTAGCGCGCACGGAAGAAGTGCGCTATAGCTATTAGCAGTAGCGAGCTTCCACTAAGCGCGCTGCTGCTACACTTGTGTAGCAGTAGCGCTGGTGAGCACGCGCTACTGCTATGTGTTAGCTGTAGCGCCTTATTAGTAGCGCCGGTCCACGCGCTACTGATACACCTAAAAACCCGCGCTGCTGCTAGCCTTTTTCCTAGTAGTGCGTGTCAGTGGCACTGGCTGCCTGGTCAGCAGTTGACTGGGTCAACCCAGTCAACTGGGACCCGTGGGGCCAACTGACAGTGGCACTGGGGTGGCCCCAGGCCAACCACGTAGGCGGCGGCCGGCGTTTCGCCGCCGGCGACGTCAGAACGCGGCGGCGGCACCCGGGCCTCGTCGGGATTTCGCTACACGGCGCCGTTCGGTGCGCGGCTTGGTCCATTCGAACGACCACTTATGCTGCGTCAAGTGGTGGCGGTGGTATGGCCGGACTTTGCCGGAAACGGCGGCGGCGAGCGGCGGAGCGGACGCCGGAGTTCCGGCGTCGTCAGAACCGGCATTACACGGCACGGCGGAGCGAGCTAGCTAGCGCTACGGGGCCCTACGCGCGTGCTGAGCACGACTGCGAGCTCGGATGAGCTCATCGGCGAGCATGGCCACGACGAGGAGCTCGACGGCGGCGCTGTGTTCGGCCACAACAAAAGCGGCGAGCTACGGGCGCACCAAGCTATTGTGCCCACCAAGGGACGCTTCCTGGGAGTTTCTTTATTTCCAAAATTTTAAAATATTCCAAAACTGATAAAAAATAGTTTTGCATATTTTTCGGAGTCAGTTTACTTACCATATCATGTACCTCCTTATTTTGATGATTCTGGAGTGTTCCGGAAGGACTCTTCTGTGTGTTCTTCCGGTGTTAAAGTTTGGATAATATTGCTTTCAACATTAATAGGTGTACCTGAGATATAATGCTTTATTCGTTGCCTGTTGACAACCTTCGGGTTAGTGCCTTCGAAATTATTTATTTTGATTGCACCAGACCGGTAAACCTCCTCGATAACATATGGGCCTTCCCATTTCAAGAGGAGCTTCCCTGCAAAGAATCTAAAATGAGAGTTGTACAAAAGAACATATTCTCCGACTTTAAACTCACGTTTTTGAATTCTTTTGTCATGCCATCTTTTAACTCTTTCTTTGAATAGCTTTGCATTTTCATAAGCTTGGGTTCTCCACTCATCTAATGAGGTTATATCAAATAACCTCTTTTCTCCAGCAAGTTTGAAATCATAGTTGAGTTCTTTAACTGCCCAATATGCTTTATGTTCTAACTCAAGAGGCAAATGACAAGCTTTTCCATAAACCATTTTATAAGGAGACATACCCATAGGATTTTTATATGTTGTTTTGTAAGCCCAAAGTGCACCATCTAATTTCTTAGACCAATTCTTCCTTGACCTATTGACAGTCTTTTGCAAAACTAATTTTATTTCTCTATTTCTAAGTTCAACTTGACCACTAGACTAAGGATGATAGGGTGATGCAATTCTATGGTTAACATCATACTTAGCAAGCATCTTACGGAAAGCACCATGAATAAAGTGTGAACCACCATCAGTCATTAAATATCTAGGGACTCCAAACCTTGGGAAAATAACTTCCTTAAGCATTTTAATAGAGGTGTTGTGATCAGCGCTACAAGTTGGAATAGCTTCTACCCATTTAGTAACATAATCAACAGCAACCAAAAAATGTGTATACCCATTAGAGGAAGGAAAAGGTCCCATGTAATCAAATCCCCAAACATCAAATGGTTTAACAGCAAGAGAATAGTTCATAGGCATTTCTTGACGCTTACCAATATTACCTATTTTTTGGCATTCATCACAAAATGAGACATACTTACGAGCATCCTTGAAGAGAGTAGGCCAATAAAATCCAGACTGCAATACCTTATGAGCGGTTCTATCTCCAGCATGATGCCCTCCATAAGCTTCGGAGTGACATTTCCATAGGATTTGTCCCTGTTCACGCTTAGGTACACAATGTCTAATAATACCATCTACTCCTTCTTTATAAAGATGTGGGTCATCCCAAAAGTAATGTCTTAAATCATAGAATAATTTTTTCTTTTGTTGATACATGAAGCTAGGTGGCAAATATTTAGCAACAATGTAATTGGCATAGCCAGCATACCAAGGAGTACCATTAGCAACATTTATTGCAGCTAACTGCTCATCAGGAAAACTATCATCAATAGGAAGTGGGTCATCAAGCACATTTTCAAGCCTAGACAAGTTATCAGCTACACGGTTCTCAGCTCCCTTTCTATCAATAATATGCAAATCAAATTCTTGCAACAAGAGAACCCAACAAATAAGTCTAGGTTTAGCATCTTTCTTTTCCATAAGATATTTAATAGCAGCATGGTCTGTGTGAATGGTTACTTTGGAATCAAAAATATAAGGTCTAACTTTATCATAAGCAAATACCACTGTTAAGAATTCTTTTTCAGTTGTAGCATAATTTCTTTGAGCACTGTCTAGAGTTTTACTAGCACAATGAATAACATTCAATTTCTTATCAACTCTTTGTCCTAGAACAGCACCAACATCATATTCACTAGCATCACACATAATTTCAAAAGGCAAGTTCCAATCAGGTGGTTGAACAATAGGTGCAGATATTAAGGCTTTCTTGAGTGTTCAAAGGCTTCAAAACAATCATCATCGAAAACAAAAGGAATATCCTTTTGCAAGAGACTAGTAAGAGGCCTAGAAATTTTAGAGAAGTCTTTAATAAATCTCCTATAGAAACCAACATGACCTAGGAAACTACGAATACCTTTGATGTCCTTAGGACAGGGCATTTTCTCAATAGCATCAACCGTAGCTTGGTCCACTTCAATACCTTTTTCAGAAATTTTATGACCCAAGACAATGCCTTCATTTAGCATAAAGTGGCACTTCTCCCAATTCAAGACATGATTTGTTTGTTCACATCTCTGCAAAACTCAATCAAGATTGCTTAAACAATCGTCAAAATACTTCCCATAAACAGAAAAGTCATCCATGAAAACCTCAACAATCTTTTCACAAAATTTAGAGAATATAGCCATCATACATATTTGAAAGGTAGAAGGTGCATTACATAAACCAAAAGGCATACGTCTATAAGCATAGGTTCCAAAAGGACAAGTAAAAGTGGTATTTTCTTGATCAGGTTGAGAAGTAGGTATTTGCCAGAAGCCAGAATATCCATCAAGGAAGCAAAAATGTGTGTGCTTAGATAATCTTTCAAGCATTTGGTCAATAAAAGGCAAAGGGTAATGATCTTTCTAGTTGCTTCATTTAATTTTCTGTAATCAATTATCATTCTATAGCCTGTAGCAATTCTTTGTGGAATAAGTTCATTCTTATCATTAGGAACAATAATTATACCTCCCTTCTTAGGTACATAATGAACAGAACTTACCTATCTACTATCTGCTATTGGATAAATTATACCTGCTTCTAGAAGTTTTAATATTTCCGTTCTTACCACCTCTTTCATCTTCAGATTTAACCGATGTTGGTGGTCAACAACGGGTTTAGCATCAGGTTCCATATTAATTTTGTGCTGACATAGAGTGGGACTAATGCCCTTTAAATCATCAAGAGTATATCAAATAGCAGCTCGGTGCTTCCTTAGAACTTTCAATAATCTTTCTTCTTCATGTCCTGAAAGGTTAGCACTAATAATAACATGATATATGTTCTTTTCATCAAGATAAGCATATTTCAAAGTGTCTGGCAATTGTTTTAATTCAAACACAGGATCACCCTTAGGTGGAGGAGGACCTCCAAAAGTTTCAATAGGCAAATTGTGCTTAAGCAGAGGACGTTGTTCAAACAAAATATTATCCATTTCATTTCTTTCATGCATATGTAAATCATTCTCATGGTCTAGCAAGTATTGCTCTAAAGGATCAGTAGGAGGCACAGCAATAGAAGAAAGACCAATGGATTCATCCTTACTAGGCAATTCTTTTTCATGATAATTTCTACTAAACTTGGAAAAATTAAACTCATGAGACTCATCACGAAAGCTAACACCCACAATTTGTTTCTGGCAATCTATCCTAGCATTAACTATGTTCAAGAAAGGTCTACCAAAGATAATGGGTCAGAAGTCATCAGGTGGGGTACCAAGAACAAGAAAATCGGTAGGATATTTTGTTTTCCCACACAAGACTTCAACATATCTGACAATCCCAACTGGTGATATAGTCTCTATTTGCAAGTTTAATAGTAACATCTATGTCTTCTATCTCAACAGGTGCTATGTCCTCCCTAATTTCTTGATATAACCTGTGAGGAATAGCACTCACACTATCACCCATATCACATAAACCATAATAACAGTGATCTCCTATTTTAACTGAAATGACAGGCAGGCCAAGAACTGGTCCATTTTTATCCCCTTTTCAGGCTTGGCAATTGTAGCAGCTTCTGCACAGAAGTAGATAACATGCCCATCCACATCTTCTTCTAAGAGATCTTTAACCATGGCAATATTAGGTTCAACTCTAATTTGATCATCTGGTTTAGGTGTTCTAACAGAGCTTTTGTTGACCACAGTTGAAACTTTAGCATGTTCCTTTATCCTAACAGGAAAAGGAGGTTTCTCAATATAAGCAGTAGGAACAACTGGATCAACATTATAGAGTATAGTTTTTTCTTTGACTGGTACCGGTTCTTTAATTTCTTCTTTAATAGGTGGATGATATTTAAGCCACTTCTCTTTAGGGAGTTCAACATGAGTAGCAAATGATTCACAAAAGGAGGCTACTATCTCAGAGTCAAGTCCATATTTAGTGCTGAACTTTTGAAAAGCATCGGTATCCATAAAATATTTAACACAATCATACTTAAGTTTGATACCTAACTCTTTACCTTCGTCGAGTTCCCAATCTTCAGAGTTGCGTTTAATTCTTTCCAAAAGATCCCACCAGAATTCAATAGTCTTCTTCATAAAACAACCAGCACAAGAAGTATCAAAAATGGTTTGATCATTACGAGAAAGCCGAGCATAGAAATTCTGGATAATAATTTCTCTTGAGAGCTCATGACTGGGGCATGAATATAACATTGACTTAAGCCTCCCCCAAGCTAGAGCGACACATTCTCCTTCACGAGGCCAAAAATTATATATATATATATATAATTCCAATCACGATGAACTAGATGCATAGGATAATTTTTTTGGTGAAACTCCAATTTCAAACGATTCCAATTCCATGATCCAATATCATCGCATAGCCTATACCATGCTGATGCTTTTCCCTTCAAAGATAAAGGGAAAACCTTTCTCATCACCTCATCTCCGGGTAAACCTGCAAGCTTAAACAATCCACAAATTTGTTCCACATATATCAAGTGCATATGGGGATGTTCAGTTCCATCTCCTGCATAAGGATTAGCTAGCAGTTGTTCTATCATACCCGAAGGAATTTCATATTCAATATTTTCGGTGGGTGCTATAGGTTGAGGGGAAATTAATTATGGTTCCGGACAAGGTGAAGATACCCCGAACATACCCCTCAAAGGATTGTTTTCCATAGTAACAAGTGACAATAAATTTCAGCACACTATATAAATGTTTCCTTACCGAATTCCACTTACCAAAGGCACTTCACTCCCCGGCAACGGCGCCAGAAAATAGCCTTGAGACCCACAAGTATAGGGGATCAATTGTATATCTTTTCGATAAGTAAGAGTGTTGAACACAACGAGGAGCAGAAGGAAATGACAAGTAGTTTTAGGTGAGGTAGTGTCTGCAAGTGTTGAAATTGTAAGTAGCGAGTAGTTTGATAGCAAGATAGTTTGTAACGAGAAGTAACAATAATAGTAACAAGTATGCAGCAAGCCAGCCCAATCCTTTTGAGGAAAATGGCAGGGCAAAACGGTTTCTTCTAATGAGCAAAGCGTTCTTGAGGGTACACGGGAATTTCATCTAGTCACTTTCATCATATTGGTTTGATTTGTGTTTGCTACTTTCATAATTTGATATGTGGGTGGACCGGTGCTTAGGTGTTGTTCTTACTTGAGAAAACCTCATACTTATGATTAACCCTCCCGCAAGCATCTGCAACTACGAGAAAAGTATTAAGAATAAATTCTAACCATAGCATTAAACTCTAGGATCCAATCGGTCCCTTACAGAATAGTGCCTAACTGGGGTTTAAGTTTCTGCCACTCTCGCAACCCACCATCTATTTACTACTCCACAATGCATTCCCTTAGGCCCAAATATGGTGAAGTGTCATGTAGTCGACGTTCACATGACACCACTAAGGGAATCACAACATACATACTATCAAAATATCGAACACATATCAAATTCACATGATTATTACTTGCAACATGATTTATCCCGTGACCTCAAGAACAAAGGTAACTACTCACAAACAACAAACATTCTCAACACTACTAGAGTCATAATGGATCTGAACATATAATCTTCCACCAAATAAACCATATAGTAATCAACTACAAGATGTAATCAACACTACTATAGTCACCCCTAGCAACAATCTATAGTTCTAGTAACAAGATTGAATATAAGAGATGAACTAAGGTTTGAGATGAGATGGCGCTGGTGAAGATGTTGATGGAGATTGCCCTCCCCAAGATGGGAGAGTTGTTGGTGATGATGACGACGATGATTTCCCCTCCGGGAGGGAAGTTCCCCCGGTAGAATCGCTCCGCTAGAGGGAAAAAGTGCTCCTGCCCAAGTTCCTCCTCGAGACGGCGGCGCTCCATCCCGAAAGTCCTCCCCTTATTTTTTTTCTAGGTCAAAACCACTTATATACCAAAATATGGGCACCGGAGGTGGGCCGAGGAGGCCACAACCCACCAGGGCGCGCCTGGGGGGCCTAGCGCGCCCAGGTGGGTTGTGCCCACCTAGTGGCCCCCCTCTGGTGTTTATTGGCTCCAATATTCCTCAAATAATTCATAAAAATTCTCCATAAAGTTTCAGCTCATTTGGAGTTGTGTAGAATAGGTGGCCTGACGTAGCTTTTCCAGGTCCAGATTTCCAGCTGTCGAAATTCTCCCTCTTGGTGTGTTCCTTGTAATTATGAGAGAAAAGGCATTAGACTTACCCCAAAAAGCATTATTATGGATAAAAACATTATAAATAACAACAAGGAAACATGATGCAAAATGGACGTATCATGCCTCATCTTGCAAAGGCTAATAAGATGTAGCACGAGATGACCAGCAGAATTTGACGGGGATTTTGGAAACTCCAATCACCATTTTGTGCTGTTCCACCAAAGTTGAGAGTTGTTGCCCACGTGACATTTTAGTTGAACTGCACAAGACACTCATTCCAAAAAAGCGTTTTGTGTAGTTCAACAAAAGGTCACAATAGCAACAAGGTGAAATGGATATCCCTATCTACACAAAAAGATAGAAAGAAAATAGTTGCTGGTCAATAACAAGATACGAAACATACGCGAAATGAAAAGAAGCATCTTGGTTATGTTCACGGCAATCACGCAAGGACAGTAGAAATTTTAAAACGCTAGCAATGCTTCATGTTACCTGAAGCATTACGATCAACAATGACATTCGTCAAATATGGGATTACTATAATGGTGGAATTGCTTGTTTACCAGATACAGTAGATCAAGAGCAGCTAAATAATTGGTTTAAGGGCATGGGAACATGGGGACACCAGGACACTCAGCAGCGTAAAGAAGCAACTTACTTATCATACCGGGGAAAACAACAAGAGTACCATTTGTAACACAGTTTAATTGCATCATATCACTGGAGGTATTAGATTAAAAATAACACTGGTTAGACATGTCCTTAAGGTAACAGTGTGATCGCTTCATTTTACATGAGCCCTTACATTAACAACAACAAAAGTTGGTATAAGGACGTGCGACAGTGGACGCATCAGCACAATGTACCTACAAGGAGGCATAAAGTGCTGATGCCGAGTTTGTTCATACTCTGTGACGGCAGCAATCTAATCCTGGAGACCCTTTACTATGTGAGGGCAGAAAATCTAATCCTGGACATACTCTATTGACTTGTCCACCAGCCGCCACTTTCTATCCTTTTTTCAACCAATAATAGATTTGTTCCTTATCCAGTTTGTACTGCCTTTTCCCTTTATTTCCCTTTTCAACCAAGAGACCCATTGGGTATCCAATCTCTACTACTTTCACCTGTTATTTCCTCTTTGAATCAAGTCCTAAATTCATGCTACCACTTCCCCCCTTTCTTCGTTGTTTGAACCAAGTCCTAGATTTGACTGCATGAAGTAGCTTTACCTCCAATAATACTAAAAATTTAGGTGGCTTTGGAAGAGCTGATGGAAGTAGAAAAAGATGCACATGCAGACGCGTGGGGAGCTAAGGCAGTAGAGCAAGGCCGCTTTGGGAGAACTTATACCTGAGGGTTGTTGGGATGTCGCCGGCGGCAGGTCGGGTCTGCGCATAATATAGCAGGGAGAAAGAAGGGTCGGAGGACCTCCTGAGCCGGCGCTGTGTCAGAGAGAACGACATGGGTAGAGGATCGGGACCCACCGGCAGCTGTGGGTTTCCTCCCTCGACGCCGATGACCGCGTGAACGATGCACCTAGTCCTCTACAAACACCGACCGAAGGGATCGTGCCGGATCTGTGACCAGCGGTGAGTAGAGAGAAAATGTCACTACCGCTATCTTGTTTAGATCTGGAGAGGATGAGAGAATGAAGAGAGAAACCCTAGTAAAGCAAGCGCTTAGGCCCCTGCCTATTATATATAGTGGAGTGGTTATCTTTTTCTCTCCACAAGAAGCGTTTCAATTTGTGTATGTGGCATTAAAGAAAAGAAACTCTCTATTTAACGTGACTAACTGTACGACTCCTACTTACTACTAGTAGTATTGTTCACCTGTGCTCCCGGCCCTCCATTCATTGAACAACCCCACGGGTGAATAAACATACAATACTAGTATTTATATAGAACGAACAAGCTTGAACTATTTTGACTTTGAGATATCGATTGTACAGTTTGACCACATTGCATCAATGGACTCAGTACTTTGAAGTAACCTATACATATAAACACATGCACGGTTTACGTTCCGAATCGCTAGCTAGAGCTTGAACTATATTTGTTTACATGTACCACATGTACATTTTTCTTTTGGTTTTCTGCTCCATGGTGCAATTCATCGATACAAAATTATACTATGAGTAGTTAAAAGTTGAGGGCGGGGCTCTTCCCGGGCAGTACGCGTGGCAGTTTTCGCGTAGGCGGTTTGATAGAGAGGCGAGGAGGGTGAGGGAGTAGCGGATTCAACTTACTGCTGGAAAGGTAGGGTTGTGCGATTTGACAGTGTGTTACTGCTGGAAAGACGGAGTCTTGTGATATGACTACTCACTATAGTCATGAATTACTGGTGCTACGATCGGGTGATGCCCCCCTTCCGTTCCCCCCTCTAATGTGGTGCATGACACATCGACCCGGATGCTGGCACTCCCACATGTCGGCAAAGTACGTAAGAAGGAGGAAAGAATCATGCGGTATATAGTGTACTATACTAGTACTACTACTCACA
Source organism: Triticum urartu (assembly GCF_056163025.1). Lineage (NCBI taxonomy): Eukaryota > Viridiplantae > Streptophyta > Magnoliopsida > Poales > Poaceae > Triticum > Triticum urartu. The sequence continues at coordinate 636,789,554 of NC_141875.1, forward strand.
TCGGAGGAGTGCGAACCACGGCATCCCAGTGAACCAGCAGGCGATAGGCCATAGAAAACAATGTGGTGATATGGCCTAAAAACAATGTGCTACGGTCCAGTCTGTAGCATGTACAGTACTACTCCTCTTCCTCCTCGTCTTAGTTCATTGCCATCATACTTTCCCCATTCCCGTCTATTTAGTATCCTGCGAATCAAAGAGGCACTTAGGCTGGTTTAGGTCTGATCGTTTTTTATAAATGTGTTATGTCCAAAATTTAATGAACGTGCTCCGGTTTTTGTGAAAATAATCCGGTTTGCATGTAGTAATTCATTTATTTATTTATTTATTTTTCTGTGAGGGGTTTGCATGTAATTCATGAGGTCTGAAATGTAAAGTACGCCGGCATGGTTGCATATACTCCGAGTCGTGCATGCACTACGACCCAGATGCTCTATGTCCCACATGTCGGGGAAAGCGAGCATGTGGAAATAGCCTAGGAGTACATATAGGAGAATAAATGCATGAAAAAAATATGTACTATGAAGCATAGCTGCGGTTAGAAAAGGAGGCCTAAAGTGATGACAGGTATAGGTTGCACGCACCCAACTAGTGGTACTAGACGTACGACTACTTTTTCCATAAAAAAAGAGGTACGAGTACTCATTACTCCTATTCTATCAACACGAGTCCCATCTGACAACAGCGTCCATGCTATAGCTAGCTCTTCTCCCTCGTTTCTCTCTTCTAATTCTAACTCAGCCGACGCACGGTGGGCGGGGTGGGGATTTGCCAATGGTCGGTTTGCTCAACTACGGCCCCACCTCACAGTGAAAATGTTATGACTGGAATAAAAATGTCATACACTAATTAAACATTAAGGCCACGAGGTGATGCAGTGCTGGTTACAGGAGGCAAGAAGAAAGATGCATCCATCGACGACGTCCACCTCCTCGACTCAGGGCGCCGACCCACTGAACGGCGGCTAAGTAGAAGCGGCTTTCGTGGCCAGGTCGACGTACTTCTGAACAATGGCGTCCAACAATTCCAGCCGCTGGAAGAAAGGCCAACATCTTTCTGTCCTCGCTAGCCTTGCAGTGGCCTATGTAGACGATTTCCTTGTAGATGTGGATGTGCAGGTCGACGCTTTCTTGCATGGCAAGGCGCTGCGCGGCGAGCCCGGCCTCGAGGTGCACATTCTTCGTCGCGACCATCGGCAGCTGCAAGGCCACCAGTGCTTCAAAGAATTCATCACCTTGGAGGCCGATGAGGGTGGCAGGCAATGAGGAGCCTGGGCGCACAGGCTGGAGCAGTACGGCAAGGTCGTCCGCGCGCTTCTTGACAGCGGTGAACCTGCAGATGGAGTCGACCATCATTTGGCACATGTGAGAGGCGAAGCCGGCGTCAACGAGGGCTATGACGCCGGCGGTCACCACACCGTCTGGAAACGCTGCGCGGTGCAGGCCGCAGGCCGGCGTCTTGGACGATCCGACACAGCCGACTACCGCTCACGTCCATCGACGCCATGGGTGCTTGTGGCTTCTGGTCACTTGGTCTTGGTCTTGGTCTTGGATTGGAGTGGGCAGTGTTGTGCAGAGACTAGGAGTAGATGGATTGGAGTGGTGGGGCGCCATTATATGAGATTCCAAACTGCGTTGCATTCACATCGTGTTGGCTCCATTCTTCTTCTCCAATTACTTACTCCTACCTCTGCATGCTAATTGAATGCGGAGGCATCATTGACCGTTCAACATTTCGGGAACCGCTACCCTTTGCCTCATTGGCATTCAAGCTGTATCAACGTAAATGCATGTCAAAAAGAAACTAGTCAATAGTAGTATACTCAATATTGTGCACCACGACCAAGGCAAAGAGGAAAACGAGAGAACTACGTATTTATTTATCGTGTAGATTCACTCATTTTGCTCCGTATGTACTCATTTAGGATGTAGTCACTTGTTGAAATTTCTAGAAAGGCAAATACTCCCTCCGTTTTTATTTACTCTGCATATTAGAGTTGACTGAGGTCAAATTTTCATAAAGTTTGACCAAGTTTATAAAAAATAATATAAACATTTATCATAACAAATATATATGATGTGAAAGTACATTCAATAATAAATCTAATTGTCTTGATTTGTTATTGCTTATGTTATATAAACTTGGTCAAAGTTTATAAAGCTTTACTTTTACCAAAGCTAAGACAAGGACAATAAAAATGGAGGGAGTATTTAGGAACAGAGGGAGTAGTCCCTCCTTTCTGGTTTACAGGGCTATACTATTAAGAGAAACTACAATAGTGGGCTTATAGCCTGCTTACATGGCAATTTTGTCTCATGCAAGAGCCTGGCTATATGCGTGCTCCAAGGCTCTGCACCACGCCCACCCCTACACAAAGACTGCCACACGAGCGTTCGCAACTGCCATGTTCGGGTTTTGCTTGGCTGTTCGCCTCTTCGAGAAGATGAACAATGATGTTACTACTTCTACAATATCGAATCAACTGCTGCATGACCGTCCACCGCGTGCGGGAGGGATAGCTTGTTGTAGTAAGCAAAAACCTATCCTCGTCTGTGAGCCACCGAGCGCATGGGCGAGGGAGAGGGCATGTAGTAGTAAAATCAAGCTTCTCCTCGTTTGTACGAGTTGACATGACACATCATAGCACTGGCCCCACATGATTGCCTCTAAACTTTGCTAAAAGACCCGCAGTGTACAATATATTTGTTGCAACCTCTAACATTTACCCCATCACAAATTAATATATATATATATATATATATATATATATTCCCGTCTTGACCAGATGAGCGTGAAAACTACAATCACTAGGATGATAGGTAGGGCCAGAAGATTATTTTAATCAAAAAATGCTTCGAGAAGGCCTCGTAGCATGGAGCTGACTCCAACGATTATAAGCTTAGAGGCACGATACACGCTATCCTGGACTATGTCAATATACCTCCCCTACACATGAAACTGCCACACGAGCATTTGGGTTGCGCTTGGCTCTTCTCCTATTTGGGAAGTCGAACAATGATGGTACTACTGTAGTGGAGTACTACAGTATGCTTCTGGTCATCTGACACCGAATGAACTGCTGCATGTCCACCGCGTGCGGGAGGGAGAGCATGTAGTGAATGCTTCTCCTAGTCCTGTGAGCCACCACGCTCATGGGAGAGGGAGAGGGCGTTGTAATCAAACTTCTCCTTGTTGTATGAGTTGACGCGACACATCAAAGTAGTGCACTCGATACATTTCAATAATTTACGTTTACTGATGCATTAATTACAACGCATGCATGCATGCCGTGACTTTCCTTGATACGTGCATGTGTTGATTTAATTCACCTTGAAGTAGTATGAATATGTGACGGTAAAACTTTTGTAATGCCCCGGCCCTAAAGCGAGAGATGGTTGTGCACGAGGAGGGCGAGATCATGCCGACAGAACAGGACCCGGCGATGGAGCTCTCTATGGTCTCTATGGACCTCACCTTGCTCCACTTCCCCTTGCATCCGCCCCTTGAAGCCTCCAGTGTATGAGGTTCGAATACACCTCGTCCGTTCGGCTGATCCAGCAAGGTGCAGGTTTCTTGATTGATGTGTTGTTCGATTGGTTTCTGTAGTGCAAGGGAGGCACCTGGCCTGCGTGGACTGTCGCGGCGGGCGCCTCGGGAACCAGCGGCAGTGCCAGAAGTGCAAGCGCAACGACGGCTTCGACGTGCGGAACACGGCGATGGACGCCGTCCTCTTCTCGATGAGGGTGGAGTGCCCGCACGAAGGCTGTGGGCTCTACATCACTTACCATAAGCTCGCCGATCACCAGTGCGTGTGTCCACTCGCGCCCTGCAAATGCCCCGTGCCCATCTACGGCTACGAAGGCCCGCCACCGGCGCTCTCCCACCACATCAGCACCGTGCATCCCATGCCCGTGCACAGGATCCAGTATGACAAGTTGCTCCAGCTGCAAGTGCCACTGTCGGAGCCACGACTCTTGCTGTTCGGGGAGGAGGACGGTCGCGCATTTTTCTTGGTCGGCGGCGTGCTCGACATTGGCGCGCCTATCACCATGTTGATCATCTGCATCAGAGTGGGGGCGTCCCCACTGTCGCACTACGCGGCCAACCTGTGGGCGAACGGCCCGCCGGGGGATCCCAAAGGCAGGACCGACACCATCAAGGTGGAAATGGAGGTGAGAAGAAAAAAGGATCCCGGTGACGTCGCCGTGCAGGAGCTGACCATCTTCACAGTTCCGCCCAAGCTACTGGCCGGGGCTGGGTTGTCGAGGACGGTGTCCCTGCACATCCAGATTGACAAGCTCACCTCCTAAATGATTCTACAGTGCCTTCTGTTTATCTTAGTAATATGATAATATAGGTGTTAGCTCGGTCTACTTTGCCTTAAGTGATGGTGGGTTTTGGTGGCGATGCAACAATTACTTCAACATCAGATCAATAGTTAAAGTAATTTCCAACAGTCGAACGGATATTTTGTGTCTGTTGGATATAAAGATCCTTTGGGTAAGAAGTATAACAACTTATATGCTTGTTTGTTCAGGAAGTGTTGCATACTTGTGTGAGTTGACGCGACACATCAAAGTAGTACTACTACTAGTAGTACTCCCTCCGATCCTAATTTCTCTGCGCATACCAAGGAGGGCCTAGTTGTATCTATAATTGGACAACTCACCCGACTGCGCACCAGGCAGACGATGCTCGTGTCGTGTTGGTGCCGTGTGTGGCCCGCACATTAACCAAAACCTCGCACCTCCAGCTTAGCCTCTGTGTTTTAAACTTCTCAATCTCAAGGCCAAGGAGCAACGAGAACCTATGATAGAGTCAATCGGATGGTTGAGAACACTACAATTCGTAGCTACAGATGCGTGCGTGAGAGAGAACGAGTGCGTGCGTGCACCTCTTCTCTTCGTGCATAACGTACTAAACTCAGAGTACAAGTGTATGTGGGTGGCATTGACCTAGGGAGCTAGAGATGGTGCGTGCGAGAAGTCCCGAGAGACTAGGTGTGTGCGTGGGAAAGAGGGAGAGAGATGATATGTGTCGATGTAATGCGTGTGAAAAAATACTAGTCTATAGCTCGCCACGAGGCTATTCCTGTCGAACGCCCCAATAACTGTAAGCTATGTATCCCACGGTGCCAGTTATTGCACGTACACAATAGTAGAAAAAGAAGTACCATGTCATATTACAAAACTGCTACACCACGGCCGAGAACGCGTGCCCACGTTACGCCATCCGAGAATAGTGTCGCACTTCGAAACTAGAACCATCAATAAATTTTGAGCTTGCGTCTCGTCACATTCCAAAGTACTACTCTATATTTAATTGCAAACCTGTTCACACCGATCACAACCTAAATGGTTTCCCACTTATGAGCGTATTAGTACTCGGTTATAAATACTACTATGCCAAGATGACTGCACATTCCTCCTCAACTCCTCGTCCACAAAAACAAACAAGTCATTTAGCATCGTTCCCTTGCGTCTACCATGGCCAACACGAGTTCTGGGTCAAGAGATTACCACCAGGGAGAGGCGAGCATGGAAGCGGAAGCACGAGAGATATACCGCCTCGCCGTGAAAGCAGCCGACATGCCCCGTCACGTTGTCGATGCAGCAGACTAGTCTGGCCACGCAGCGGAAGCAGCAGAGATGTCCCGCCATGCTGCGGAAGCAGCAGAGATGTCCCGTTGCGTCGCGAATGCAGCAGAGATGTCCCACCGCTCCGCGGCGGCCTAGGAAAATGTCTCGCGGGTAGGCAGCGACTCTTACAAGTGCATGCATGCGATCATCCATAGCCAGATGGATCAGATCTCCGGCTAGGCGAGGTTGCAGGACGACATGAATGCCTCGTTTGAGTAGGCTACTTGTGTCATATGGAAACTATGGGAGGGTGAGGGAGTCCTGGATTAGGGGGTGTCCGGATGGCCGGACTATATCTTCAGCCGGACTCCTGGACTATGAAGATACGAGATTGGAGACTTCGTCCCGTGTCCGGAAGGGACTTTCCTTGGCGTGGAAGGCAAGCTTGGCGATACGATATACAGATCTCCTACCATTGTAACCGACTTTGTGTAACCCTAACCCTATCCGGTGTCTATATAAACCGGAGGGTTTTAGTCCGTAGGACAACATACAGAACAACAATCATACCATAGGCTAGCTTCTAGGGTTTAGCCTCTCTGATCTCGTGGTAGATCTACTCTTGTACTACCCATATCATCAATATTAATCAAGCAGGACATAGGGTTTTACCTCCATCAAGAGGGCCCGAACCTGGGTAAAACTTTGTGTCCCTTGCCTCCTGTTACCATCCGGCCTAGACGCACAGTTCGGGACCCCCTACCCGAGATCCGCCGGTTTTGACACCGACATTGGTGCTTTCATTGAGAGTTCCTCTGTGTCATCGCCGTCAGGCTTGATGGCTCCTACTATCATCAATAGCGATGTAGTCCAGGGTGAGACCTTCCTCCCCGGACAGATCTTCGTCTTCAGCGGCTTCGCACTGCAGGCCAATTCACTTGGCCGTCTGGAGCAGATTAAAAGCTATGCCCCTGGCCGTCAGGTCAGATTTGGAAGTTTAAACTACACAACTGACATCCGCGGGGACTTGATCTTCGACGGATTCGAGTCACCGCCGAGCGCGCCGCACTGTCACGACGAGCATGATCTAGCTCTGCCGCCGAACAGTGCCCTGGAGGCCGCACCCGCATCGGCTTCGACCCTTAATTCGGAGCCAACGCCGATCGAGGATGGGTGGTTGGACGCCGCCTCGGGGGCTGCAATCCCAACGGCGATCGAGCCGAACACCAGCCCCGCACTCTGCGAGACTCGTGACTCCAAGGAGCCGGACTCCTCTCCGGACTCCGAACCCTCCGCGCCCCTGCCGATCGAATCCGATTGGGCGCCGATCATGGGATTTACTGCCGCAGACATCTTTCAGCACTCGCCTTTTGGCGATATTCTGAAGACACTAAAGTCTCACTCTTTATCAGGAGAGCCTTGGCCGGACTACGGTCAGCAAGGTTGGAATACGAACAATGAAGAAATTCAAAACCCACCCACCACCCACTTTGTAGCCACTGTCGACGATTTAACCGACATGCTCGACTTCGACTCCGAAGACATCGACGGTATGGACGCTGATGAAAGAGACAATGAAGAACTAGCGCCTATTGGGCCCGGGAAAGCCACCTCGTCATACGACGTATACATGGTGGACGCACCAAAACATGACGATGAGGAGCGGAAGGACGCACCGAAGGCTTGTTCCCTCGAGAAGCAGTCAAAGCGGCGACGCAAGCGCCGCCCCAAATCCCACCTCGACAGAAATAACGATCACACAGACCCAGCGCTGGAGCAGGGCGAACCACTATCGGACAACGGCAATCCGTATAATCAAACCGAACAAACAAATTCTATCAAGGATAATGGTCCGGACGACATAACGCCGGACAGGCACCCGGAGCAGCAGAATGCCCGTAAAAGGCTTGTTGCCACCGCGAGGAGTCTTAAAAAGCAAAAGCAAAGGCTCAAGGCTGCGCAAGACACACTCCAAATCAGATGGAGTAAAATACTAAACACAGCAGCGAGGTATGGCGACAATCGCCCCTCCAAGAGCTACCCAAAGCGGAAGCTACTACCTAAATTCGATGAGGAGGCCTCAGACCCCCCACAACCAAATATCAAAGTAGCCACCTGGCTGGATAGACGACCCCTCTACCAACACAGAGCGGCATACAACGCCACTCACAATACAACACGCGACCCATGCGAGGGCTCGCACCCAAAGGACGGCGCAACAAGATCCATCTATGGACAACGCAAGCGCGCCCCAGCATACAACGCAACACAACAAACATCCGAACAATGCGGTACACCCAGCTACAGGGGTGCCACACACCCCCTATGTTTCACCGATGAGGTGCTGGACCATGAATTTCTAGAGGGATTCAAACCCATAAACATAGAGGCATACGACGGAACAACAGACCCTGGGGTCTGGATTGAGGACTACATCCTTCATATCCATATGGCTCGAGGAGATGGTCTCCACGCCATCAAGTACTTACCCCTCAAGCTCAAAGGGCCAGCTCGTCACTGGCTTAAAGGCCTCCCCGAAAGCTCCATTGGAAGTTGGGAAGAGCTCGAAGATGCCTTTCGGGCAAATTTTCAAGGGACTTATGTCCGACCCCCGGATGCGGACGATTTGAGTCATATAACTCAACAGCCCAGAGAGTCAGCCCGAAAGCTTTGGAACAGGTTTCTTACTAAAAAGAACCAGATTGTCGACTGTCCGGACGCCGAAGCCTTGGCAGCTTTTAAGCATAGCGTCCGTGACGAATGGCTCTCCAGACACCTCGGCCAAAATAAGCCGAGAACGATGGCCACATTAACAAACCTCATGACCCGCTTTTACGCGGGTGAGGACAGCTGGCTAGCCAGATGCAGCACCAGCGACCCCAGTACATCTGAAGCTAGAGATGGAAACGAGAAATCACGGCGCAACAGCAATAACAAACGCTGGAATAAAGAAGACAGCATGAAGGGCACGGTAGTAAACGCCGGATTCAAAAGCTCTCGGCCAGGTCAGCAAAAGCCGCCCTCCAAAGGCACCAGGGATGAACTGTCCAGCCTCAACAAAATTCTGGACCAAGTATGTCAGATCCATAGTACCCCTGGTAAACCTGCTAATCATACCCACAGAGAATGTTGGGTCTTCAAGCAGTCCGGCAAGCTCAACGCCGTACACAAGGGGGAGGATACACCAAGTGAAGACGAGGACGAGCCTCCCAAGCAAGACACTGGGGAACAAAAGAAATTTCCACCAAAAGTCAAAACAGTAAACGTGTTACGCGTGATCAAGGGAAAAAACAACGCGGCACTCCCAGGAAAATATACCCAAGTGCCTGTCACCACAAAGTCCTGCCACTGGTCGTCTCAACCGATCACTTTCGACCATCGCGATTACTTAGCAAGTATCCGACACGCAGGATGGGCTGCCCTGGTATTAGACCCAGTAATTGGCAGATATCACTTCACACGAGTCTTGATGGACGGTGGCAGCAGTCTAAACCTAATATATCAGGATACAATCCGCGGGATGGGGTTAGACCCAACAAAAATTCGCCCTAGCAATACTACCTTTAAGGAGTCACGCCAGGCCCAGGGGTTCGTTGTACGGGCTCCCTCCTACTACAAGTTATATTCGGCTCCCCCGATAACTTCCGTCGCGAGCATTTAACCTTCCACATCGCTCTGTTCCAAAGTGGATATCAAGCACTGCTCGGACGCGAAGCTTTCGCTCGCTTTAATGCAATACCACAGTACGCATCCCTCACACTCAAGATGCCCGGTCCACGTGGCATCATTTCAGTGAAAGGAAATATCAAGCGATCTCTGCGCGCCGAAGAGAGTGCGACTGCCTTGGCAGCCGCACACTAAAGGCCCCGGACCAGCAAAAGCATCCAATAGGTCGTCAAGACCTCAGACACAACTAATCAAGTCCGGCGCCGCTATCTATACCGAATAAACGGCCACACCCTATTTGTCAATACAAGGGGCTCAACGCGCGCAGACAAGTGGCAATTTCTTCTCATCTTGAATTGTACATTGTTTCTTTAAAAACTATCTTTTTGCATGACAACTTCTTCACCTAAATTCCTCTCTTTTACAAACGATCATCGTGCTACACCCGTCCAGGATACGGCACAACGGAGACACAGGCGCAGACGTGCAGCAGGGACCCGCTCCAAGGATTCTTTTTAGATTAAGACCCTGCGTAAACCTTTTTTACTGTCTCTTGTTGATACATATCCAGCGTTGCGAAGGATGCTGACGTCTTGGCATGTGGCCACGCCAAAACAATGCACGTACCTGGACACAAGGGGCTTCTTACAAAGGCCATTATTTAGGCCTGGTTTATACCACAAAGACCGAATACCTTAGGGAGTGTTCGGCATCGCGAGTTTGGCCCTATATGCATCAGCTCCGAATCATTGTCTTTGGTCAAATGTTGGGTTTGCCCGGCTCCTATGTTTTGGTGCCTTACGTTCTTCTTTACCGGCTAATGTAGCACCAAGAGAACTACTGCGATTGTGCCCTGGTTTATCCGGACGAGCACCTCAGTAGAGAAAGCCGAAAACTGACTGTCATGATATAGCGTGAGACTGGTCAACCACTCGATGACCTGTTGGAATGTTAGAATTCCTCCGCCTTAACGAAGGGCCGTTTTCCGGCCAGGCATGTATGCACCCCGGGATCGGGAGAGTGCGGAGCCACCAGGGGCTATCTAGTAGCCCCACTGTCAAACTCCTATGGCTAAGTGAAAGTGCTAAAGCATTATAGTCCGATTGCCTCGCTCGCTCCGCTATCACCTCCTTAATAGGACCAAGACGTTGGGTTAAGTGTGAACACATGTTTTTTGCGAGCACCTCCGCATTATATGCGTGGGGGTTGAAGCCGACGGCTGCAATCTTTCAGGTTATACACATGTATACATAAACGGCCGCCCAGGAGGCATCATATTACTTTCAGGCAAAAGTATAAAAATAGCCTTACAAAATTTATAAAAGCATTTCGCTTACAATTAGATTACATATCACTCAAACATAATATTTTTTGAGCACTGGGTCTCTATCAAACGAGCACCCTCAAGAACTTCTTCAAACTAGTGCTCAGCAGCCATTCGACCTCTGGCCGAATCCCGCGCTGCAACAGTGGTAGCATCCATCTCCGCCCAGTATGCTTTAACACGGGCAAAGGCCATCCGTGTGCCCTCTATGCACGCCGACCTCTTCATCGCATTAATGCGCGGCACCACGTCAAGGAACTGCTGCACCAAGCTGAAATAGCTGTTCAGTTTTGGCCTTTCCGTCCATAGCTGACCCACAACAGACCTCATGGCGAGTCCGGACAACTTATTCAGTTCGACCCATTCGGCTAATTGGTCAGTCAATGAAAGCGGACGCTCGGGAGAATGGAATTGTGTCCAAAACAGCTGGTCCACTTCATGGTCCGTTTGACCCTAGAAGTACTTGACCGCATCGGCAGCGCTCGCCGCCAAATTCATATACACATCCTCCGAACTCCACAGCCGATCCAGAGGGGCATACCATGGATCTTCGAACTTCCTACGCAACATAAAGGATTTCCCAGCTACAATATCCCCGGCTTCCCGCAGCTCCTCCTTCTTCGCCCTCATAGCAGAGCGGATGTCTTTTCTCGTCGCAGCGGCCTTCTCAAGGTCCGATGCCTTCGCTAGGTTTTCCTTTTCAAGAACCCGGCAACGGTCGGCGGCGGCTTTTAATTCTATGGCCATCTTGGCCATCTTATCTCGGGTCACGCCATGCGCGGCCTTCTCGGCTTTCAACTCTTCGGCCGCCTTCAAAGCAGCCGCATTACCAAACCTCGCTCGTTCCTTGGCTCGGGCAAGTTCTGCCCGCAAGGCTTCAACAGTGGCAGCTCCATCTGCAGTCACAACATATTAAAGATACTGGCATCATGCTGCTCTTACTATGTGGCGTTTACCAGATAATGACACTTACCCTGTGCCTCGTCAAGCCTTTTGTTAACAAGCTCGATGTCGGCGTCTGCCGCATCCAACTGCCGTTTTAAATGGGCAAACTCGCTAGTCCGGCTAGCCACCGGAGCTTCTATCACCTGCACATAGAGGCAGTATGGTTATTACCTGGGAATATGATCCTCTGTTCGCCGTCGTTTCCGACGACAACCAGAGTCTCAGGGGCTACTATCTACACAGGGCACACCTAGCAGGTGCAGGACTATCATACATTATTTTACGTACCTCAAAGCCTGTCAGTAGACTCATAAAAGCTTCATGCAATCCGCTTTCGGTGGACGAAATTCTCTCCATCACCATATTCATCAGCATACGGTGTTCATCTGAGATGGCTGCTCGCCCCACCAACTCCCTTAGAACATCAGATCGCACACCAGACGGTGCCGGACTCTTTTGTCTGCTCTCTTCGGGAGCCGGACACTGGGAGCTTCGGGGGTCGATGGGATTATCTTCTGGCCTCACTGGATTCGGAGAGGCCCTCCGTGACGACACTTTGGGGTCGCCCGCTTCCGGAGCGGAGGAGTCCGAAGGAGGCGTTTCGCTCTCCATCATCTCTGGAAGAAGATCCCCCGAAGGCGAACTCATTTGAGAGGGGCTAAGGCCCGAACTGCAAAGATATAGGCGGTGGTTATTTTCTCAGAAGAAAAAGATGGCATACCTGTACTATTAAAGTATTTTGGGTCACTTATAACTCGCCGGAGGATTGATCCCCCCGCGGACTATGTGCGACAAAATCACCCCCCAAGGTAGGACCCTCTGTGGGAGACTTCTTCTCCCGTTTGGAAGCTTCAGCTTCCGAATCCCCGGGCGCAGTCCTTTTCCTCCTCCGGTCATCTTCCTTCATGGAGACGCTCACTCCCTCGGTTAGAATGGGCAGTGTTGAGGGCCCACGTCCGCCTGTATTATCCTTCCCGGTATCTTCCTTCAAGGGCTCCGGGCAAGGTGCGACCTGGAGCATCTTTTCCAATACCGGATTGTCCAAACCCTCAGGGAGGGGGGTCGAACACCGAATCAACTTCGCCTTTGTTATCCAGTCCTGGTCAAAAAGCGAACTCTCAAGAAATAACTTCATAACAAATGAGAGATAGTATGTTCGGCCGGAAGATTCCCTACCTGTTCGGCGGCGCAGTTACTGCTCAGGCCCACATCCTCGATGATTTCCGGACACTCTACCTGAGGTCCGAAGAATGACTTGTACATCTCCTCGTGCGTCAGGCCAAGGAAATTTTGAATGACACGCGGTCCCTCGGGATTGAACTCCCACAAGCGAAGGGGCCGGCGTTTGCAAGGCTGGACTTGATGAACCAGCATAACTTGTATTACCGCAACCAAACTAAAATCTCCATTGAAGAGATCTCGAATGCGGCTTTGCAGTATAGGCACGTCCTTGGCTGGACCCCAGCTCAGGCCTCTGTCGATCCATGACATCATCTGTGGTGGAGGGCCCGAGCGGAAAACCGGGGCGGCCGCCCACTTGGCACTTCTAGGAGCCGTGATGTAGAACCACTCCTATTGCCACAATTCAGACACCTCTGGAATGGAACCTTTGGGCCATGGAGCTCCCATCATCTTGCATATTGAGGCACCTCCACACGCCGCATGTTGCCCCTCGATCATCTTCGGCTTTACTTCAAAGGTCTTGAGCCACAGGCCGAAGTGAGGGGTAACCCGGAGGAAGGCCTCACACATGACAATAAATGTTGTAATACGAAGAAAGGAGTCTGGAGCTAGATCATGGAAATCTAGCCCGTAATAAAACATCAAACCCCTGACGAAAGGATCCAGAGCAAGGCCTAGACCTCGGAGGAAGTGGGAGACGAACACGACGTTCTCGTTGGGTTCGGGGGAGGGGACGGCCTGCCCTCGAGCAGGCAGCCGATGCGAAACCTCGGCGGTCAGATATCTCGCCTCCCTCAACTTTTTAATATCTTCTTCCGTGACGGAGGAAGGCACCCATCGGCCTTGAAGGCTAGATCCGGACATGATTGAAGGTTCGGAGCACCTGACCTGAACTTTGGGTGTTTGAGCTCGAGGTGGGGGAAGGATTCAATTGAGCACGGGAGGGAAAAAGTAAAAGCCTTGTCCCTTTATAAAGAGGGTGAATATCAAGTGCCCTCTCCGTGGCCGTTTGGACTTGCCTATAGTCTAGGAGTCCTAGAAGCGGTTGGGTTACCCACGCCCGTATTGATGAGAATCCCGGAATAAGGGGACACGATCTCTGCTTTAACAAGATGTGCCAAGGAAACCGCCTTGCGTGACACGCGGAGGTGGAACAATAAAACGATTCGAATAAAGGCTTGGCCGTGGTGTGATGTCACACTACAGAATACGTCAGCAGATTAGATTTGTGTAAATATTATTCTCTCTATGGCAATATGTGGAAACTTATTTTGCAGAGCCGGACACTATCTTTGTGTTCAAAATCTTCTATGAAGTACTTGGAGGAGGAACCCGCCTTGCAATGCCGAAGACAATCTGCGCGCCGGACTCGTCGTCATTGAAGCCTGGTTCAGGGGCTACTAAGGGAGTCTTGGATTAGGGAGTGTCCGGAAGGCCGGACTATACCTTCAGCCGGACTCCTGGACTATGAAGATACGAGATTGGAGACTTCGTCCCGTGTCCGGAAGGGACTTTCCTTGGCGTGGAAGGCAAGCTTGGCGATACGGTATACAGATCTCCTACCATTGTAACCGACTTTGTGTAACCCTAACCCTATCCGGTGTCTATATAAACCGGAGGGTTTTAGTCCGTAGGACAACATACAACAATCATACCATAGGCTAGCTTCTAGGGTTTAGCCTCTCTGATCTCGTGGTAGATCTACTCTTGTACTACCCATATCATCAATATTAATCAAGCAGGACGTAGGGTTTTACCTCCATCAAGAGGGCCCGAACCTGGGTAAAACTTCCTGTCCCTTGCCTCCTGTTACCATCCGACCTAGACGCACAGTTTGGGACCCCCTACCCGAGATCCGCCGGTTTTGACACCGACAGAGGGCAATGTGAAGCTCCAAGCCAAAAGGCCGAAGCAGGCGGAGGAGACCGTTGCCTTGTTGAAGAGGGCGGGCGTCATCGTCAAGAAACTTATGGATGAGAATGCCATGCTCCGCAACGAGCGCGAAAGGCTGGTGAAGGAATCCGTGGATGCTGCCAAGCTGCGTGTAAAGGACATGAAACTGATGAAAGAGATCATCGCCGCTCACCTCGAGATCTAGACTCTGCGACCTGCAGCACATCAAGAAAGTAGAGATCAGCGAGCCAGATCATTGTATGCGTCTTCCTTCTTCTTTTTCCATTGTGTATTTCGCGCGTAGCCGCATGTGGCCTTTTAATTATCTTCCTAATTATGTAAGACAATTATTATGCACTATCGTCGTCCTTATATATTCATCAGTCTTGCTATAAGTCGCAGTAGATGCTATATAGGTCCGTCGGATCTTACATCAAGATCCGTGCAAAATTTTCTTTTCAGATTTTCTTTTTTCTCTCTTAAATCTCAGCCGAGTGAGACATAGCCACGCCATTAAACAGGGGATCGGGCGCCATTAATGGAGACCTTGGGAGGGAGGTGGGCGGCAGATGGAGGTCAAAGGGCTCTCCTCCCGATAAGCACACGCAGGGGTCTGATCGCACGCCTCCTGTACTCAAATAGCTACCCTACACGGTGCCTCCTAGCTAATAAAAAAGGGGGACGCGTGGAGACACGTAAATGGTAAGTAGAACGCCACGGTTTCAATAATAGTACTTGTGTTTCCGATTGTAACGTGACAACACTTGTTCCAAAATGACTTTGTTGATTGTTAATGTGTGCGCCTTCGCAAATCGGACGGCAAAATTACCACAACATGTTGGTGCCATGTCATGACACCAAGCCAAGTTTCATGATTTTCATGCGTGTTTTGGATTTACAGGAATAAAAAACCGAGTTTCTCAATGTTTCCGACCGAGCCACGATGCCCAGATGTTTGAATTTCATTCCCATTTCTTGCATGGGACCTAGAAATTTACCCGAGGATACACATGTGATTTTTCAACCAACTTTGGTGCACTGGAGCAGCTGCTTGTAGTTCAAATTTGAATTATGCACATTAAATGACTATAAACTCAACTAATGTATAAAAAAGGCCAAACGAACCAGGAATAACTCCAAAATTTAACATGACACTCATATAGTTCTATGGTGCCTCTGTAAAGAAAATCAAGGGGGGCAGCGTATATCGTTTCGCACACAAAGATGACACGTTCCCTCTCAGAACCACGAGCCTTGTTGAGAGAAGCTATGGTTTGCAATAAGCTTATACCAAAATTTGTTCCAACTCGGCCAAATTTTTTACCACAGCATGTTAGTACCATGACATGACGTCATGCCAAGTTTCATGATTTTCAGGCGTGTTTTGGATTTACAAGAATTTTAAAACCAAGTTTCTCAATGTTCTCGGTCGAGCCACGACACCCAAATGTTGGAATTTCATTCCCATTTCTTGCATGGGACCTAGAAATTCACCCGAGGACACACATGTTATTTTTCAACCAACTTTGGTGCACTAGAGCATGTGCTGGTAGTTCAAATTGAATTCTGCACATTAAATGACCAAAAACTCAATTAATGTATAAAAAGGCCAAACAAACCCGGACTAATCCCAAAATTCAACATGACACTCATATAGTTATATGTTGCATTTGTAAAGAAAATCAAGGGGGGCAGCGTATATCGCTTCGCACACAAAGGTGACACGTTCCCTCTCAGAACCACGAGCCTTCTTGAGAGAAGCTCCGATTTGCAAGAAGCTTATACCAAAACTTGTTCCAATTCGGCCAAGTTTTTTACCACAACATGTTAGTGCCATGACATGACACCATGCCAAATTTCATGATCCACGTGAGTTTTGGATTTACAGGAATTTAAAAACCAAGTTTCTCAATGTTTTCGGCCAAGTCACGACACCTGGATGTTTGAATTTCATTCCCATTTCTTGCATGGGACCTAGAAATTCACCCAAGGACACACATGTGATTTTTCAACCAACTTTGGTGCACCGGAGCATGTGCTTGCAGTTCAAATTTGAATTATGCACCTTAACTGTCCAGAAATTTAATTAATATATAAAAAAGGCCAAACGAACCCAGAATAATTCCAAATTTTAACAAAATGTAAACTTAACTAATATCTTCTCTATGTGGGGCATTTAATAAATGTCTATTATATATGTTTTCTACCATATTCAAATTTAGTAGATATGACAGTTTGATGCTCTCACATAATCTATTATTGGCACTATAGGGGATGTTGATTCCTATCAACTACCATATCCTAAAGGTTAAAATAGGTACATAATCATCTTCTCTATTTTGCATAGTGCACTACCAACCCCTATAAGATGAAGCACATTAAACTATTGGTAGGAGTTTTATGTAAACCAGTGGCTTAAAGTTGTTTTTCATATTGTTTGAAATTGTGTCAATAAAGATTTTTTAAGGAATATTGTTTGCTGATGTTGTCGGATGTGTGTATGAAAGATGATTTTTTTCCCATCCCGTTGCAACGCACGGGCATGTTTTGCTAGTGTATAAAAAAGGCCTAACGAACCCGGAATAATTCCAAAATTTAACAGGGCACTCATATAGTTCTATGTTGCCTCTCTAAGGAAAATCAGGGGGGAGGTAGCGTATATCGTTTCGCACACAAAGGTGACACGTTCCCTCTCGGAACCACAAGGCTTGTTGAGAGAATCCCCGGTTTGCAAGAAGCTTATACCAAAACTTGTCCCAATTCAGCCAAAAATTATACATATGAAAACAGGGTTTAGATTATCCCGAAGATCCCTCTACCTAGAGTAATGTACTGTGATTTGAATTCAACATAAAATGGATACAAATATTTGAATTGGAGATCGTATGGTACATGTGGTTCATATTGAAATATGATTACTGCTATATGCATGTTTTCTGTTATCAAGATAATATTTAAATGATGGTATAACTTGACAACAATCATATTCAAATAAGGAAAATTGATTCAAATTTAGTCCATATGGTAGACGACAATATATATGTTCATAGGGTGGAGTAAAATGTTCATATAAGATGGAAGATCAAAATGTAGGACTACATCCATTATAAACCGCAAGGTCACCTAACGATATATACGAATTCAACATAGCTTGGATTCAAAAATTGAAATTCGACATCCTGGCATTTGAAATCATATAAAAAGGGACATGACTCTTTCTTGTGGTGGGAATTGATTTTTTTGTTAAGGGAAGTGCGAATTGATTTGGTACTGTACATGGTAATCTTGTTCTCCCGATTCTTTTTACATTTTTCTTGTAGTTTTTTCAATGGCATTTATAGCAATATAGTAAAAGGGGACATGACTCTCTTGTGTCTTGTATGAATTGTTTTTTGTACACGTTAAGTTTGTTCTGCCGAACATGGAATCCGCGCCTTGTTATCCCGAAATTTTCAAGCTCGAATATCTTTTGTCTCTTCTGCTGTGAAACTCCCACCTCTTCAACCTGCGTCGCGCCTTGTTATCCAAAAATTTTGACGCACGCGAAAACTCCCTCCTCATCCGAAATCGGTCCCGCAGCCCAAACACGCGGAATCCCCCTTCTACCCCTCAGCTGGAAATGCCGGCTTGACGTCGCGTGGTCAAAACCGGTGGGGGTACGCTGGTAACATACCCTACATTTCATACAACTGCGTCCCTAAGCCATGGCTCCCCATACCTTCCCCTTCGTCCCCCCATTCGTGCACCGAGGCCCCCAAAACCCACGAAACCCCACGCTCCTCCGTCGGCCTCCCGACCGTCGCCCAGCCAGAGACTCTTCCCCGACGACGTCCTCCACCGCAAAAGTTCACGGTCCCTCATCCACCGCATCGGATGAGGATCCTCGTCGATCTCGTCGTCCCGCCAGATCAGCCGCCCCGTCCTCCACCTCCAAGGATCTACCCCGATGTTCGCCTCATCTATCGCGCCACCTCCATCCCCATAGCACCGTCTTGACCTGCCCCACCAGAACCGCGGCACCCTCATCGATTCCTCCAATGAAGCTAAGGCCTACTCAGCGCCACCAAGGAGGTTCTGCACTCACCGTTGCATTTTATCTTTTATTTGATCTCACGGGGCTGCCGGTGCTCGATACTGAGCAGCCATGGCGGGTCTCCATCCACGGTGTCGTCGCCAGCCGCTTCATCCATGGCGTCTCTCCCCCATGTTGTTGCTTCCTCGGCGGCGACTTCCACACCGGCACTAGCTGCTGCTGCTCCGGCTCTCACTCGCGCTACGACTCTATTCTTGTTGTCGGTCGTGTTGATGCACTTCTCTTGCTTTCGTTCGTGCTGCTGCTCTGCTCTGCTATTGCTGTCGGTCACGCTACTGCTCCGCACTTGCTCTCGTTTGTGTTGCTGCTCTGCTCTTGCTCTCGCTCGCTCGTGCTGCTGTTGCACGACCTCCGGTAGCTACAGGAGTTGCTGCTTTAGCACTCACTCGCGGTGCTACTGCACGAGTTTCTCTCTGCTAGTGCATTACCTACTCAAGCGGCTGCTGATTTAGATCACTACTTCTCTGCTACTAGTGCTCGAACGCCCTAAACTTCTATTGCAATGCCCTGCTACTAGTTCAATCAGTTTCGACAGTAAAATTCAGTTTCGCCCTAAACTTCAGATTAACGTTGTTTTTCTTGTCCTGCTTCAGCCTCGATGCCGTGCACCTCACCGGAGCTGCTCCAACGACGGAACCGTCCATCACAGTGGAGCAGTACCCTCAGCGCTGTTTCCAGAGGCCTTAGATCTTCTTCCCCGCCTCCAACAGTCACACCAGCATCACCATCCTCCACGTCCAACCCAATGATGCTGAGGTCGACAAGGCTATGCCAAAGAGGTTGTACACTCGTCGCATCACTTTGTTACTCTGCATTCATGTCGATCCCTTAGGTATACTTTGGTTCAAAGCAGTTGCAAATCTAGAAATAAATGAATCGTGGTTACAAAGTTAACAGGGAGAAAACTAAATGCTCTTTTGAACCATAATTTTAATCGGTTTAGCAAGATAGCCATTATATGAAACTAATGCGGACCAAATCTAAACTCACAAAATATTACAAGGGCAGGCTTCCACCAGTTGAAGAGTGCCGCCACTGGTTCAAAGAAAAGGTGAAGGAAAACATAGGAATTGGAAACTTTACTATGGTACTACTATTCGTGCATTTGGTTAGAAGGAATGGAGCAAAGCAAAACTGGAGGATTTTTTCCTTTGGTGTCTCTTTCAAAGAAAAAACGTAGGAATTTTAATATCCACTTGGATGTACTTTTCAAATTAATATGCATGAAGAACAGGACTAGTTGCATTACTGGCATAATAAGATTCTTATTTTTTTCATTTTCGCGTGGTTTCACTTTAATTTGACCATGGTTCTCCATTCCTGTGTTCTTCCAATTCATGTGAACCAAACACCCAGGTTGACAGAAATCCTATGTTTGCAAATGCTCTGTTTTGCACGTGCATTCCTATCCTATGCCTGTGTTTTTCATGTCCCTGCGTTTATAGAATCCTCCAATTCTAAGGAGCCCTTACAGATTTACTTCATTTTCATATAGGTGTCAAAGAAAACTCTGTGTGTTATGTCCTGCTCCTGTGGTGCTGTCATCCACCCCACCTGAGGTGCACCATCGACGGAAGAGTTCACTACAACAGAGATTCCCCCTGCAGACTTTCTTTCATTGCCTCAGATCATCATCCCCGTTGCCGGCAGTCACACCAACTGCATTACCATTATCGATTGAGCAGATGAACCTGAGGACTACACAGTTCTGGAAGAGAGGTCGCACTCGTTCGTGTCTGCTTACGTTATGCATCTGTTTTTATTACCTGCTACTTTATCGTCCTGTTCACCTCTTAGACTCCAAGTCAGGTCCAAACTAATGTTCAAACTTGAGTTTTAAAATGCCCGTAGGGCACATATTGAGGCAACAACGAATAGTATATGTCTACTATCTGGTTCATCTAGGGTCTTCTATGTGGTTCATGTTGGGTGGGCAACAAACAGTAGATGATCCATCGTCTACCTTTTTAAAATGAAGCTATAATCTACCTGCTATCATTAGTTCTGGATCTATCCACTTGTTTGCTACCATCAGTCTTAATTTCTGCATGCACCCCTTAGGCCTTACAAAATCTAACTATGTTTTTTTATTATGCATGTCAGTTATTGTACACAATCGTACTAGACATGTAGAGAAAAAGAGAAGACCGTTGCGTGGGAATATAATGTCATGCAGACACCGCTCCATGGTGGGTGAAGTGGGCCCCCTCCCGCCATTCCAGATTGTATTCCAGAGGAATATTATTGTTCAGAGGGGGATTCAAAGGGAGCCGACCACTCCTATTCACCCCCTGAGGTGTTTGCTCTAACCTGGCATGCTGACGTTGGTCATATCATGCATATGGCACCTCGCATTGCTTACATTATACATCTTATATGTCATCAGCTTAGTTTATATTTGCTTTGTGTGAATGCCACCTGTTTGGTTTCTATATCATACTCCCACCATTCCTAAATATTTATCTTTTTAGAGATTTCAACAAGTGACTACATACAGAGCAAAATGAGTGAATGTACACTCTAAAATATGTCTATATATATCTGTATGTGGTAGCCCATTTGAAATCTCTAAAAGACAAATATTTAGAAACAGAGGGAGTATATGGGAATTATGCAACGCCATCTTCATATATGTGAATCATGCAATGCCATCCCGTTTAGCCAGTCATCGTATATGTGAATTGTATCGTGCCATATATTTTTTCATAATGTATTCCATTTGTCAACAATTTTTATACATTCATCTACTCTTCCTGTGCATCAGCCATTTGAGTCGGTCATGGGAAAATCTGGAGTGAAAATACGGTCTTCTAAGCAGTCAGTGCTACCTGTTGATGCGGATTTCTTGTTGGTTACAGGTAGCTCCTCAGAGGAGGATTCAAAGACAGATGACCAGTCATATTCCCTCCCGAGGTGCATGCTCTAACTTGGCAGGGTTATATTGCTCATATCATGCATATGGTGTCTTGCATTGCCATGCCATCTGCTTAGATTAGACATGCTTTTGTGTTAATGCCTCCTGTTTGCTTTCTATATCAGATATGTGAATTATGCAATGCCATGTTTTTCAGCCAGTTATCATATATGTGAATTATGCACCGCCATGTAGCCAGGCATCATATATGTGAATTATCTCATGCCATCATTTTTTTATTACGTATTCCATCTGTTGACAATCTGTGTATATTGAACTACTCTTCATGTGTATCAGCCATTTGAGCTATTTATGGAAAAATCAGGCATGAAAACAAGGTCTTCAGAGCAGGCAATGGTACCTGTTGAAGCATATATCTCCATGGTTACAACTAGCTCCTCAGAGGAGGATTCAGAGACAAATGTCTCGTCCTATATCCCACCTGAGGTGTATGCTCTAATTTGCAGTGTTTATATTTCTCATATCATGCATATGGTGTCTTGCATTGCTTAGTTTAGACATCATATGCACAATATTCAATTCCATCTGCTTGGTTTAGAGATCATACATGCGAGTGCCAGCTGCTTAGTATATGAATCAATTATGTCAATCATATCATGCCATCTTGTATACTTAGACAACATGTATGTGAATTATTTCATCCCAACCTATTTTAGAAAGATATCATATAGTTTTGTCATGTCATAATGTTTAGATACTCATCATATGTTGAATTATGCCATTATATCCTGTTAAGTTATCCATCATATATCTGAAACTGTGTCATGCTATCCTGCTTAGTTAGCCATCATATATGTGAAATTGTGTCATGCTGTCCTGTTTGGTTAGACCACATATATGTGAATTACCACATCTGTCTATCATACAAGTCTGCACGTTCAATTTCTTTTCTTGTTTATTAGCCATTTGAATTGGAGGGGGTGATGGCAATATCTAAGGGAGCAAAAAACCCATTCTTCACAAAAGACAGTGCTACCCGTCGATGCAGATAGAACCATGATTGTACTGGCCCACGAACTAGCCCCACCACACATAATCGAGATTCTTCCAGATTGCACACTTACACCGTTGGACAGAGAACCAGCTACAACCCATCTAACCCCAACCCCAGCGGAGAGTAACCCACTTTTAGTTGACACAGCACCATGTCCACCATAGAGTACCCCCACATGAGCACTTTGTAAAGCAACTGCAGTACCCAAAGCACGAAGACCACCATAGCAAACCCAAACTCCATGTTTAAAGCAGAAGAGCAACTGTTCTCAGGTCAGATTCCGTATCTATGGTTTTTTAGGGGTTAGACAGTAGGAAAGGCTCCTACTGCTTAGTATATTACCATGGGTAAAGTATGGTACAATGTGTTACATCTTACATATGCACAAAGGCTAGCAAGCACCCCACGCAGGGGGTAAGCAGTGCTAGTGAATTATGGTATTGAGTCAACTATGGAAGTAACTATCTGTTTTTTGTGATCGGTGACTCTATGTCTAATATTAGTGAAATCCTTCTTGAATCTAATCCTCCAGGATGAAATAGATGGTGCTACTTGGCGAAAATAGTTATTGTTCCTTTCTTTCCAAAGGCTCCAAGCAGCCACAAGGAAGATGTCCATAATCATGGCTCTCTGGTGCAAGGTTTTGAGGTGCAACAGCAGGTCCAGTCTGTTTCCAAGCGCAGGCCATGAAATGTTAAGCTCATTCCAGCAAGTCACACTGAAAGTGCTTCTGAAGAAGAGGTGTTCCAAAGTTTCTTCAACGTGTCGACCACAAAGCAAGCAATCGTAGTTGTTGCCAATATTATAATGCTGCCTTTTGAGCATGTTCCTAGTGTTTAGACGATCAGACAGTAGGAACCATCCAAAGGCCTTGAGCTTGGGAATACACCGGGCCTTCCATAGCCACTTGAAAGCATCATGCGCAATCACCTCTCTAAAGAAGAAAGCATAGTATGCAGAGGTCTTGAAATCAGTTGCTCCCCATGAACAAGTCCAGGTATCAGTTGTGTCTGTCAACTCAAGGGGCCTCACATGCTGCTGCAGCACCCTCAGTTCATCGTGTGCCTGGGTCGAGAGGGGCAGGTGAAAACCTTGATCCACGTTGGTAATGGCGAGGAACTGGTTGATCGAGGCATCTTCCAGGGTGGTATATGAAAAAGCTCATGGGTAGATATCAGCAATAATGCCCTCACCCCTGTCATCTTTCCAAAAAAGAGCTGAGGTACCAGAACCAACATTAATCTTGGTGACCCCCTGTAAACTGGCATTAGTTTGATGAGTTCCCGCCACCAGAAGAAACCACAGGCAGCAGCTGCATGCATGTGGGACCGTGGTTGAGTAGTAGGAATCCCAAAGCAGGTGCACCCTGGGGACATCAAGTTTGTTGAAGAATTTGTGGATCATCTGAAGGAGCATCGCATCATTTTGAACCTTTAGGTTGATCACTCCAAGACCACCTTTCTTTTTTGGTCTACAAACCATGTCCTAGATAGCGAGGGAGTTGCATTTCTCTCCCTCATCAGTTTTCTTGATCCATAACCCGTGGCGTCTGATTTTATCAAGTTGCTCAATTATTTTGGGTGGAAGCCTAAGAGTGCCCAATCGGGTAAATGGCTAGGGATGTGACTAAGGAGTTCATAAGATCCAACTTGCCCGCGTACGACATAAACGACATGGCCGCTGTGATCCTGCCTTTAGCTTTGCAAATCCAGGGAGTAAGATTAGAGACATTCAATTTAGTGGTGCCAAGCGGTAGCCCAAGGTATGTGAACAGCATTTGAGCGCATGCACATCCAAAGATGGATGCGATTTCGCTGTAGGTATCCTCAGGAGTGTTGATCGGGATAAAAGTTGACTTATTGAAGTTGATGTGCAAACCCACCGAATCAGCGTAGTCTTCAAGGATTTTTTTCATGCGAGTAGCTTGCTCCCGACAGGCCGGCATCACAATGATCGTGTCATCGGCATATTGAATGACCGGAAAGTGATTATCTCGATAGGCAGGTATAGCAAGTTGTTATTGAGAGCCTCATTGATAGTAGTTGAAGCAAATCCGCAGCAAGGACAAATATCAAAGGGGAAAGGGGGTCCCCTTGTCTCACTCCACATTTGCACTAGAATTTTTTACCAGGGACGCCATTGAGTGGGACAGAAGATTTTGCAGAAGAAGAGATGCATGTGAACCAATCGATCCATTTCTCGTTAAACCCCGTACTCCGCATGATCTTGATGATGGCTGAGTGCTGCACCGTGTCAAAAGCCTTAGCGAAATCCAGTTTATGAAGGATGATCAGTCGCTTAGAGGCTTGGCATTGGTGAATGTATTCAAAAGCCCATGCAAGGCAATCATTAATAGAACGCCCTTTAAGAAAACCGTACTGGTTACGATGCACAATCTGTAAGATGATCTTTTGAAGCCGATTAGCCAAGAGTTTGGTAATTAACTTGAGACAGCAGTTGAGCAATGTAATAGGTCTAAAGTCATTGACCATCTCAGGGGCACATTTCTTGGGGATCAAGGTAATAAACCCATAGTTGAGGCTTTCAAGGTTGAAGTTGCCTTTGTGAAACTCCTCGCACAAACGGTAGAAGTCATGCTTAATTATTGGCCAGCACGCTTTCATGAATGCACCGTTGAACCCATCCGGACCAGGTGCACGGTCAGGTGGCATCTCTTTAATCACATCATCAATCTCCCTCTGTGTGAAAGGAACTGTCAGACTCTCAAAATCCACCTGAGAGCGAAGCATTTGCGATAGGTTGAATTTCATCTCTGGGGGTTTTGAGGCACCCAAGCACTCTTTAAAGGCATCGAAGAGTATAGTTTCCATCCCTAAATGATTGTCCATCACAGAATCATGATTGGTTTTCAAGCTGGAGATAAAATTCTTATCATATCGTTCTGTTGCCACCGCTTGGAAAAATTTAGAGTTTTCATCGCCGAACTTGATCCACCTAATCGTGCACCTCTTTTTCCAGTATTCTTTCTGGTGTTGCAATAATCGTAAGAGATGATTCTTGAGTATTTTCTAAAGTTACTCTCTGGGACTGTGAGGGTACGGCGATCTGCAATGTGATCCAGTTCAAGCAAGGCTTTTTTAGTGTTTTCTAACGCAATTTTAAGCCTAGAAATTTTTTTGCTCCAGCAGCTGAGGTCATGTCTGAGGTTTTTGAGTTTCCGGCAAAGGCTAGTCGCAGCATTATAAACTAATTTTCCATATTTTAGAGGCCTATTCCAAGCTTGGGACATCACGTCCATAAACCCAGGGTGAGCAATCCAGTAAGTTTCAAATCTGAAAATTTTACTTTTGGGAATACTAGTTTGAATCTCAACAGAGCAAGGGGTGTGATCAGACACAGGTCGACCAATAGGATTGACCATGGTGCTGGGAAAAGAAGCAGTCCAATTGAGAGTCGTAAAAAACCAGTCAATTTGCTCGAGCAGAGGGTTTTGCTGCATGTTGGACCAGGTATATTTTCTACCCTTGATAGGTATGTCAGTTAAGCGTTGCTCACGTATGAAATCATTGAACGTGAACATATCAGGTATGTTACCTCTTGGTTTATTTCTGTTATCTGGAGATCGGATGTAGTTAAAATCACCCAATAAGAGCCAGTCTTCAGTGGACAGGATATCAATGTCAAACAACCATTTGTAAAACTAACACGTTGCTCTCCTTGGCACGGCCCATAGATGTTAACAAGTTTCCAAGAGTGATAAGAAATCGTGGATTTGAACACAACACCCAACGCAAACTGCTCCTGAATGAAAACCTATCCTGTGAATGCAGAACTGCACCAGATCGTAAGGAGACCGCCAGATGCGCCAACAGAGGGAATAAAAGCAAACATATCAAAACACGGTGGACAAATAGACTTAAGGGTGATTTCATTAAAGTCTTGCATCTTAGACTCTTGAAGAAAAATGATCGAACAACCAGAAGTGCTGATCGCGTTTGAAAGAGCTAAAAGTTTCTTAGGAGAGTTCATGCCACGGATATTCCAGCAGAGTACATTCCACTTGCGCAAAAGGACCATAAGAAATGCAAAGAGAAAGCTTTAGGTCAACGTGGCTGGGCCATCGTCGTCCTTGGTGAGCACTTCCATGGTGAGCTCATCCATAGGAATGGCGCAGAGATGAGTGCCAATGTTCTGCATGGTGGCGATGGTCGTAGGATGGGGTATGTCTTCAGATTAAACCTGCATGTGATCAACAGAAGAGTTCACATTGGACACCGCTGAGGGAATGATCCGGGGCTTCACTTTGGACTTGGGGATGCGTGACTCCTGTGTCTGAGTGATGCAGAATCAGTCATACTTATTGTTCCTGGTGCTGCGACGAAATGGTGCAGTAGTGATGGGAGCAGCTTTTTTTCCTTTGTGAGCCTCCAGGAGCAGAGCCAAGCCTGACAACGAAGCAGCAGAGTTCATGGGGGCAGGCACAAGCCCTTGCACATCAGTTGACAGAGAGATGTTCTCAGAGCCTGTGTTGGAGACATCTGGCATAGGTGCAAGCATATCTTCAGAGGAGACTAGTGAAACAGATTCAGATAGCCCCATGGTAGGTTCAGAAAGTTCAGAGTTACCGTGACCAGAGCTCTCCATAATGCTAGAGTGGGAGGTAAGGGAGAGATCAGTACCAGCGCTAGACGGAGTAGCAAGCGGAGTGGGACCATCATCCTCAGACTAAGAAATCTCCTGAATATCAACAACAAGTGATGATTGAAGCTGTGCGATCTGAGTGAACTGAAGACCATTTTCATGTGATTAAACTTGAATCTCGACATGAGCAGAGCCAGGACGCACACCATAGGCCAATCTCCAAGGTCCCATGTTTGCCAAGAAGGGGCAAAGCGCCTGATAGATGGAAGCATTTAACTGTTGGCGAGGGATGGGGTCAGCAAGCAGTAAGGACAGCAGTTGGTTGCCCTGAGAGGAAAGCCCAAAGCGCAGGCCATGGTTATGTATATCCACCGAAATTGCGAGTTGCTCAGGCAAGTTGGTTTGGACAGGGGAGGCCATCACAGCAGGATCAACAATAATCAGAGCTTGGCTCGAGTTATCAGAGCTAGAATCTTCAGAGACAGTGATGGAGTTGTTCCAAGCATTAGCAGCATTGTCTGTAACGTTGTTCTCAGGAGTGACACCATCTTGCACCCTCAGACCTTGAGCAGACAATCAGGCCTGGAAATTCATGAGATGGGGTGGCATCGCCAGCGGCTGTGCCACAACAGGCGGTGACTCCGGCCAAGCATCCCAAGCAGCCAAGTTTTGATTCTGATTAGGAGCATTACCATGTGCAGCAGGGGCATCGTTATTGGGTGTGGCGTTCTGAACAAGCCAGTTGTGGACCTGTTGCTGGTAGAGCTGTTCAGCCGTAAGATCTGGACCAAATTGCGGGTGGGGGTTGCCGTCTGGAGGAGGTGGTTCCTCGCCGGCAGGGGGAACCTCAGGTAGCATAGCATTCCAGTCGTTGCTCCTCAAAATTGTCACCTGCACAGTCCAGCAGTCTCTAGCACCCCCAAGCTGCCATACAACAAAACTTTTGGGCATAAGACGAAGATGTATAATATGTGCCTTAACTAACATGAACCATCTGGCTTCTCTAGGGTTGTACCAAGAGATCAGAGATCCATACCCACCCAAAGCTTTCGTGATGTAATAATCGGTTTGATAGTCATATGGAAAACCAAAGAACATAAGCCAAGCAGCAGGACCAAAAGTAGTTGTGCACCTATTAAGAGCTTCATTGTGCGGCACAAAGGTGATGAGCAAGTCCTCATCTTCTAGTTCAAGAGGTGTAGCCACAGCAGAGTCACGAAGGAAAGAATCCGCAAATCCAAAAATCCCAATGCCAAACGGATGGTCACTTTCCTCAGTGGTAAAGAGATGAGCCTCATGGAGCAAACCTTGAACAACGGCACGGACTGACGCGCGTTGGTGAACAAGAATGTAGCTGCTAGCTTCAGCGATCACCAGAAAGTCATGATTCATAATCCTTTGTTGTTGCATCACTGTATTTACTCATACCAACTACTTTCAAATTTGAAGGATCCAACTGGAATTCCAATGGCGCAACAGGTATGTTTTAAACCTATTTCTTTAACTGGATTGTTGTTCTAAATTCTTGCTCTATGTTGATTTCAGTTTCAGTTGTATAAATAGTTATGTTCTCATGTGATGCACATTACAAGTGTTTCCAGTGCTATGTAGTTTCTCACACTTATATTCTGTCTATGCTCCTGTGTCTTAAAAATATATGATTAGAACTGTGTCTCTATCTTGATTTGGCAACATAAACTAGAATGATATGGACAATGCAGTGACCATAGTACATAGATATATGTTTGTTTCATGCTATTATCCTGTCCACCTTACTAATGAACCGGTTTACCAAAATGAGTTTCGTATACTACATGCTAAACCTGTGATGTGTATGCTTGCTTCTTTTGTAGAATGCGAACAGAATATTGGAGAAGAGCACCCACTATGCAATGGTAGAGAAAGTAATGCAGATAAGGTTCAAGATAGTGAGACAACCCTGTTGGTCTCCAAGAAAGGTGATAAAAACGATCCTGTAGACACTGACACAACCCCACAGTCCTGCGTTGATGTAGTGTTCGAGTTACTGGCCAATACCACTGGCACAAGCTCTTCGAACTTGCTACCTGAATCACTTCGGCTTCTTCAATCTTAGCTACAAGATGAAAGGCATCAGTCAACTGTGCTGCAGCAAGAAGCCGAAGGACTGAGGAAGTCCCTGCAGAATTTAGATGCATGCTTTCTGGTGCAATAGCAAGCGCTGGAGGATTGAAGTGCCAAACAAGAGAAAGTTAATAAGCTTGCTGAGCATCTTGCCAGCATTATGGGTACCCAGGATATTGTTTCTTGAGCTCTTCTGAAGTGGTTTCAGTTCTAGACTTGTTTTGCTGCGGCGTTTATTTGCACTGGTCGCCAACTGTGACAACCGGTGTATGTGATATGCTGCTTTGTTTCATATATTTGCACTGGTGGCGAACTTTGATGCCCAGTGGATGTAATATGTGTAATAGCCGTGATACCCTAGCATAAGTTGCTTGCTTATTTATTTCCTTGTTGTCTTGTTTATTTGCTTGCTTGTAGCAGTGCAGTTCTTTTTTCGCGGTTTGCTAGTGGTCGCAATAACCTATTTTTTAAAACTAGGCCACAATAACCATGGGCTACATATTTACTGTAGTGACCCTGGGCCTCCTAAGGGCTATAGAAACAATGGACCTTCTACGGGCCATAGAAACAATGGGCCTTCTACGGGGCGTAGCATCAATGGGCCTTCTACGGGCCATATGATCGATTGGGCAAACATGGGCCAATAACGGACCACATTATGGGTCGTAAATGGGCTAGAGTTGGAATCATCCGTTCATGGGCCGACCATAATGGGTCGTCGTTAATCGACCGTATTTGATGATGCTATGAAAACGGCCCAACGGATTATCGGGCCACAAATGGGCCGACTATAATCACGGGCAGAAAAGGCCAGGAACGGGCCGTAAGTAACCGAATGCTGGAAATGAGCCCAAGAATAAATGGGCCCTAAGAAGGTCGAAAGATAACACGGGCTGGAAATGGCCCAATGGAACAATGGGTCGTTGATGGGTATAAAGCGATACACTGTTCATTACGAGCCGGTTTCACCATGGGCTGTTAATGGGCCAAGAGTTACAAAGGGCCTCATATGGGCCGAAAGACGTCATGGGCCATACATGGGCCGAAAGTTACAATGGGCTGGAATCATATTGGATGGCCCAGATGACGCTACTGGGCCTAATTCGGATAGGCCGTAACGGGCCGTGAGTTAGCGGGCTATAAATGGGCTATATGCGAACAGGTCGTTAACATGATTTCCGTGGACTGGCCCGGTACCTTTTGACCAAGTCAAATGGGCCGGCCTTTTCACAGGAATGGGCCTCTGTTGGGTTGTGCCACGTGTCAATGTATCATAGGCGCGTTTTGTCCAATGAGTGGATGACATCTGTCCCAACAGTGAGCCAACACGTGGTTCCTCTGGCCATTGAGAATTTTACACGTGGAAAATCCTCATTGTCCGGGCTGTTAATGGATTATCGGATCCAAACCGAAACCCGATAGCTTAACGGCGACCCGTTATAGTGGATGCCACGTGTCGGTTACCCTTGACGAGAGCAATTCTATGACGCGCGATTTATCATCATGGAAGTGGACACTTCCTTGATGATAATTTTGGTAATGTCATGGAACACTTCTACTACAGCACAGGTATCACTATCTTGATTCTGTCATAAAGTCGTCATGGATGTACATGCATGGCAAAAACATGACCTACTATGACAAACATGTATCATCACGGAAGTGTATTTTTTTGTAGTGCCTCCTCCTATTTTTATTGCAAATTTGATATGTGCCTAACATGAGGAGGGAGCACAAAAAGTTTCATGCAGTTTTGCAGCTCCAGAAGAAAAGACGACGTAACATACGACCGCCATGGTCATATGTTGTAACATCCGAATTTTCAATTTGGATGTTATACATAGGTCATCATATGCATACCATATTTTATTTGCATTTTGGTTGTGATCCTAGAAATCCTAAGCAACTCAAGGACCCAAGGAGAGGGTTGGGGATTTCATTCATTTTCATATTTGAATTTTCTCAAATTTGAAAAGGGGATTAATTTGGTTTTAACATTTTTCTCTCCAAATATTTCTAATATTTAAAAAATAAAAAAGAGAAGATAATATGACTTCTTCAAAAATAGAGGAAAATTGGAGGAAATTTTTTAAAATCAAATATATATTTTATTTGAGATTTTACTTGAATTAGAAAAATATGCATTTTTGAAAATTGCATTTTTAGGCCATAAAAATGTTCACTTTGTTCTAAATGTTTTATTTAGAGGGTGAAAATTGTTTTTGGCATTTTAGAATTTTTTTTATATTTTTTTAGGATTTTTATTCGGGCGAGAATTTTATTTTATTTAAAAAAAGGTTTCCCGGACCGACTGGGCCGAAACCCAGCCGACACATCCAAGCCGTCGCCTTCCTCCGCCGTGCGAGGCACGGACGCCGAGGAGGAGTCCGAGCCGGACTCCGCCCCACGCCGGCCCCTCCTCCAAGCCGCGTGTGACGCTCCGAGACCGATGCGCCAGGTGTCTTCCAGTTATTTGCCGATGTTGCCCTGTATTTTGCTTGCGTGTTGCGTTTCATCATGTCATCGTGCGCATTTACATCATCATGTTTTCAAAACTTGCATCCGTCCAGGTCTCCCCGTCCTCTCTGTTGTCCGTTCTGAGCCCAACCACACTCGCACGCGCCCGCGGCACGTCCGAAATATTATTTTATAAGTGGCCGAAAAATGTTCTCGGAATGGGATGAAAGTTGGTGTGCTGTGTTGTTATGTTGTTAGTAGGTCGCCTGCCAAGTTTCATCGCATTCGGAGTCCGTTTGATGCCCCAACGGATAAATATAGCGGCAATAGTAGCCGGTCTTTTCGTCGGACGTTTTCGGTCTCCGGAAACCGTGCCGGGCTGCATCTCTCCCCTCTCCTCTCAGCCTAACCCTCCTACACAGCCCACAAACCCCACCTAGTTCCCCCCTCCGTCCAGAGCCGTCGGATCACGATCGGAGGCTTCGAAACGGTCCAAAATCCCCCCTAACCCTAAACCTGCCCTATATAACACCCCCTCCCTTCCATTTTCGGCAGCAGACAACTCCCTCCTCAAAACCAGTGTCGCCGCCCTTGTTTTCCGCACCGGCCAAACCCCTCTCCGCCACTTGTTGCCACCCAAATCATCAGCGCCGCCGCTCCCCTCGGTTTCTGTTGCGCCGGCCACCTCATCCCTGCCACTTGACGCGTAGCCATTGGCTGCGCGGCCACCCCGCACCGCCCGTGGCCAATCAAGCGAGGCCACATCGCCCCCTCAGCCCCCACAACCGCCGCGGCCCTGGGAGCCCGTCTGAGGCCCGCCCGAGCCCATCCGGGGCCCGAGCGCCGCTCCGCCCGATCTGCTCCGCCGCCTTCATCCCGAGCAGATCCCGCTTCGACCTCGCCGGACTTCACCCGTGCCGGCGCCTACCAAGCTCCCTACCGGCCCCGTCTTGCCGCGTCATCGCCGGATCCGGGCCTTCCCTCGTCGGATCCGCCTCTCCCCATCCCCGCTGCTACCCGTGTCGCCGCCGGAGAAGCTCTGCCGCCCCGCGACGCGCGACCCTGAAGCCGGCCACTGCTACCATCGAGTTCATCGCGTCGTTGCTAGATTTCACCCGCACCGCCGCCCGGAGCTCCTCGCCGACCACCTGCTTCAGATCCGCCGTCCCTGGCGATCCCCTGCCTCTCCACCGCCCGCCATCGCCATGGGTCGCCGCTGGCGCCCCTGCCATGGCCTCGCTCGACCTCCTGTCGAGGGAGACGGCGAGCGCCCGCCTCCACCCAACATGGGTCGCGTCCTGCGCGAGGCCCAGCAACCAGCCTCCTACAGCCCAGCTCCACCTCAGGTCAATTTAGCCCAAGGTGAGCAGATCCCCCTCAGCGCCCGTGCTCCTGTTGTGGCCCATTCCAGCAGAATTCGGCCCGTTATGGGTTTTTCCTGTTCCAGCGATTTTGTCTTTTTTTTTCAGAGACGGTAGTTTTGCAGTTTAGTCCCTCTAGATCATGCATTTCATATCTCACAAACTATGCATCATATGTAAATAAATTATATATGTAACTTGCTTAGAATTTTGTCTAGTTTCCTAATTTGCAACTTTCATGCATGTTAAAAAAATTTAAAATGTTGTTTGTTTATTTATTGCTCCTATGCATGCTAAAATGCTTTACTTCATAACTAAATAACCGTAGCTCCAAACTTAATAAACTTTATATGTAAATGGGGTGGAAAAATGCATAGTTTAACATGGTGGCATTGCTTTGAATGTTTAATAACTCTAAAATTGTGTATTGGGCAGAACAGTACCAACTTTAAAATATGCCCATGTGGTTTTCCCGGACTTGTTGTTTGTTGTTCCGGCCTCATTTAAACTTGCCTAGTTAAGTAGTTTTTTTATGCTTCACCCCTTGCCATGCTAACCAACATTTAACTTTGTTGAGTACTTAAACGGGAGAGAACTAAATAATTGTTGTGGTGTTTCGTCAATATGCAACTCGTTGCATATTGAGCTCCACTTAACTTGTAGTTTTGATTGTGCACTTTGCCATGCCATGCATAGTTAAACCGGACATGCATCATCCTTGGTTGTGCATCATGCCATGCTTGTGATGGTTGTTTACCA
The DNA here is from genome assembly GCF_056163025.1 of Triticum urartu. Classification (NCBI taxonomy): domain Eukaryota; kingdom Viridiplantae; phylum Streptophyta; class Magnoliopsida; order Poales; family Poaceae; genus Triticum; species Triticum urartu. The sequence continues at coordinate 636,823,447 of NC_141875.1, forward strand.
TGTTGTTTGCTTCTTTCCGGTGTTGCTTCTTCGGGTTGGTTACGATAACGTCGCGTTTGTGAGGATTCGTTCGACTTCGTCCGTTTGTCTTCTTCATGGACTCGTTCTTCTTTCTTGCGGGATCTCAGGCAAGATGACCATACCCTCGAAATCACTTCTATCTTTGCTTGCTAGTTGTTTGCTCTATTGCTATGCCCCGATACCTACCACTTGCTATATCATGCCTCCCACATTGCCATGTCAAGCCTCTAACCCACCTTTCCTAGCAAACCGTTGTTTGGCTATGTTACCGCTTTTGCTCAGCCCCTCTTATAGCGTTGCTAGTTGCAGGTGAAGCTGGAGTTTGTTCCATGTTGGAACATGGATATGTTGGGATATCACAATATCTCTTATTTAATTAATGCATCTATATACTTGGTAAAGGGTGGAAGGCTCGGCCTTATGCCTGGTGTTTTGTTCCACTCTTGCCGCCCTAGTTTTCGTCATACAAGTGTTATGTTCCTTGATGTTGCGTTCCTTACGCGGTTGGGTGTTATGGGAACCCCTTGACAGTTCGCTTTCAATAAAACTCCTCCAGCAAGGCCCAGCCTTGGTTTTACATTTTCCTAACAACCTATTACCCTTCCCTTGGGTTGGCCAACCCAAGGGTCATCTTTATTTTAACCCCCCCCCCCCCCCGGGCCAGTGCTTGTCTAAGTGTTGGTCCGAACCGGGCAGCCTGTGGGGCCACCTTGGGGCAACTCGAGGGTTGGTTTTACTCGTAGCTTGACCTATCTGGTGTTGCCCTAAGAATGAGATATGTGCAGCTCCTATCGGGATTGTTGGCACATCGGGCGGCTTTGCTGGTCTTGTTTTAGCATTGTCGAAATGTCTTGTAACCGGGATTCCGAGAGTGGCCGGGTCTTCCTGGGAGAAGGAATATCCTTCGTTGACCGTGAGAGCTTGTGATGGGCTAAGTTGGGACACCCCTGCAGGGTTTGAACTTTTGAAATCCGTGCCCGCGGTTATGTGGCAGATGGGAATTTGTTAATATCCAGTTGTAGAGAACTTGACACTTAACTTAATTAAAAATGCATCAACCCCGTGTGTAGCCGTGATGGTCTCTTTCGGGTGGAGTCCGGGAAGTGAACACGGTTCTTGGGTTATGTTTGTGCGTAAGTAGTTTCATGATCACTTCTTGATCATTTCTAGCTTCACGACCATTGCATTGCTTCTCTTCTCGCTCTCATTTGCGTATGTTAGCCATCATATATGTTTAGCGCTTGCTGCAGCTCCACCTCACTACCCTTTCCTACCCATAAGCTTAAATAGTCTTGATCTCGCGGGTGTGAGATTGCTGAGTCCTCGTGACTCACAAATACTTCCAAAAAGTTGCAGGTGCCGATGATACCAGTGCAAATGACGCAACCGAGCTCAAGTGGGAGCTCGATGAAGATCTTGTTCTTTGTGTTGTTTCGTTTCCTGTTGATCAGTAGTGGACCCCAGTTGGGACGATCGGGGATCTAGCAATTGGGGTTGTCTTCTTTTATTTTGCTTCCGTAGTCGGACCTTGATTGTATTTTGGATGATGTATGGATTATTCATGTATTGTGTGAAGTGGCAATTGTAAGCCAACTCTTTATCCCTTTCTTATTCAGTACATGGGATGTGTAAAGATTACCCCTCTTGCGACAGACCTACCATGCGGCTATGCCTCTAAGTCGTGCCCCGACACGTGGGAGATATGGCCGCATTGTGGGTGTTACACCACCCCCCGGGGCCTTTATATATGCCGCCCCACCGCCGCCTCCACCCCATCCCGAAGCCGCCGCCCAACGCCGCCCGTCGCCGTAGCCCGCGCCGCCGCCAACCGCCGCCGCTGCCGCGCCTCGCCCCGCATCGCGCCGCCGCCGTCCCACGTCGCCGCCTTGCCTCACCGCCTCGCCGGAGCCCCGCCTCGCCGCCGGATCACGCCGCCCCGGTTACCGGTTCATTTACGGTTTTTTCGGTTTTCCGTTTAGATCGGTTTCTTTATGGTTTCTATTTAGCGAACGTTCGCTCGAACGTCTCTGTTCGCGAACGTATTTGTTTGTTTTTCTTTGTTAGCAAACGTTCGTTCGTTAGCATTTTATTATTATTTTTGCCTAGGGACCTATTCGCGATTATTTTTATCGTAGATTAGCCCCTGATCTTCCAACCCTCACAATTTTTGCTCATTTGTCTAAATCCAATGTAACCAACACCAAAATCTTCGTCTCGAACCCCTCTTTCCTGTTAACCAACGTGAACATGATTTTGACAATTTAAAATTTGGTTTCAAGCAGATTTGATTTTGAACTTGTTTTGATCATAGTTTGAGTTTCTAGCTCCGATTTGATTGATTCTTTTTGCAAATCGAAGCTCTTCAGTTGAACTTTCAGTTTGGACTTTTCATCTGAGTTTTGCCTTTGCATCTTATGCTTGAGTGCTTATGTATGCTATTGTTTGTTTGCGATAGAGTTTCTGGAGTGTGAAGCGTGCTACTACGAGTCACTAGGGTTTTCAGATCATCAGCAAGGCAAGTAACACTTTGATCATACCCCTTATTACCCAGTTTTTATGCATTAGTTCAATCCTCAAACACTGCATGGTTAGGACTTGAATATTTGCGGGTATTGGGAAGTAGTGATGAGGTAGTACCTATTGTCTTTATTTCAAACCTTGGGAGTTACTTCTATGTTGTGCTTATACTTCTATGCTATGCTCGTAGACGTGGTTTGGTTTGAGTGATCCATGACAGATGTCAGAGTTTTAATTAATGGTTAACTTAAGGTGGCTACTTTAATACACATCTGGGTGGATTGGTTGAGGTACCCTGGAGCACCTAGTGGTTGTCTAGGCACCTGGAGCAATCCAGTGTTGTCCTAGGATATCCCGGAGTACCCGTGTAATCATCATATGGTTTGCCACCCAGGCTCAAAGGGATCATAAGATTATTCATGCTGGAAACTTCCGTGTGCAACCACAAGCCATTATGGGCTCTGGCATAGTTGAGTATGTTGTGTGACCTCTTTCAGTGGTAGGCTAGCAGATGTAGGAGATGTAGGTGGTACTGTCTACCCAGAGTAAAGAGTTAATGCTTCTGAAAGACTGTGTCTTGGTCATCCATTTCTCAAACATCATGCAGTGCAAGAAATTAAACGGAGGAGATCGAGTCTTGTGGGGAAAAGTGCGCAAACCTCTGCAGAGTGTACAAACTAATCATGGTTAGCCGTGTCCTCGGTTATGGACATCTTGAGTATCTGGTTCTTCAATTATTGATTTGATCTCATCACTCTTAATTTAATTTTCTTGGGTTATTAATATTGTTTAATTGGGATTGAGTTGGAGGAACCTTCTCAATATTTTATCAACCAACTTTGTAGTTAAATAAAATGCATTCCTTTGTAGTAGGGAAAAATTGGCTTTATGCAAAACAATAACCATAGAGCCTCCATCAGCCATATATGCATGTAGTAATAGCTGTTATCATGTTCTTTTGCTCTATAGTGTTATTTTGCCAGCATATTCCATGTGCTGAACCATTTCGGGATGCAATGTATTATGTTGCAGACTTTTCAGATGAAGAGTAAGGTGCGCTAGGTCGTTATCGTGCACTCAGCTATGCCGTTGGAGTTGATTGACTCATTTATCTTTGAAGCTTCTCCTATTATCTTATTTAGATGGCCTTAAGCTATATTATTGTATTAAGTTCTCTTTTGAGACATTCGATGTAATAAGTGTGTAATTGCACTCTGTTATAAATCCTTCGAGTACTGTGTGTGTCAGCATTACCGATCCAGGGATGACACTTATGCATAGAGATTTGACCGTTTGAGGTCAGATCGCTACAAGATGGTATCAGAGCACACGCTGACTGCGGGACGCGACCACTAAGATAAGCCATAGGTCACTCTTCTATACTCATTTCTGACTCTCCTCCATTTTCCACTCTATAGATGGCAGACCCAAGGAACAAGTTTGCTCAACCGGATGAAGACACCCCTTTTGGACGACACTTGAAGGAAGCCACTAGATACCTGAACATCGGAATACCAAGCTTCACCGGGACCTACACCGCCACTCTACCGGAAGAAGAGCACTGGACAGTTCGAGTACATGTTCCAGGAAGGACATTCACGCCAGTTACTGAGCCCATAGAGTTTTCCTTCGATGCACCAACCTGGAGTCTAGGAAAGAGCATGGCAGCTCACATCGCCATGGGACGCATTGGCGAAGTTTACCACAAGGATCATAAGGACACCATCTACCAGATATGTAGATGCCGAGACAAGCAATGAGAGATGATCAGCACCAGGAGGGACAAGTCCATTGCAGCCTACATCCAGGAGCTAAACCAACACATTCATCGTCAGGAGAACCAGATGTGCGCCAGCATGATAGACCTGAAGAAGGTGATGACCAGGAACATGGAGCTTGAAGAGGAAATCAAGTCTACACGCGATGGGTATGAGGAGGAAATTGTAGTGCTACTGGAGAAGAATGAAGACCTAAAGAAGAAGCTAGGGATATTCATGGGAGATCCCGCACCTAGAGAGGACAACCAACCTGAAGACTACATCATCATCGACGACACCGACTCCGACCCTGATAGTGATGATGGTTATGAAGACGAAGCTGGAGCAAATATCATGGAATCTTCCACCGATCAAAATTTCTAGTTGACCACCATATTACAAGTAGAATTACCCCCATGTATATAGTAGTAGTCCGAGTATTTTGTAACGGTAGCTAGATCGTTTGTATGCCCTTGTTTGAATTAAGTGGTGCGATATGAATGTGTTTGTCTCATGTGCATAAGGGTAGTGCTTTCTCTTTAGACCTCACTCTATTCTAAGTCTCTTCCCTCTAAACCTATCAGATGCCTCCAAGACGTGACCCCGAATTTGTCTTCCCACCGAAGCTCACTCAGTTGATCCAACAGCAGAATGATTTGATGCAGTTGCTAGTCCAGAACCAGGGCAACAACAACAACAACAAATAGTACTACTACTACTACTACTACTACTACTACAACAACAACAACAACAACAACAACAGCAACAGCAACAACAGCAACAGCAACAGCAATAGCAACACCACCACCACCACCACCACCACCACCAACAACAACAACAACAACAACAACAACAACAACAACAACAACAACAACAACAACAACAACAACAACAACAACAACAACAACAACAACAACAACAACAACAACAACAACAACAACAACAACAACAACAACAACAACAACAACAGCAACAACAACAACAGCAACAACAACAACAACAACAACAACCCGCCGCCACCACCTCCAGTTGACAACTTAGCCCGTTTTCTGAGGTTGAATCCGCCGGTGTTTTCCAGTAGCACCGAGCCAATAGTTGTTGATGACTGGCTCTGCAGGATTGGAAGGGAGTTGACCACCGCAGGTTGCACAAATGCTGAGAAGGTGCGTTTTGCCGCACACCAACTGGATGGACCCACAGCCTCATGGTGGGAGAATTACACAGCCACTTTCCCCATAGCCAATGTCACATGGGATCAGTTTCAACAAGCTTTCCGTACAGCCCATGTCTCAACTAGAGCAATGAGTCTGAAGAAGCGTGAGTTTCGCAAATTATGCCAGGGAAATCGTATTGTAGGGTAGTACGTGGATGAGTTCCGCAAGTTAGCTCGTTATGCCCTGGATGATGTGGCCACAGATGCCGCGAAGCAGGAGAAGTTTATGGAAGGGCTGAATGACGAGCTGAGTATGTAGTTGATGGTAGCAACATTTGCTAATTACCAGGAGTTGGTAGACAGGGCTCTTATGATTGAAGGGAAGCAGCAGCAGATAGAGAGCCGCAAAAGGAAGTATGGACAAGGGAAGTATAACTCTGGAGCTCAGCAGAAGCCTCATGTGGCGACTCGACCTCAGACGGTCAAGTCTCTGTGCTTCAGTGTCATCCCTGGATCGGTAATGCTGACACACACAGTACTTGAATGGTTTTATAACAGAGTAGCAATCACACACTTATTACGTCGATAGTCTCAAAAGGAGAACTTATTACAATAAATATGGCTTAAGGCCATCTAAGTAAGATAACAGCGGAAGGCTTGGAAGATAAAGTGAGTCCATCAACTCCAACGGCATAGCTGAGTGCACGACAAACGACCTAGCGCACCTTACTCTTCGTCTGAAAAGTCTGCAACATGATATGTTGCAGCCCAAAATGGGTCAGCACATGGAATATGCTGGCAATATAACACAGTAGAGCAAAGAACAGATAAATGCTATTACTACATGCATATATGGTCGGTGGAGGCACTATGGTTATAATGTTTTTTGTGAAAAGCCAATTTTTTCCTACAACAAAGGAATATATTTTATTTAACTATCATGGTAGTTGAAACATTGAGAAGGTTCCTCCAAATCAATCCCAATTAAAGTAATCATTATCAACCCAACAAATTAATTTAGAGTGATGAGATGAAATCAATAATTCAAGTACCAGATACTCAAGTTGTCCATAACCGGGGACACGGCTAACCGTGATTAGTTTGTACACTCTACAGAGGTTTGTGCACTTTTCCCCACAAGACTCGATCTCCTCCGTGGGATGTCTCGCACTACATGGTGTTTGAGAAACGGATGACTGAGACACAGTCTTTTGGAAGCATTAACTCTAACCCTGGGTAGACAGTACCAACCTGCATCCCCTACATCTGCTAGCCTACCACTGGAAGAGGTCATGCAACCTACTCAACTATGCTAGAGCCAATAATAGCTTGTGGCTGCACACGGAAGTTTCTAGCATGAATAATCTTATGATCCCTTTGAGCCTGGGTGGCGAACCGTCGGATGATCACACGGGTACTCCGGGATATCCTAGGACAACACTGGATTCTCCAGGTGCCCGCAACCAATCCACCCAGATGTGTGTTTAAGTAGCCACCTTAAGTAAACCATTAATTAATAATCTCACATATGTCATGCATACTCTCATACCCAAACCACATCTACGAGCATAGCATTGCAATAAGTAGCATAACGTAGAAGTAACTCCCAGGGTTTGATAATAAAAGGGTAATAGGTTCTACCTCATCATCTACTTCCCAAACCCACAAGTTAAGAGATCCTACTCATGCAATGTTTGAGGGTTGAAACTAATGCATAAAAACTGGGTGAAAGGGATATGATCAAAATGTTACTTGCCTTGCTGACGATCCACAAAACCTAGAGACTCGTAATAGCACGATTCGCACTTCGGGAATTCTATCGCAAACAAACAATACCATACATAAGAACTCAACTAAAATCACGGATAAAACTCAAATAAGAAGATCTAACCAGAAAGTTCAAATGAAGAACTCCAGTTTGCAAAAAGAATCAAATCAAACGGAGCGACGAAACACAAACTACAAAAGAAACAAGATCCGTTTACTAATCTGGACTAAAGTCAAATTTTACAGTACTAAAATCTTGTTAAAGTTGGTTAAACAGAAAGATGGCTTCGAGACAAAGATCTAGGCGCTTGTTTCACCTGGTTTGGATAAATGAGCGAAAAGATAAACTAAAACGAAGATCAGGGCAGAAATCGTGATAAAAATAATCATGGAAAAACCCTGGAAAATAAAACGAGACGAACAGGCTAACGAACGAACGTTCGCTGTCTGCGGCTAACTGACGAACAATGTTCGTTAAAACGAACATATGGACGAACATCCGCTATTTAACTAAACCGAAAAAACCAAACCGAAACTAAAAAAACTAGACCTAGGGTTTCGAAAAAAACTGACGATTTTCCCGAGAAAACCGAGTTGGCGGCAGCTACCTCGGCAATGGCGGGATCGGTGGCGGCAACGGCTACCTCGGCAACGGCGGGATCGATGGCGGCAGGCGGCGGCTCCGGTGGCGGGGAACGGCGGCGGCGGGGCGACGGGGTGGCGGCGGCGACGGGCGGCTTCATGGGGCAGCGGCGTCGCGGCGTCGGCGACGGCTTCGGCGGAGGCGGCGCTAGGGTTTGTGGGGGCGGGGCGGCTAGGCTGGCGGGGTGAGGCCTCGGCCTTTAAAGGGCCGGCCGGGTGAGGTGTCCGGGACGGACACGGCCCGTTAGGTCGGTTTACTTTTTTTCTTTAAATAATTCTGACACGGAAAAAACTAATAAAAGAAATACTAAACGGAGTCCAAAAATCCTGAAATAAATTTTCACGGTCCTCTAATAATATTGTGGACAAAGTGAAAATTTATTTGGGCCTCTAATCCAATTTTGAAAAATGCATATTTTTCCTAATTCAAATAAAATAGCAATAAAAGTCCAAATAAAATACTTATTTGATTTTAATATTTTTCCTCCAATATTTATTTATTTGGAGAAGTCATTTTATCCCCTCTTTTTTTCATGTTAGAAATATTTGAAGAGAAAAATAATTAAAATCAAATGATCCTATTTTCAAAATTTGTGAAAAACTCAAATATGAAAATAACGAAATTCACAACTCTCTCCGTGGGTCCTTGAGTTGCTTAGAATTTCTAGGATCAACCAAAATGCAATAAAATATGATATGCAATGATGACCTATGTATAACATTCCAAATTGAAAATTTTGGATGTTACACCTCGTTTTACTCCGAGCTCGGGAGGTTATACCCATAACCATGGAGGCCACACTCACAATGGAGGAAATTCGCACAACCATAGTGACCTCAAGAATGGAAATGGGAATGGAGGAAACAACGGACATAACCGTTCCAACCCAGCAACACCCGCCAGGAAGGATCTAAGTCACATTACTTGTTTCAAGTGCGGGAAGGCTGGACACTAAGCCACTGAATGTCCTGAAGCAAAGAAAAGAAATGGCAATGGAAGCTCGGGGAAGAAGCCAAACCCTTTCACTAGAGGTCAGGTGAACCACATCAATGTGGAGGAGGTTGAAGAACAGCCTGACACAGTGATCGGTAAGTTTTTGATTAAGTCATTTACCGCTCTCGTTCTTTTTTATATTGGTGCATCGCATTCATACCTATCAAGGGGATTTGTGGATAAGTTTAAGTTGCCAAACCTATCCCTTAGGTCACCCATGTTAGTAAGCTCGCCAGGAGCAGAGTATATGGCCAGCCGATGGTGTGATCGGTTACCCCTAACCATTGGTAGCCACATTTTCCCCTCAGACCTCGTGATTTTAGAGTCACAAGGATTGGATATAATACTAGGCATGGATTGGCTATCTAAGTACAGAGGGAACATCGATTGTGCTAGTAAGTCAATTTTTCTCACCATCCCGGAGGGAAAGAGGATCAAGTATGTATCCAGGATGCGCCAAGGAGGACCCAAGTGAATTCTCTCTCGGGAGTTGTTCAGGAAGAAGTGCATGTAGTGAAGGATTACCCGATGTATTTCCAAAGGAACTACCAGGCATGCCGCCAGATCGAGACATAGAATTTTCAATAGAGTTGTTGCCAGGCACTGGACCAATATCGAAGAGGCCATACCGGATGCCCGCAAATGATCTAGAGGAGATTAAGAAGTAAATCAAGGAGCTATTGGAGAAGGGTTACATTCGACCAAGTTCATCACCGTGGGGAGCCCCAGTGCTCTTAGTTGAGAAGAAGGATGGATCTTTGAGAATGGTTGTTGATTATCGGGCTTTGAATGAAGTGACGATCAAGAACAAATACCTACTACTGATGATCAATGATTTGTTTGACTAGTTGCAAGGAGCTAAAGTATTCTCCAAGATCGATCTTCGATCAGGATACCACCAGTTGAAGATCCGAGAACAGGATATACCTAAGACAGCTTTCACCACAAGGTACGGGCTATATGAGTACACGGTTATGTCATTTGGATTGACTAATGCCCCTGCCTATTTCATGAGTATGATGAACAAGGTGTTCATGGAGTTCTTGGATAAGTTTGTTGTGGTGTTCATCGATGATATTTTTGTATACTCGAAGAATGAAGAGGAGCACAAGGAGCATTTGCGTTTAGTTCTCGAGAAGCTCAGGGAACACCAGGTGTATGCCAAGTTTAGCAAGTGTGAGTTTTGGTTGAAGGAAGTTGGATTCCTTGGACATGTTATATCAGGAGAATGTATAGCAGTAGACCCTACCAAGGTTCAGTCCGTCACAGAGTGGTTGGCACCCACCTCAGTTGGAGAGATCCGCAGTTTTCTTGGACTCGCGGGATATTACCGAAGATTCATTGAGAATTTTTTCAAGATTGTGAAGCCCATGACGGAGTTGTTGAAGAAGGAGACTAAGTTTAAATGGATGGGTGAATGTGAGGCTAGTTTTCAGGAATTGAAGAAACGTTTGGTTACAGCTCGAGTGCTAATTCTTCCAGATATACGCAAGGATTTCCAAGTGTATTGTGATGCTTCTCGCCAAGGACTTGGAGGTGTACTTATGCAGGACGGAAGAGTCGTTTCATATGCCTCACGTCAACTTCGACCGCATGAGTTGAATTATGCCATGCATGATTTGGAGTTAGCAGCCGTAGTGCATGCGCTTAAGACCTGGAGATATTTTCTTATCGGGAACCGTTGTGATGTGTACACGGATCACAAGAGTTTAAAGTACATTTTCACTCAGAAGGAGCTAAACCTCAAGCAAAGGAGATGGTTGGAGCTTATAAAGGATTATGACATGAAGTTACACTATCATCCAGGAAAGGCCAATGTCGTAGCAGACGCTTTGAGCCGGAAGAGTTATGTCAATACCCTCGTAAGCGGGGATTACCGCAGGAATTAGTTGATGATCTCAAGGAACTTCATTTGGAGATAGTTCCAAGAGGTTTTGTTGCAGCAATGGAGGTTCAGTCAACATTATTGGGAAAGATTCGAGAAGCTCAGAAGGATGACAAAGAAATTGCTGAGATAAAGGAGAAGATGAGTAAAGGAAAAGCCAAGGGTTTTCGTGAGGATGAGCATGAAACTTTATGGTTTGAGGATCGTGTATATGTACATAATAATGCAAAGATCAGGAAGTCAATACTTCAGGAGGCTCACGAGTCGGCATACTCAATATACCCCGGAAACACCAAGATGTATTTGGATTTGAAGGAGCGTTTTTGGTGGACAGGTATGAAGAAGGATATTGCCGAGTATGTAGCCGTATGTGATGTATGTCAGAGAGTGAAGGTAGAACATCAGAAGCCAGAAGGATTACTGCAGCCTATACCGATACCCGAATGGAAGTGGGACAAGCTTGGCATGGATTTCATCACCGGATTACCCAGGACACGGTCGGGATATGATTCCATCTGGGTAGTAGTTGATCGCTTGACCAAAGTGGCTCACTTTATCCCAGTGAAAACCACTTACACGAGTGTGAAGTTGGCCAAGATATATATGACCAGGATCGTATGTCTGCACGGAGTTCCGAGGACCATCGTATCAGATAGAGGAACACAATTTACTTCAAAGTTTTGGAATCAGTTGCACCAGACTTTGGGTACCAGGCTAGAGTTCAGTACAGCCTTTCATCCGCAGACAGATGGACAGACCGAGAGAGTCAATCAGATTCTGGAGGACATGTTGAGAGCTTGTGGGCTAGATTACGGATCTAGTTGGGATGATAATTTACCTTACGCAGAGTTCTCAAACAACAACAGTTACCAGGCTAGTTTGAAGATGGCACCTTTCGAAGCTTTGTATGGGAGAAGGTGCAGGACACCGTTAATGTGGGATGAAGTTGGAGACTGTCAGTTGTTTGGACCAGATTTAATAAAGGAGTCCGAAGAGAAGGTCATGTTGATTCGAGATAGACTGAAGGTAGCTTAGTCCAGGAAGAAGAGTTATGCAGACACTAAACGCAAGGAGGTAGTTTATGAGATTGGGGACCGAGCATATCTTCGTGTGTCACCACTCCGAGGAGTTAAATGATTTTGAGTTAAGGGAAAGTTAGCCCCGAGATTTGTAGGACCATATCGAGTTTTGGAACGTATGGGAGAGGTTGCCTACAAGTTGGAGTTGCCCGAAGGATTGTTAGGAGTTCATGATGTATGTCATGTTTCCCAGTTGAAGAAGTGCCATGCTAAGATGGCCGATATTCCTCTAAGAGATACAGTGCCCCTGGATGCAATTCAGTTGGAGAGTGATCTAACCTACGAGGAGAAACCCATCAAGATTCTCGAGATTGCTAGCCGAGTTACCCACATCAAGGTTATCAAGTTTTGCAAAGTTCAATGGAGCCACTATACTGAGGAAGAAGCCACCTGGGAGCGAGAAGAAGACCTACGAAAAGACCACCCACACCTATTTCCTAGCCAATCCGAATCTCGAGGGCGAAATTCATCTTAAGAGGGGTAGGTTTGTAACATCCCAATTTTTCATTTGGATGTTATACATAGGTCATCATATGCATACCATATTTTATTTGCATTTTTGTTGTGATCCTAGAAATCCTAAGCAACTCAAGGACCCAAGGAGAGGGTTGGGGATTTCATTCATTTTCATATTTGAATTTTTCTCAAATTTGAAAAGGGGATCAATTTGGTTTTAACATTTTTCTCTCCAAATATTTCTAATATTAAAAAATAAAAGAGAGAAGATAACATGACTTCTTGAAAAATAGAGGAAAATTGGAGGAGAATTTTTTAAATCAAATATATATTTTATTTGGATTTTATTTGAGATTTTACTTGAATTAGAAATATATGCATTTTTGAAAATTGCATTTTTAGGCCAGAAAAATGTTCACTTTGTTCTAAATATTTTATTTAGACGGCGAAAATTGTTTTTGGCATTTTTAGAATTTTTTATTTTATTAGGATTTTTATTCGGGCGAGAATTTTATTTTATTTAGAAAAAGGTTTCCCGGACCGACTGGGCCGACACCTAGCCGGCCCATCCGAGTCGTCGCCTTCCTCTACTGTGAGGCACGGACACCGAGGAGGAGTCCTAGCCTGACTCCGCCCCGCGCCGGCCCCTCCTCCAGCTGCCCCCAGGCCTTTATATATGTCGTCCCGCCGCCACCTCCACCCCGTCACGAAGCCGCCGCCAACCGCCGCCGCCCGCTGCCACGCCTCGCCCCTCACCGCGCCACCCCGTCCCACATCGCCGCCTTGCCTCACCGCCGGATCCCGCCGTCGTCGTGAACCGGTAGAAAACCGCCCCGGTTCGCCGGTTCGTTTACGGTTTTTTTATTTTCCGTTTAGATCGGTTTTTTAGGGTTTCTATTTAGCGAAAGTTCGCTCGAACGTCTCTGTTCACAAACGTATTCGTTCATTTTTCTCTGTTAGCGAACGTTCGTTAGTTAGCGTTTTTTTATTTTCGGCCAGGGACCTATTCGTGATTACTTTTATCGCAGATTAGCCCCTGATCTTCCAACCCTCGCAACTTTTTGCTTGTTTGTCCAAATCCAGTGTAACCAACGCCAAAATCTTTGCCTCGAACCCCTATTTCCTGTTAACCAACGTGAACACGATTTTGACAATTTAAAATTTGGTTTCAAGTATATTTGATTTCGAACTTCTTTTGATCGTAGTTTGAGTTTTGTAGCTCCGATTTGATTGATTCTTTTTGCAAATCGAAGCTCTTCAGTTGAACTTTCAGTTTGGACTTTTTCATCTGAGTTTTAACTTTGCATATTATGCTTGAGTGCTTATGTATTCTATTATTTGTTTGCGATAGAGTTTCCTGAGTGCGAAGCGTGCTACTACGAGTCACTAGGGTTTTCAGATCGTCAGCAAGGAAAGTAACACTTTGATCATACCCCTTATTACCCAGTTTTTATGCATTAGTTCAATCCTCAAACACTGCATGGTTAGGAATTGAATATTTGTGGGTACTGGGAAATAGTGGTGAGGTAGTACCTATTGTCTTTATTTCAAACCTTGGGAGTTACTTCTACGTTGTGCTTATACTGCTATGCTCGTAGACGTGGTTTGGTTTGAGTGATCCATGACAGATGTGAGAGTTTTAATTAATGGTTAACTTAAGGTGGCTACTTTAATACACATCTGGGTGGATTGGTTGAGGCACCTTGGAGCACCCAGTGGTTGTCTGGGCACCTAGAGCAATCCAGTGTTGTCTTGGGATATCCCGGAGTACCCGTGTGATCATCATACGGTTTGCCAGCCAGGATCAAAGGAATCATAAGATTAGTCATGCTGGAAACTTCCGTGTGTAGCCACAAGCCATTATGGGCTCTGGCATAGTTGAGTATGTTGTGTGACCTCTTTCAGTGGTAGGCTAGCAGATGTAGGGGATGTAGGTGGTACTGTCTACCCAGAGTAAAGAGTTAATGCTTCTGAAAGACTGTGTCTCAGTCATCCGTTTCTCAAACATCATGCAGTGCGAGAAATTAAATGGAGGAGATCAAGTCTTGTGGGGAAAAGTGCGCAAACCTCTGCAGAGTGTACAAACTAATCATGGTTAGCCGTGTCCTCGGTTATGGACATCTTGAGTATCTGGTTCTTGAATTATTGATTTGATCTCATGACTCTTAATTTAATTTTCTTGGGTTATTAATATTGTTTAATTGGGATTGAGTTGGAGGAACCTTCTCAATATTTTATCAACCAACTTTGTAGTTAAATAAAATGCATTCCTTTGCAGTAGGGAAAAATTGGCTTTACACAAAACAATAACCATAGAGCCTCCACCAGCCATATATGCATGTAGTAATAGTTGTTATCATGTTCTTTTGCTCTATAGTGTTATTTTGCCAGCATATTCCATGTGCTGACCCGTTTCGGGCTGCGACGTATTATGTTGCAGACTTTTCAGACGAAGAGTAAGGTGCGCTAGGTCATTGTCGTGCACTCAGCTATGCCGTTGGAGTTGATGGACTCGTTTATCTTCGAAGCTTCCGCTATTATCTTATTTAGATGGCCTTAAGCCATATTATTGTATTAAGTTCTCTTTTGAGACATTCGATGTAATAAGTGTGTGATTGCACTCTGCTATAAATCCTTTTGAGTACTGTGTGTGTCAGCATTACCGATCCAGGGATGACACTTATGCACAGAGATTTGACCGTTTGAGGTCGGATCGCTACATATGCGCGCTCATATGAGCTCGTGGCTGCAAGCAATAGGAGGAACAGAGCAAAATATGGCCTACCATATGAGCGCTCGTGCTCGTATGCGCGGCCGTATCACCTAGAAGCCACAAAGGAGCGTCTCCACAGAGCAAAAGATGGTGTACCGTACGACCGCACTCGATCATATGCGTGCTCGTATGAGGTAGGGGAGCCCTCAAATTTGATTCATTTTTTACGTCTGAGGTTGATGAGGTGTTTTCTAACTAATTTTTGCTTTGTAATTAGTGTAAATTACCTCTGAAACTCTATAGCCAATAAATCTTTGTAGTAACTATGTTTTCCTTCCTTTCTTTTTGCTGGTTGGGTATATGAACTCGAACTCCGTTCGTATACCAAATCAATGTTTTTATTAGTGTGTTATTTTCACAGGGGCTCGGGCCTTATGTGGAGAAGTGTACGGTCTGGTGCCAACCGTATAAAGGACCGAGACAAGCCACTTGGTTGCTTCATCATGATGAACTTCAGCCACATGTGTCTGGTAATGTTTTTCAATATGAATCTTGCTCAAATAAAAATTGCTTAGTGATGATTTTCTCACCTAATGTGAGGATCTCCTTTTTAATTAGGCACCTAGGAGCTTCCCACTTGTGTTTCTATCTTGTCTCACTTGCACTTCATCCATACCTAGGAGCTATCGATACTTCTAGACATAGTTTGTTTACTTAAGCGAGGTGCCTAGGTAGATGAACCGATCATTGTGAGGCTTATTTTTATCACTTGTCTTGATAATCCTTTGTGCTACAAAAAAAATTAAAAACAAAAAAGCACAAAAATACTTTGTTTTCTTTTTAGCCCGTTCTCTTTTTAGTTTGTTTTTAGCAGGTTCTATCCGAGGGCAGCCGGTGGACCACGACCAGAAGATCAATTGAAGCAAGGTCTATGCCTATTAAATATAGGTCTTATGTGCCTCAACGGTAAAAGTTTCTAACCCTTGCTTAGACGTAAGCTTGGGGAGGTAACCACTTCTCACGCTCTCTTTTAATAACGATACTTTCTCTTTACTTCTCTAATTTCCCTAGATTAGTTCTAAGCATGGGGAGGTTACTTTTGCATGTGTAGTGTCTTGTGCAATGTTCTTCATCATATGGTGTTTCGTGCATTAGTGTGTCCCGCTATTTTGACATGCTTGCTTTCTATTTGTTTTACTGAGCATGCGAGAATCTTGTTATCTTATGAAAAAATTGCCATGTTCTTTTATCAAAAACCCCATAAAGGAGTCATTTGAACTGTTGCCTTTCTTTCACCTAATAACTTAAGTTGGGGACTCTAGTGGTGGCTTGATTGGTGAATGAATGATTGTAGAGGCTTTTTGCTGATGAATCCCACATCTTCGGTTGATCCGGGACCCGCAACAGGGTTTATCTCTGCCAAACTATCTCCTCAGGGTACTTACCTTCTGAGTCTTATGCAACCCGCAATACTCTTCTGTAGTATTTGAGTTCTTATTGACTAAAGCAAGTTCGAAGCCTTTGCACTTCTGTTCATCTTTTATTTCCTAGCCTCTACGGTACAGTGCATTGCCCACTCTCACACTAAGACTTGGCAGCACACTTCGCAGGTACATCCAAAACCCATGGGAGGACTTTCTCTCATTATCCTACACATAAAAACACACCGTCTGAACAAAATAGCCACCATACCTACCTACATGGCATTTTCATAGCCATTCCGAGCATATCACCATGCCATATTACATTACATGATTAGAGCCATGTTTTCATTTGCCTTGCATGACTATAGTATGGCTAGCTTGATATTTTCATGCCTTGTCCGTTTTTTGATATCTATGATATGCAGGATCATTGCACATGCTAGTACACCGCCGAAGGCATTCATCATAGAGTTCCTCTCATGTTTCAGTTTTGACTTATGATTACATTCAGTTGAAGTGAGTCATTGTAAGGTGTTGCTCCTACCAAAAAAAGAGAGACAAAAGATGCACCATGGAGGTGCCACAGAAAAGAGAAAAAAAGAAAAAAAAAGGAAGAGAGAAGGATCAACACCATTATTCTTTTAGTATACACTTATGCTTCAAAGTAGCATCACTTCATGTGTTGTCAAGTAGAAGTTTCATGAGCTTCATGTTTCATACTAGTGGGGAACCTACAATATAGAACTTTGCTTGTAAATTTCAATGACGAGAATCCTCAAAAGCTCAAGATCTTTACAAGAAAACAAGTTGGATGCACCCCCACTTAGTCCTTTGGAGAGATTTCACATATTCATAGCTCTATGTGCATCCTAGTTGCATGGCGATCCCTACTCCTTGCTTGACATCAATCATAAGGCCTTCTCCATAGCCTATTGGGTAGCTACGTTGATGCAAAACTTTCTTTGTTTTTGACTTCTCAAAACCCCAACCATTTTCTGTTTTCCCTTAGGTGCGAGGAATAGGCTTGCGCTCAGTGTTGCATAGGTAGCTGAGTGGTTGAATAAAGCACACAGTCGATCTTGCTATTGTACCTGGTAAGCCTCGGGTTGGTGTTTTTGAAGCGATCGCTAATGCTTGATTTCTTTTGTCTATGGTAGTTATTGTTGTGTTCCTAAGATAATATTGACCATCTCTCTAAACCTTTGGTAATGGGAATTTGGGCTCCACAAAAATATTTTCCTCTATCTTGACCTCCATGGCGATGGAACTAAGAGGATAACTTGTATTACTCCCTTGTTGCTTAACTTTTGCATGCTTGCACGATGAACATGGATATCACTTTTGGGGTTTGGTTCAATGTATGCTAGATTTGGTAGGATGAGCTTTTGGTAGTCAACCTTCTTACTCGAGAACAATCAAGGTTTAAGTGTGGGGAGGTGATGGCTCTATATTTTACGCATTTTCAGAGCTCATTTGTTGCATGTTCTCTTCATGTATTATGTCCCATTAAACCAAATAGTTGTCCATTATGCATGATTACCAGTATTTACACTTTTCCTTGTGAGCATTGCACATATAGTATTTTATTTTGTTTTTATTAGTTTTCTTTCTTTTCTTGCGTCCAGAGGTATTTTGGAGCAACCTAGGACCAATCACGATGAAAGGACCAAGGATGGGTTCAATACAGAGTCACCCATGGGCCAGACTTAGCCATTCCAGAGGTCAGAAAAAAGTGATTGTTTCCCAAAGTGCTCCAAATCAATATCTAAGACCAGGAATGGATCGACGTCATGCATACGAATCCAACGAGCCCAAGAACGTCAAATTTCGAGTTCATACAAAGAAATGGCAGGCGTTTTACCAGATAAGGTCAGAATAAAAGACGATGTTTCATGCCACCGTGGACGCTCGTTTTGCTGGTCGTATGATGTGCACACATCTCCAAAAGTTGCCTCTCCAGATGGGATTCTTAACCGATTTCGTCCCCATTCGATCCCACGAGATCCTTGGCTCGTAAGAAATTGGAAGAGGATAAGGCTCATCTAGAACCCTTGGATGCAGCCCATCAAAGGAGGAGGCTAGGGAGGCACCTTATATATCATCTACAACCCTAGCCGTCGTCTACACCACGCCATTCACCAAGAACACATCCATCTCCATCTCCATTGCTGCTCCATCACCACCATAGAGGAAGGGACAAGATCAAGGGAAGAAGAGAGGGCTCCACCATCGCGAGCACCGGCCTTGGGGCCGGTGCCATCTTCACCGCGTCGGCACCTCCATCGGCACCGCCCCCGTCATCACCACCGGCGCCGCCATGCCTTCTTCCTTCACCGACTCTAGGCCGACTTGTAACTTAACTCTCTCCTTAATGTTTGAGTATATGTATTTCTTCTGAAGGATACAGATGAACTACTTTATGATTAGAATCATTATCATTCCTAAGTGATCCAATATGCTCTTGTTCATGTTCAAGTTAGTATTCTCGCGTGTGTTGAGAGGAGGTCTCACTTGCACTTTTGCCGTGATTGGCCGTCGAGGAACTACTGTCGTTGTATGGGTTAGAGCATCTCTAGCAGTTGGCCCCCCAGGGGGCGCCTAAAATCGCCGCCTGGGGGTGAGCCGGCGCAAAAAATGGGCATGGGGGCGAGTTGGTCCCCAGCCGCCGGCCCCAGGGCCGCCCCCAGGCGCGTTTAAAAAATAAAAAGTATAGCAAATTTCGGCACAGTTCGGCTAAACACGACAAATTTCGGCCAACTTGAGCATATATTTGGACAAAGTTCGCCGATTTTCATTACATAGCAAATATATAATAAACTAATCTAAAACAAACTGGCTGGACACCGAGTAGTCGCCGTCGTCGCTGCCATCCTCGTCGTCGGCCTTCTTCTCCTTGACGCGGGCGCCCCTGCTGGACCCGGCGTCGCCATGGTGGACTGGTGGCGGTGGCGGCGCGTCATCGTCGTCGCTGTCGTCAATGACGACGACTCCTCCTTCGCCGCGGCCCTGGCGGCGCTCCGCGAAGCGCTGCAGGGCGGCGCACTAGCGCTCCATCGCCATCTTGAGGGAGTCCTGGCGTGCCCATTCAAGGGCCGCATCGTCGTCGCGCTCGACCTCGCCGTGCTCCGTCTTCACGGCGGCGAGCCCCGACTCCGTCTTTGGCTTGACGAAGCGTAGAGGAGGAGCCGACGAGGAGGCGCGCCGGCCGCCCTAGTTGATGACGATGCCGGCGCTACAAGTGCGTCGGGCGAGCGGCGACTCCGCCGTTGGCTCGGCCTTGACGCCGAGCAGCGTCGGAGTGCCGGAGGAGTGTGAGGAAGAGCATGAGGAGGAGGAAGAAGAGGAGGAGCCAAACCTCCTTGGCGCCCATGGCCCGTCGCGTCGGTGGTGCGCCTGGGCGGCCGCCCTCGCTGGGGGGTACGCCAACGGCGGGTCGTTGCCGCCCTCAAGGTGCGTCAGCACGCCCTCGAGTGTGCGGCCGGGGACGCCCCACCACAGGTGGCGCCCCTCGCTATTCTTCAGGCCGCCGACCACCGCCGCGCCATTGGTGGACGCCATCCGCTGCTGCTAACGGCGCTCGAAGTACGCCGCCCAAGCCGCATGGTTGTCGGCGGCGTACTAGGGAAGGGAGAGTTGGGCGGCGGTGAGGGAGGCACGCACGACGTCGACCTCCTCGGCGAAGTAGGCGGGTTTGGCCACGGCGTCGGGAAATGGAGGAATGGGCACTCCCCCATTGCTGAGCCTCCAGCCCGTCGGCCTGGCGCGCATGTCCGGCGGCACCGGGATGTTCGCCTGGAATAGGAGCCAGGACTCCTGCTCGCTGAGCGTGCGGCGGCCGAAGCCGTTGGCCGCCGCCTCATCTCTGGGGAAACGCTCGGCCATCGGGGAGGGGAGGGGAAGGCTCGGTGGCGGCACTCGGGAGAGGTATAGCTCGGCGGCGACGGCTGAGCTGGTGTGGCCACAGGTGAGTGAGGCCACCGGCTTATATAGCCGCGTCGCGCCCGTGTGTACGCGTGCGAGGGAGGGGAGGCGTCGGCGCGCCGTCCCGTGACGCGCCGCCCGTGAGGAATCAATGGCAAGGCTGACCGGCGGTGGCAGCCTTACCATTGATTCCCCGCCGGAACCGAGGCGTTGGGGGAAGACGAGGCACGGTGTCGCTGACGCGGCTGGCCCGCAGCTTTTTCGTGCCAAAACCACTCGCCCCGGCACCCCCGGGCGCCCCCCAGCGCGCCGGGTTCGGTCTGGATCCGCCGGCGCTGATTTCGGCCCAGGCCGGCGAAAATCGGGCTTCTGGGGGCGCGACTGGCCGTTTTTTCAGCGCCGGCGCGAAAAAATCGCCTAGGGAGGCCTTTCTGGGGGCGCGGCTGGAGATGCTCTTAGGATGATGAGGGAATTTGAGGTGATACTAAAACCCCACTTCCTTAATTTACTCCTTTGTGATAACCGGCATGGGGAAGCAACAGTTGGTGAAGTATGCAGCATGAAGTTTACTTTAGAGTAGAACATGTTCTGTACTGAGGAGCGGCCACTTATGCATATGAAGGGTGGATAGAGGATACGAAAGAGAGCGTTTTCTCTGCACTACTTACACGGGTCATATTTGTGGTGATGACTCCGCAGTCCTAGAAAACACTTTCCTACTCAAGCACCTTCAGCACTAACGTAGTATATTTTTATTACTGTTTACGTTCTTATTCGTAATTTAGTTAAACATCATTTTTATCTAGTTTCCCTAGCAAGTTATAGAGTATACTATTTTCAAACTCTGATTTGGGTGCGTACGTAGCCACGTGAAGTGACAACGTAGTTGTGAGGTATGTGATGCCTTCCAACCAGCTCCTTGTGGGTTCAACACTTATCATGAAAGTGCTACAAGAGCCTTGTGCACTTGCAAGTCATCAGATGTTTACTTTTTTATACATGCTCTACAATTTTGTATACAACTAAAAGAATATTTTTAGATTTTTTAAATACATATATAACATTTTTTTACAAAACACATTTGTTTAAAATACACATTGGAAATTTTTCTAAATAACAAAACATTTTTTCTGAACTATGCACTTTCTACATTGTACAAATATTTTTCTAAAAATGTCACGAACACATTTTTACATTTTTGAAACAAGTTAACATTTTTCTTAATGTAACAAAAAAAATCAATTTATGAATCATTTTTTAGTTACACGTACATTCTTTTACAATGTATAACATTTTTTTAAATGTCACGTGCATTATTCTAAAACATTTTTCGTGCACATGATTAAGATTTTTCATACACAAGAATAAAGTTTCATGTAAAGTATGTAATTTCATGTAAAATTACATACATATATAAATAAAAAAATAAAGAAAAAAAAGGAAAAACTAATATGTGAATAAAAAAGGAAGAAAAAAATTACATGACGTAAACATGATGATAAGCCATGGTAGGACTCGCCAATCCCTATTCAGCGCTGCAAGCGCCGGTTCAGGCCATTTTCGTAGTGAGTGGCTGGCCCATATACGTTCTGTCTTTTTTCTTTGTTTTTTCATCTTTTTCGTTTCTCTTTCTTTTCCGGTTTCCATTTTTGTTTTGTTTTCTTTTATTTTTTCTGAACAATTTTCAAATTTGTGGATTTTCCCCCAAATTCATGAACTTCTTAAAATCCGTGAATGTTTTAGTGCATGAACTTTTAGGTCAGGATTTTCTTTTCAAATTCACGTCTTTTTCAAATTCCATAATATATTTTTAAAAATTATGACCTTTTCAAATTCCACGAGCTTTTTAATTCATGAACTTTTTCCAAATATGTGAAGTTTGTCATCATGAACTTTTCTAAAAAGTAATGAAAATTTTCCATTTCCGCGAACTTTCTATAGTTGTATAAACCTATTCAAATTCATCAACTTTTTTCAAGTTCATGAGTTTTTTTACAATTTTTTGTGAATCCCTTTTTTAAAACTTCTTTTTAATTTTTGTATGATTCATTAGTGAACTAATAATAATAACAATAAAAAGAACTAAAAACAAAATTCTTAGTAAATCCGCACGTCCTACATTCAGTGACCACCACAAACCCAGTCGTGCGTCAACCCTGTGCGTCGAGCTGCTGTATGACGCAAAATGCGTCACATAGGAGGTCCCGTAAGACACTGTAGGACCGGTTCGGAAGTCAGTCATGAAAATGGGCCGTGAACGGAGAGATTTTGGACTACAACACTGCCAACCCATTTATTTATTGTCATATTCCTCAAAAGAAATTGTCATACCACTCAATTTTATTTATTTATTGTCACCGTTGCAGTTACTAATCTTCTAGTGCACGTCTAGCCTCCTTTCTCACCGGCTAAATCCAACTCCGGCCAGATCGGCCACTCATCTGCAGTCCATTAAGAGAAACCAGATCGACGGTGCTCTTCCACTACCCGATGTCTACCTCTTCCTCATCTGCCGTTGCCAGTGATTCCCTGCCAGGATTGCGGCGAGCAGATCAAAGCTTGTACCCAATTTTGAAACAATCAAATTGTCTTCAGGATTTTCGGCAAAACCGCAAATCGCCTTCTCGAGTGCATTAGCTCGATTAGGACACAACATCCTGCCTGATGCGGCAGCACCAATCCTCACTCTGCAAAATAATCCATGTAAACAACGAGTGTCAGGTATAGTATATATCACGTAAACACCACAAGTCATTCTACAACCAAAAAATTGAATACTCTGTTGCGCCGCATAACAGTTTACTCAGGATGCATTGCTACAGCCATGCAGTTCAGATCACGCAACAGATTTTAACAAATGTACGGGCTAATTTATTAATTTGTCCATTCTTTTCATACTTAAGGCTTAGAATCAGACACCAGACAACAATCAGGATCAACAAGAGCACAAACTTCTATACTAAATCTGACACTTTCTTTACTCAGGGGTAGACTATGTCCATAGTTCACAGCAAACAAGACTGATTCCTACAATTTTGGTGGGTCGAACACAGCACGTTCCTGGTTGCTACAATTTTCCACTTACATATGAAATCATTCAAAAAATCACCACTCATATACTGTCTCGCTTTTACATATGAATAGCCCAATGTGTCCCTACAAATTGCACATCTGCATAATGCCATACCTTCGCGTCCACCCCAGGAGCTTTCGGGTCGTCCTGCTTAATCGGCTGCTCAGATCCTTGCAGCGAATGCATTCGTCGCCGCCTCCGCCGGACAGATCTCCCCGTCGGCACTCACTTTCCTCATGGGCGCCAGCTGTTCCATAACCAGTGCGACGACTGGGTAGTGCAGAGGCTCCATCGGAGCTCTCAGTCACCTCTTTCAGCATGGTTGTACTGCATAACAAAATTGGCAAAACGTAAGATCCATATCAGGGTACACTATCAAAATCACTCGGAACACATAAAAATTGGTCATATTCGAGCACTCTAATTGGCTGCATCAAAAACTCCATCTTCAGTGCCTACCTTCTTGTTTCGTACAAAAGTTTGTCCGCCGAGGCCACCGCTCTCCCTGGAAGGATCCACGCGCCTGAGGTAGGAGATAATTGTATCCTGCACCCCATCCGTGCATTAACTCGGTTGCTGTCGCAATTCACGGAAAGCAAGTTTCCGGATCCATGGACCGGCATGGACGTTGATGCCCCGAGCCACGGCTCTGCTTCACTGGTTTCAGCCTTCGAGCCATATTAGAGTACCCTTGGTTCGTTTGGGCTTTCAGGTCATTAATCTCTTTAAACTTGCATTCTTTCACAGAAATGGCCTGATGTTCCATTGTCTTCTCTTTCCTTGCAAACTAAAATATCAGTTTTTTTAAAGATAAGATGTAACATAAAAAAACACAATACCGTAACACGAGAAGGGGAATACAGTCAATACACAATCACATAATTCTCACATAACACCATCACATAATTTCTCTAGATACTATTAAAAAATAACCTACAATATATTAATCCAAAAGGCAAAACATGCTAAGGGAGGAAAGAGAGTCTTGATACATTTGGAGGTGTGGTACCTTTTCTTTTTCTTGCAAACATTAATTGCCTCTCTTGATTTGGGTGATACAGATGAACTTGCAACCTGTTTCCTTTCCAAGAAGTCTGCAAGTTTTTGAACATATACTATGAAGTACTTCGGAGGAGTATTGATCTGTATATTTACTATGAAGGACACCATTAGAGTAGCAGAGATGTAATTACCAGGTAATGCCCTGTTTTAAAAAGACGAAAATTATATGTTGAAAAAAAAAGTCAAAACATTGCTAGAGCAGGA
The DNA here is from genome assembly GCF_056163025.1 of Triticum urartu. Lineage (NCBI taxonomy): Eukaryota > Viridiplantae > Streptophyta > Magnoliopsida > Poales > Poaceae > Triticum > Triticum urartu. The sequence goes on from NC_141875.1 coordinate 636,848,115, forward strand.
AGTAGTTTCTGTTACGTGGGGAAATCATAATGGAAGGCGCAAGGCAGCAGGGGCAGGTTATGCTGTGGCTAGACAAGGGCAGTTCGATGTCGTAGAAGGATGCATCTGTTTTGGTAGACTCCTGATTCTATTAAGGTAGTATTTGAGTCAGATTCCTATTAGAGTCCGAAGTATGTCAAAGTGGTACTAGTCCATGTCCTATATAAAGGACCTACCCGTGTAATCTTAGAGCATCTCCACTAGAAGATGCAAATTTGGAGATGTAAAAATTTACATCTCGAAAAAGTGCTTTTTGCCTCTCCAGAAAGGCCCACTCCAACAGATGATGCAAAACGGAGATGTAAAAGAGCAACACCAATAGAAGACGCAAATGAAGATGTAAAATTGTACTTCAACTAGTACTCAGACGGCGGCGGTGGGCGAGGAGGCGGGGCGGGGCGGCGGTGCGGGGCTGCGGCCGGATTGAGTGGCGGCGGTGCGGGGATGCGGCCGGTAATGTGGGCGGGGCGGCAGTGCGGGGATGCGGCCGGTCATGCGGGCGGGGCGGCAGCGGTGCGGGAATGAGGGCAGGGCGGCGGGGGTGTAGGGATGCGCCCGGTGATACGGGTAGGTGGCGGCGGTGCGGTGATGCGGGCGGGACGGTGGCAACGATGGAATCGAGCTGTGGTGAAAAAACACCCGATTCGCGGAGTGCGGCGGCGGCTGACGGTCGAAACCGGCGGCAGGGTGCCGGAGGGGTCGGGTGGGCGGCGGCGAATTTAGGCGAATTCGGCCAGCGACTGGTCGCGCGGAAGTGAAATGAACGACAATTGGGTAGTTGGCGGACGGTTGCGTTTTTACATCCCCATATGCTGGAGATGCAAATTTGCACTGCGAGGTGTTGTAGTTTACATCTCCGGGAGGCGGAGATGTAATTTTTTTGCATCTACATCATCTGTTGGTGAAGGGTTTTGGGCCTTGGAGATGCAAAAGTTAGTTATTTTTGGATCTACATCTTCTATTGGAGATGCTCTTAGAGGCAAGCAATAATCAACAAAGTCTAGTTTCCCTGATCTCTGTTCTCTATCACTAATCCCTGCTACCTTCTACTACTGCGGCGGCGACGGCGCCGCACCGTCGGCCCTCAAGCACCTGCAGGCTGTTCCAGTTTCACTTGTACCAATCCTAAATAAGCCTCTTGTGGTTTTGCCTGCTGACAAAACCTACAACTTCGACTTACAATTATTTACAGTCCACCTACTACCTAGGGCTAGTTACACTTCATGATCTTGTTTTCCATCCCGACCTGCATCACTGGATTTTTAGATTGGATTTTCTGGTGGTAGCTCTTAATCCTCACATAAGGCAAAGGACTTAATCCTCACTCTGTATCAGTTAAGTAACTATGCTGTAGCATTCTTCAAGGTAAAAACAAGCATTCAAATTCGCACTCTGATTGTATTTTCTTAACTATGTTGTAGCATTTGTTTCCAAGGTAACACAAGCATTCAAATTTGCACTCTGATTATATTTTCTTACCTATGCAGTAAGACTTGTTTTCAAGGTAACACAAGCATTGAAATTCGCACATGTTTATTCAGTACTGTCACGAAGTGGCTGCAGTGTTCATGCTTAGAAAATGCTATCACAACCAAATTGCTTAACCCTTTCAGTATCTAAATTCCTGATATAATCATATATTCTTGTAGCAGACCCAATTCTTACTAAGAAGTCATGCTACCTCCATGTACAGCTTGTGTGGTAGGTATCACAGATCCTTCAGACTACCATGATTAAAATTCAAGAATTGTACAACTACATACTGCCATACCTTTGGGTCCAGCCAGGGGGTTCAGGATTCATCTTGCCAATCGACTACTTGGATGCCCATGGTGAACCTCCTCCCTCCGCAGCCGCTGCCCCCTGCGCCTCACAGATCTGCCCTTCGGCGTTCAGCTCCTGCATCGGCGACAACGTTTGCTCGGCAACTGGTTTGGTCATCGGACAATCTAACGACTCCATCAGGACGTCGCTGTGATTAACAGCCTCCAACACGGTCAATCTTCTAGTGCAGAAGAAAGAAATGGGAAATCGATAATGGCTCAGAAGCAAAACTAAAGCGACCAGAGACAACTGCCCCACGCGCTGCTCTGGAGCGCCTCGACATACATGCGCGCCCTGTCCCTGACGGGGTCTAGCTCGGCCACCGTCATCAGCGCCTGTTGGCAGCTGAGTACCGCCCACTCCTGCAGCTACCATAATATTGCCTAAAAAATACACGTATATTTATACCATAATATTGCCTAAAGAAAAACAAAACTGAGACGAGGGGAAATAATTTCAAAGCACATTACTAACATGACCCAACATGCAAACACAGCTGGATATCATAATGCATCTTTAGACAAATTCACAGGCAATGTATTTTTTTTTCAGCCACACAGATCATCAATACCGGATCAGGCACGAGACACATCAAGCAGAAGCAAAATATACATATATGTAAGCATCAGCAGTACAGAAATTCAGTGAATGAAATAGGAGAGATGATTCTTGTGATGGATTACAATGTGACATAATGATTAATGGAGTTACTCCTGTTTCAGCTTGCTCAACAAGAAGGTTGCAAATGGCATCACACATTGCCTGAAAGACATTAATCAAGCACATCTCAGATGATACACCAAATATCGTTCTTTGTTAAAGAAGATGCATAAACAATGGGATTGCCCTTACCAAAATTCAACATGGTAAGCTTGATGCAAATTTCTGTATCATGAATAGGATATTTAAGACCAGAACAAAAAAGAGTTGCTGTTACATGCATATGCAAAAAACTAAGCTCTAAAATTTATAGAGATGCTATTCTCTTGCTAAGCTCTTAAATTTTTCTCCCGGAACAGAGATACTATTCTCTTGCTAAGCTCTTAAATTTATACACAGTTTTGATAGAAACATGTGATACGTCCCTTGCTTATTGCTGATACTGCAACTGCAGTTTATATGAGTCTACTTTTGTGCCTCCATACACCTGTTATGAAGCATTCATCTTGACAAAAAATACAAAGGATGACATATGACTTCTACCAATTCTAGAACTTGTTCCTTTCTAAACCAAGCATCAATCAGAAAGCCATGTCAAATTTGAACCAAAACACAAATCAAACATCATACAGAGAGGGAGAGAGGTCAGAGGGGAGGGAAGGACTGGGAGCAGGTCACCTAAGGTAGATCACGAGCGCCAAAATCCTACATGAGGCAGCATGGTGCAGAACAAACTATCGGGAAATTCGTGGATGCCATAATACTTAGAAATGATGCCTGAAATGGAAAGGTTGCCTAATTTTTTTCATCTAAAGCACTTTTAAATCTAAAACAATGGAATATAGATACCAGGGAGATGAGAATGTATTCTTAAATTCATAAACCAGGAGCACTAACTGGGCTTACACACGATGCATACACTTGAAAACCCGATGATTATTTCCTGCAGAAAAATCACACAATGAAATGGTATCAATGCATCATATGGGGAAATTGCAAATCATAGGGTGGAAGTGGAGAAACCAATCACATACCTTGGCTATCCCAAAAGTTGGTAAGCATAGAGCTCTTCTATCTGAACCAAAACCGAATCAACAACACAAGAGTCTAGAGTCCGCAATGTGTGCACCGCCTAGAACTCAGGCCTCACTGCTTCATCCCTCCGCCACTAGCCTAATGACCGTCCCTACTCCACCCCCGCCGTGAAGACCCTGTCGCCCTGGTCTCCCATGGCGGCGACATGCGTCTAATCCGCGCAAGGGGGCGAGCAATGGGGAGGCGAGGAGGAAAACAAGAGGCACAAGAGGAGCCGGGATAGGAGGTGGAGATGGACGATGGCGGACGAGGGGTGGAGGGGGAGGAACGGATGTGGTGGTTGTGGTGGGAGGCCAGGGTTCAAATGGGGTTTGCATGCATCAGCGGAGACGTCCACGACGAGCCGCACGACGTGTGGCGTGCGAGGACAGGGTTGCTCGCACCCACGAAGGGCTCACCCAGCCAATAGGGAGAAAGAACGAGCCCACCGGTCATAATACTGAAAACTAACCGTGCGGTGAAAACTGGCAGAACAATCTGATGGCCGTGACGAACCAGTTGACCAAAAGTAGCTCTATCAAATGGCTAACAAAGCTTCAATCTGGGGGAGCACCGAGAGGCCGAGTTGGGGAGCCTCATTATAGGTTAGAATGTTGATGACATGGTTTGTCATCTTCATCACTCTCTATATGGCTCTAAGCAAACCCCTTGTGCCTAGTTTGCGCGCTTCGCCTCAGTGGTGATTGCGGCTGGTTTTTGGCAAGTGCTCATGATCCAGCACTTTTAGTCAACCATTCAACTTGTGGTCGAAAACTTCTACATATCGATCATCACTGGCGACGACTCTAAGTACATTGCCTTTGTGAAGGCTCGTCATAGTGAATTTCTTGTGTATGATCTTAGTCCTCTTCGCCACTTCCTTGAGATTGAGGTTTCTTCTACCTCTAATGGCTTCTTTATTTCCTGCACTTTCGATCCACCATTCAACTTGTGGTCGAACACTTCTACATGTCGATCATCAGTGGCGGTGAAGTAAATTGTCTTTGTGAAGGCTCATTAGAGTGAATTTATTATGTATGATGTTGGTCCTCTTCGCTACTTCCTTGAGATTGAGGTTTCTTCTACCTCTAATGGCTTCTTTATTTCCTGCACTTTCGGTCCACCATTCAACATGTGGTCGAACACTTCTACATGTCGATCATGACTGGCGATGAAGTACATTGCCTTTGTGAAGGCTCGTTAGAATGAGTTTCTTATGTATGATCTTGCTCCTCTTCGCTACTTCCTTGAGATCTTCTTGCTTGTGCTGCTCTTACTGATGAGCGCACTATTGAGACTCCTATGAAGTCAACATCCACCTTTGTGTCCACCTCCTCTCCGTGTCAGTCTGGATGGGCATCCATTGCCTTGCTGCGGATTGCTCTGGGTTCTGTCCCAATCCCACATCCCGTGTTCCCTTGTTGTGCGACACCATAACAACACGCTCAAGCACCACCAATGGTGAGCAGGAGCTCAGACAGTCGACGCGTACCTGGATTATGCACGGGACGAGCCAACGACAGGCACTACCTAAAGCCGGGGCCAAGGCACACAGTAGGAGAACCTGGGGTGCTTAATCAAGTGCGTGTCCCACAACCCGCAAACAGGAGAAGAACACCAATCCGGATCGGCAGGGTACGGAGAGTGCACAGGCACGTGGGATGCTGGATCAAGTCCCTCTGCTGCCACCGTCGCCAGTCTCTGCCTCTGTTGCCTTGTCTACCAATTATTATTTTTAGCAGTGGCATCATCACCTTGGGTCACTTGTGATCTCTCATCCTTAGTTTGACGTGGTCTTCTTGGATTCGTATCCGACGATGTCTCTAAACTGTCAAGCTTGTCGGCTTGGTAAACGGGTCCAATTACCTTATACTCATAGCAAGACAGTGTCTCAGCCACCTTTCAACCTTGTTCACTCTGATGTCGGTCGTCCATCTCCCTTTGCCTCCAAAGGAGGCCATCACTTGGATATATACTTTATTTCTTCTCGTAGTGAGATCTTATCTATAAGGGTTTTGCAGTCATGGTTCATACTCAATTCTATACGCCTATTCGTGTGTTCTGTGATGACTCTGGTGGAGAGTATATCTCCCAAGCTGTTGCGTGGAATCCTTGCTGAGCAGGGTACTCTTGCTTTCGTTTCTCTTATCCTTGCGCACATGCTCAGAATGGCGTGACCGAGCACAAGCATCGTCAACTTCTTGAGACGGCTCGTCCGTTGATGGTCACTGCCTATATTCCCTCGCACTTTTGGGCTGAGTCTGTCTCCACTTCCATCTATCTCATCAACCTTCAGCAAGTCCTCTGCAAGGTGGCACTACTTTCGGGCATCTATTCGATCGTTTCCCGATTATTCGGCGCTTCAATTGTTTGGTTGTGTTTGCTATGTCCTTGCCCCATGTGAGCGCACCAAACTGACTGCTCAGTCCGTTGCGTGTGTCTTTTTAGGATACAACGATGAGCATAAGGGATATCGCTATTGGGATCATGTAGGTCGTCTATTTCTCAGGATATAACTTCTAATGAGTCTCGACCCTATCAGCCTCGTCCATCTTCCTCGACTTTTTAAGTGGAGTCTTTCCATAATTTTCCCGACACTCCTATCACTCCTGTTGGGCCCAAATCCATTCGTCGTACTGCTCCTGCTTCTCCGATTATTGCAGATCCAATGCCATCATCTCCTATGATTTCCTCACCTCGCTTATCACGGGATTCTACAACATCATCACCGGTGGCTTCCTTGTTGTCTCCGTGACCTTAGTTTACCCCGATGATTCCAGCACGTATTCTTCCATTTTTTCCTCACTTTTATACACATCATCCGCATGTTGTGGATGTGTCTACTGATGTGCCATCTTATCGTAAGGTTGTTCATCCCGAATGGCTGCATGTGATGGCATCGAAGCTTAATGCTCTTGCCCGCATCGACACGTGAATTTCCTTCCTCGTGCCCGTCTCATCACTTGTAAGTGGGTCTACAAGGTTAAGACCGGTGTTTCTCTTGAGCGTTACAAAGCTTGTCTAGTGGTGAGAACATGGCCATGACTACGATGAGACATTTGCTCCTATATGCCCCACATGACCACTCTTCACACACTTCACAATGTGGCTTCTATCCGTCGATGGTTTGTCTCTCTTGATGTCAAGAATGGCCACCACCTGGGTTCTCTTCCTGATGGAGTGGTTTGTTGTCTTCATCACTCTCCATATGGACCTAAGCAAACACCTCGTGCCTGGTTTGAGCACTTCCCCTCAATTGTGATTGTGGCTGGTCTTTGGCGAGTGCTCATGATCCTGCACTTTCGGTCCACCATTCAACTTGTGGTCGAACACTTCTACATGTCGATCATCACTGGTGACGACTCAAGTACATTGCCTTTGTGAAGGCTCATCATAGTTAATTTCATATGTATGATCTTGGTCCTCTTCACTACTTCCTTGAGCTTGAGGTTTCTTCTACCTCTAATGGCTTCTTTATTTCTTGCACTTTCGGTCCACCATTCAACTTGTGCTCGAACACTTCTACATGTCGATCAATACTGGCGATGACTCTTAAGTACATTGCCTCTGTGAAGGCTTGTCATAGTGAATTTCTTATTTCTTCATCATAGTTCTTCATCCTCTTCGCTACTTCCTTGAGATCTTCTTGCTCGTGCTGCTCTTACTTGAGACTCCTATGAAGTCAACATCCACCATTGTGTCCACCTCCGCTCCGTGTCATTCTAGATGGGCATCCTTTGCCTTGTTGTGGGTTGCTATGGGCTCTGTCTCAATCCCACATCCCGTGTTCCCTGGTTGTGCGACACCATAACCGCACGCTCGAGCATCACCAATGGTGAGCAGGAGCTCGGACAGTCGACGCGTACCTGGATTATGAACGAGACGAGCCAACGACAGGCGCTACCTAAAGCCGGGGCCAAGCGCACACAGCAGAAGAACCTGGGGTGCTTAATCAAGTGCGTGTCCCACAACCCGCAAACAAGAGAAGAACACCAATCCGGATCGGCAGGGTACGGAGAGTCCATAGGCACGTGGGATGCTGGATCAAGTCCCTCTGTTGCCTTGTCTACCAATTATTATTTTTAGCAGTGGCATCATCGCCTTGGGTCACTTGTGATCTCTCATCCTTAGTTTGACATGGTCTTCTTGGATTCGTATCCAACGATGTCTCTAAACCGTCAAGGTTGTCGGCTTGGTAAACAGGTCCAATTACCTTATACTCATAGCAAGACAGTGTCTCAGCCACCTTTCGACCTTGTTCACTCCGATGTCGGTGGTCCATATCCCTTTGCCTCCAAAGGAGGTCATCACTTGGATATATACTTTATTTCTTCTCGTAGGGAGATCTTATCTATAAGGGTTTTTGCTGTCATGGTTCATACTCAATTCTATACGACTATTCGTGTGTTTTGTGATGACTCTAGCGGAGACTATATCTCCCAAGCTGTTGCATGGAATCCTTGCTGAGCAGGGTACTCTTGCATTCGGTTCTCTTATCCTTGCGCACATGCTCAGAATGGCGTGGCCGAGCGCAAGCATCGTCACCTTCTTGAAATGGCTCGTCCGTTGATGGTCACTGCCTATATTCCCTCGCACTTTTGGGCTGAGTCTGTCTCCACTTCCATCTATCTCATCAACCTTCAGCAAGTCCTCTGCAGGGTGGCACTACTTTCGAGCATACTTTCGAGCATCTATTCGATCGTTTCCCGATTATTCGGCGCTTCAATTGTTGGTTGTGTTTGCTATGTCCTTGCCCCACGTGAACGCACCAAACTGACTGCTCAGTCCGTTTCGTGTGTCTTCTTAGGATACAACGATGAGTATAAGGGATATCACTATTGGGATCATGTAGGTCTTCTATTTCTCAGGATATAGCTTCTAATGAGTCTCGACTCTATCAGCCTCGTCCATCTTCCTCGACGTTTTCAGTGGAGTCTTTCCATAATTTCCCCGACACTCCTATCACTCCCGTTGGGCCCAAATCCATTCGTCGTACTGCTCCTGCTTCTCCGATTATTGCAGATCCAATGCCATCATCTCCTATGATTTCCTCACCTAGCTTATCACGGGATTCTACAACATCATCACCGGTGGCTTCCTTGTTGTCTCCATGACCTTAGTTTATCCCGGTGATTCCAACACGTATTCTTCCATGTTTTCCTCACTTTTATACACATCGTCCGCATGTTGTGGATGTGTCTACTGATGTGCCATCTTATCGTAAGGTTGTTCATCCCGAATGGCTGCATGTGATGGCATCGAAGGTTGATGCTCTTGCCCGCATCGGCACGTCAAATCTCATTTCCCTCCTCGTGCTTGTCTCATCACTTGTAAGTGGCTCTACAAGGTTAAGACCGGTGATTCTCTTGAGCGTTACAAAGCTTGTCTAGTGGTGAGAACATGGTCATGACTACGATGACATTTGCTCCTATATGCCCCACATGACCACTCTTCGCACATTTCTCAATGTGGCTTCTATTCACCGATGGTTTGTCTCTCTTGATGTCAAGAATGCCTACACGTAGCCACCACCTGGGTTCTCTTCCTAATGGCATGGTTTGTTGTCTTCATCACTCTCCATATGGCCCTAAGCAAACCCCTCGTGCCTGGTTTGAGCGCCTCCCCTCAATTGTGATTGTGGCTCGTTTTTGGCGAGTGCTCATTATCCTGCACTTTCCGTCCACCATTCCTTGTGGTCGAACACTTCTACATGTCGGTCATCACTGGTGACGACTCAAGTACATTGCCTTTGTGAAGGCTCGTCATAGTTAATTTTTTATGTATGATCTTCGTCCTCTTCGCTACTTCCTTGAGCTTGAGGTTTCTTCTACCTCTAATGGCTTCTTTATTTCCTGCGCTTTCGGTCCACCATTCAACTTGTGGTCGAACACTTCTACATGTCGATCATTACTGGCGATGACTCTAAGTACATTGCCTCTGTGAAGGCTTGTCATAGTGAATTTCTTATTTCTTCGTCATAGTTCTTCATCCTCTTCGCTACTTCCTTGAGATCTTCTTGCTCGTGCTGCTCTTACTTGAGACTCCTATGAAGTCAACATCCACCATTGTGTCCACCTCCTCTCCGTGTCATTCTGGATGGGCATCCTTTGCCTTGCTGCGGGTTGCTATGGGCTCTGTCTCAATCCCACATCCCGTGTTCCCTGGTTGTGCGACACCATAACCGCACGCTCGAGCATCACCAATGGTGAGCAGGAGCTCGGACAGTCGACGCGTACCTGGATTATGAACGAGACGAGCCGACGACAGGCGCTACCTAAAGCCGGGGCCAAGCGCACACAGTAGGAGAACCTGGGGTGCTTAATTAAGTGCGTGTCCCACAACCCGCAAACAAGAGAAGAACACCAATCCGGATCAGCAAGGTACGGAGAGTGCACAGGCACGTGGGATGTTGGATCAAGTCCCTCTGCTTCCACCATCGCCAGTCTCTACCTCTGTTGCCTTGTCTACCAATTATTATTTTTAGCAGTGGCATCATCGCCTTGGGTCACTTGTGATCCCTCATCCTTAGTTTGACATGGTCTTCTTCGATTCGTATCCGACGATGTCTCTAAACCGTCAAGGTTGTCGGCTTGGTAAACAGGTCCAATTACCTTATACTCATAGCAAGACAGTGTCTCAGCCACCTTTCGACCTTGTCCACTCCGATGTCGGTGGTCCATCTCCCTTTGCCTCCAAAGGAGGTCATCACTTGGATATATACTTTATTTCTTCTCGTAGGGAGATCTTATCTATAAGGGTTTTGCTGTCATGGTTCAAACTCAATTCTATACGACTATTTGTGTGTTTTGTGATGACTCTGGCGGGGAGTATATCTCCCAAGCTGTTGCGTGGAATCCTTGCTGAGCAGGGTACTCTTGCATTCGGTTCTCTTATCCTTGCGCACATGCTCAGAATGGCGTGGCCGAGCGCAAGCATTGTCACCTTCTTGAGACGGCTCGTCCGTTGATGGTCACTGCCTATATTCCCTCGCACTTTTGGGCTGAGTCTGTCTCCACTTCCATCTATCTCATCAACCTTCAGCAAGTCCTCTGCAGGGTGGCACTACTTTCGAGCATACTTTCGAGCATCTATTCGATCGTTTCCCGATTATTCGGCGCTTCAATTGTTTGGTTGTGTTTGCTATGTCCTTGCCCCACGTGAACGCACCAAACTGACTGCTCAGTCCGTTTCGTGTGTCTTCTTAGGATACAACGATGAGTATAAGGGATATCACTATTGGGATCATGTAGGTCTTCTATTTCTCAGGATATAGCTTCTAATGAGTCTCGACTCTATCAGCCTCGTCCATCTTCCTCGACGTTTTCAGTGGAGTCTTTCCATAATTTCCCCGACACTCCTATCACTCTTGTTGGGCCCAATTCCATTCGTCGTACTGCTCCTGCTTCTCCGATTATTGCAGATCCAATGCCATCATCTCCTATGATTTCCTCACCTAGCTTATCACGGGATTCTACAACATCATCACCGGTGGCTTCCTTGTTGTCTCCACGACCTTAGTTTATCCCGGTGATTCCAACACGTATTCTTCCATGTTTTCCTCACTTTTATACACATCGTCCGCATGTTGTGGATGTGTCTACTGATGTGCCATCTTATCGTAAGGTTGTTCATCCCGAATGGCTGCATGTGATGGCATCGAAGGTTGATGCTCTTGCCCGCATCGGCACGTGAAATCTCATTTCCCTCCTCGTGCTTGTCTCATCACTTGTAAGTGGCTCTACAAGGTTAAGACCGGTGATTCTCTTGAGCGTTACAAAGCTTGTCTAGTGGTGAAAACATGGTCATGACTACGATGACATTTGCTCCTATATGCCCCACATGACCACTCTTCGCACATTTCTCGATGTGGCTTCTATTCACCGATGGTTTGTCTCTCTTGATGTCAAGAATGCCTACATGTAGCCACCACCTGGGTTCTCTTCCTAATGGCATGGTTTGTTGTCTTCATCACTCTCCATATGGCCCTAAGCAAACCCCCCGTGCCTGGTTTGAGCCCTTCCCCTCAATTGTGATTGTGGCTCGTTTTTGGCGAGTGCTCATTATCCTACACTTTCCGTCCACCATTCCTTGTGGTCGAACACTTCTACATGTCGGTCATCACTGGTGACGACTCAAGTACATTGCCTTTGTGAAGGCTCGTCATAGTTAATTTTTTATGTATGATCTTGGTCCTCTTAGCTACTTCCTTGAGCTTGAGGTTTCTTCTACCTCTAATGGCTTCTTTATTTCCTGCGCTTTCGGTCCACCATTCAACTTGTGGTCGAACACTTCTACATGTCGATCATTACTGGCGATGACTCTAAGTACATTGCCTCTGTGAAGGCTTGTCATAGTGAATTTCTTATTTCTTCGTCATAGTTCTTCATCCTCTTCGCTACTTCCTTGAGATCTTCTTGCTCGTGCTGCTCTTACTTGAGACTCCTATGAAGTCAACATCCACCATTGTGTCCACCTCCTCTCCGTGTCATTCTGGATGGGCATCCTTTGCCTTGCTGCGGGTTGCTATGGGCTCTGTCTCAATCCCACATCCCGTGTTCCCTGGTTGTGCGACACCATAACCGCACGCTCGAGCATCACCAATGGTGAGCAGGAGCTCGGACAGTCGACGCGTACCTGGATTATGAACGAGACGAGCCGACGACAGGCGCTACCTAAAGCCGGGGCCAAGCGCACACAGTAGGAGAACCTGGGGTGCTTAATTAAGTGCGTGTCCCACAACCCGCAAACAAGAGAAGAACACCAATCCGGATCAGCAAGGTACGGAGAGTGCACAGGCACGTGGGATGTTGGATCAAGTCCCTCTGCTTCCACCATCGCCAGTCTCTACCTCTGTTGCCTTGTCTACCAATTATTATTTTTAGCAGTGGCATCATCGCCTTGGGTCACTTGTGATCTCTCATCCTTAGTTTGACATGGTCTTCTTAGATTCATATCCGACGATGTCTCCAAACCGTCAAGGTTGTCGGCTTGGTAAACAGGTCCAATTACCTTATACTCATAGCAAGACAGTGTCTGAGCCACCTTTCGACCTTGTTCACTCCGATGTCGGTGGTCCATCTCCCTTTGCCTCCAAAGGAGGTCATCACTTGGATATATACTTTATTTCTTCTCGTAGGGAGATCTTATCTATAAGGGTTTTGCTGTCATGGTTCAAACTCAATTCTATACGACTATTTGTGTGTTTTGTGATGACTCTGGCGGAGAGTATATCTCCCAAGCTGTTGCGTGGAATCCTTGCTGAGCAGGGTACTCTTGCATTCGGTTCTCTTATCCTTGCGCACATGCTCAGAATGGCGTGGCCGAGCGCAAGCATTGTCACCTTCTTGAGACGGCTCGTCCGTTGATGGTCACTGCCTATATTCCCTCGCACTTTTGGGCTGAGTCTGTCTCCACTTCCATCTATCTCATCAACCTTCAGCAAGTCCTCTGCAGGGTGGCACTACTTTCGAGCATACTTTCGAGCATCTATTCGATCGTTTCCCGATTATTCGGCGCTTCAATTGTTTGGTTGTGTTTGCTACGTCCTTGCCCCACGTGAACGCACCAAACTGACTGCTCAGTCCGTTTCGTGTGTCTTAGGATACAACGATGAGTATAAGGGATATCACTATTGGGATCATGTAGGTCTTCTATTTCTCAGGATATAGCTTCTAATGAGTCTCGACTCTATCAGCCTCGTCCATCTTCCTCGACGTTTTCAGTGGAGTCTTTCCATAATTTCCCCGACACTCCTATCACTCTTGTTGGGCCCAATTCCATTCGTCGTACTGCTCCTGCTTCTCCAATTATTGCAGATCCAATGCCATCATCTCCTATGATTTCCTCACCTAGCTTATCACGGGATTCTACAACATCATCACCGGTGGCTTCCTTGTTGTCTCCATGACCTTAGTTTATCCCGGTGATTCCAACACGTATTCTTTCATGTTTTCCTCACTTTTATACACATCGTCCGCATGTTGTGGATGTGTCTACTGATGTGCCATCTTATCGTAAGGTTGTTCATCCCGAATGGCTGCATGTGATGGCATCGAAGGTTGATGCTCTTGCCCGCATCGGCACGTGAAATCTCATTTCCCTCCTCGTGCTTGTCTCATCACTTGTAACTGGCTCTACAAGGTTAAGACCGGTGATTCTCTTGAGCGTTACAAAGCTTGTCTAGTGGTGAGAACATGGTCATGACTATGATGACATTTGCTCCTATATGCCCCACATGACCACTCTTCGCACATTTCTCAATGTGGCTTCTATTCATCCATGGTTTGTCTCTCTTGATGTCAAGAATGCCTACACGTAGCCACCACCTGAGTTCTCTTCCTAACGGCATGGTTTGTTGTCTTCATCACTCTCCATATGGCCCTAAGCAAACCCCTCGTGCCTTGTTTGAGTGCTTCCCCTCAATTGTGATTGTGGCTGGTTTTTGGCTAGTGCTCATGATCGTGCACTTTCGGTCCACCATTCAACTGTGGTCGAACACTTCTACATATTGATCATCACTGGCTACGACTCAAGTACATTCCCTTTGTGAAGGCTCGTCATAGTTAATTTCATATGTATGATCTTCGTCCTCTTCGCTACTTCCTTGAGCTTGAGGTTTCTTCTACCTCTAATGACTTCTTTATTTCCTGCGCTTACGGTCCACCATTCAACGTGTGGTCGAACACTTCTACATGTCGATCATTACTGGCGATGACTCTAAGTACATTGCCTCTGTGAAGGCTTGTCATAGTGAATTTCTTATTTCTTCGTCATAGTTCTTCATCCTCTTCGCTACTTCCTTGAGATCTTCTTGCTCGTGCTGCTCTTACTTGAGACTCCTATGAAGTCAACATCCACCATTGTGTCCACCTCCGCTCCGTGTCATTCTAGATGGGCATCCTTTGCCTTGCTGTGGGTTGCTATGGGCTCTGTCTCAATCCCACATCCCGTGTTCCCTTGTTGTGCGACACCATAACCGCATGCTCAAGCACCACCAATGGTGAGCAGGAGCTCGGACAGTCAACGCGTACCTGGATTATGAACGAGACGAGCCGACAACAGGCGCTACCTAAAGCCGGGGCCAAGCGCACACAGTAGGAGAACCTGGGGGTGCTTAATCAAGTGCGTGTCCCACAACCCGCAAACAAGAGAAGAACACCAATCCGGATCGACAGGGTACGGGGAGTGCACAGGCACGTGGGATGCTGGATCAAGTCCCTCTGCTGCCACCGTCACCAGTCTCTGCCTCTGTTGCCTTGTCTACCAATTATTATTTTCAGCAGTGGCATCATCCCCTTGGGTCACTTGTGATCTCTCATCCTTAGTTTGACGTGGTCTTCTTGGATTCGTATCCGACGATGTCTCTAAACCGTCAAGGTTGTCGGCTTGGTAAACAGGTCCAATTACCTTATACTCATAGCAAGACAGTGTCTCAGCCACCTTTCGACCTTGTTCACTCCGATGTCGGTGGTCCATCTCCCTTTGCCTCCAAAGGAGGTCATCGCTAGTGACCTCTCTCGACACACCTCTTCTCATAGTGAGGTCTTATCTATAAGCGTTTTGGTGCCATGGTTCATTCTCCATTCTATACGCATATTCCTGTGTTCTGTGATGTCTCTGGTGGAGAGTATATCTCCCAAGTTGTTGGGTGGAATCCTTGCTAAGCAGGGTACTCTTGCATTCGGTTCTCCTATCTAGGTGACATGCTCAGAATGGCGTGCCTAAGCACAAGCATCGTCACCTTCTTTACAAGAGTCGTCTGTTGATGGTCACTGCCTCTCTTCCCTCGCACTTTTGGGCCGAGGTTGTCTCCGTTTCCATCTATCTCATCAACCTGCAGCAATCACTGCTCTGCAAGGTGGTGCTACTTTCGAGCATCTGTTCGATCCTATCCTGGTTATTCCGTGCTTCAATTGTTTGGTTGTGTTTGCTATGTCCTCCTTTCCCCATGTGAACACACCAAACTGACTGTTGAATCTGTTGCGTGTCTTTTTAGGATACAACAATGAGCATAAGGGATGTCACTATTGGGATCATATTGGTCTTCAGATGCCTATTTCTCGGGATATAACTTCTGATGAGTCTCATCCCTACCAGCCTCGTCCATCTTCCTCGACGTTTTCAGTGGAGTCTTTCCACAATTTTCCCGACACTCCTATCACTCATGTTGAGCCCTTATCCATTCGTCGTACTGCTCTTGCTTCTCCGATTATTGCAGATCCAACGCCATCATCTCCTATGATTTCCTCACCTCGCTTATCACAGGATTTTACAACATCATTACCGGTGGCTTCCTTGTCTCCATCACCTTAGTTTATCCCGATGATTCCAACTCATATTCTTCCATCTTTTCTTCACTTTTATACACATCGGCCGCATGTTGTGGATGCATCTACTGATGTGCCATCTTCCCTGTCTCGGCCTACTTATGGCTTGCTTCCTCATCTGCTTCCACCTGTTGACCGCCTTGGTCTTCAAGCGCTGGCGCTATTGTTCTTGAGCCGACTTCTTATCATGATGTTGTTCATACCAAGTGACACATTGCGATGGCGGAGGAGATTGCTGCTCTTGAGCGCATCGTCAAGTGGGATATTATTTCTCTTTCTCGTGTTCGTCCCATCACTTGGTGGGTCTACAATGTTATGACTCGCTCTAATGGTTCTCTTGAGCATTACAAAGCTTGTCTTGTGGATCGTAGCTTTCAGCAGGAGCATGGTCCTGATTACAGTCCTGATTACTATGAGGCTTTTTGCTCGTGCAAACCATATGACCACTGCTCGCACACTTCTTGTGGCCTCTGTTGACCATGGGTCTGTCTCGGCTTGATGTTAAAAATGCCTTTCTTAATGGTGAACTACAAGAGGCGGATTACATGCAACCACCACTCTGCTCCTGACGACATGCTTCGTCATCTTCATCGCTCTCTCTATGGCTTTAAGCAAGCCCCTCAAGCCTAGTTTGAGTGTTTTGCCTGTAGGGTGGTTGCCGCTGGTTTTCAACAAGTGCTCCTGATCCTACGTTGTTTGTCCACTTTTTTGCTCTTGGTAGTAGTCTTCTTCTATATGTTGATGATATGATCATCACCGACAAAGACCCTGAGTATATTGCCTTTGTGACAGCACGTCTTAGTAAGGAGTTTCATATGTCCGATCTTGGCCCTCTTTGCTACTTTCTTGGGTTTTAGGTCTCTTCTTGCTCAAAATTAATAATGCAGGATCTTCTTGCTCCTGCTCGTATTCTTTTATCTTTTCCTAACTTATGTCTTATATACACGTCACCTGCGTGTTGTGGATGCGTCTACTGATGTGCCATCTTCCCCGTCTCGGCCTACTTATGGCTTGCGTCCTCGTCTGCTTTGGCCTGTTGACCACCGTGGTCTTCCAAGTGTTGGCGTTGTTGTTCTTGAGCTGGCTTCTTATAGTGATGTTGTTCATACCAGATGGCATATTGCGATGGCAGAGGAGACTGCTCCTCCATCACCTGAGTTTATTCCGATCATTCTTGCTCGTATTCTTTTATCTTTTCCTAACTTATGTCTTATATACACGTCACCTGCGTGTTGTGGATGTGTCTACTGATGTGCCATCTTCCCCGTCTTAGCCTACTTATGGCTTGCGTCCTCGTCTGCTTTGGCCTGTTGACCACCGTGGTCTTCCAAGTGTTGGCGTTGTTGTTCTTGAGCCGACTTCTTATAGTGATGTTGTTCATACCAGATGGCATATTGCGATGGCAGAGGAGACTGCTGCTCTTGAGCGCATCGGCACGTGGGGTATTGTTTTTGCTCCTCCTCGTGTTCGTCCCATCACTTGGGTCTACAAGGTTAAGACTCACTCTGATGGTTCCCTTGAGCCTTACAAAGCTCGTCTTGTGGCTCGTGGCTTTCAGAAAGAGCATGGTCCTGATTATGACGAGACTTTCTCTCGCAAATTGTCTAACCAATGTCGCACACTTCTTATTGTGGCCTCTATTCGCCACTGGTCTATGTCTCGGCTTGATGTTAAGAATGCCTCCATTGGTCTGTGTCTCGTCTTGTTATTAAGAAAGCCTTTCTTAATGATGAGCTGCATGAGGAGGTTTACATGCAGCAACCACCTGGATATTCTGCTCCCGACGACATGCTTTGTCATCTTCATCCCTCTCCCTATAGCTTTAAGCAAGCCCTCACGCCTGGTTTGAGCATTTTGCCTCTATGGTGGCTGCCACTAGTTTTCAACAAGTGCTCATGATCCTACGTTGTTTGTCCACCTTTCTGCTCTTGGTAGGACTCTTCTATCTGTTGATGACATGATCATCACCGGGGGAAGACCATGAGTATATTACCTTTGTGAAGGCACATCTTAGTTAGCAATTGGTTATGTCTTATCTTGGCCCTCCTCACTAAATTCTTGGGATTGAGGTCCCTTGCTCAAAAATAATCCATGATCTTCTTGCTCGTGTTGCTCTTACTGATGAGCGCACTCTTGAGACTCCCATGGAGCTTAATGTTCACCTCCCTGCTACCGATGTTGACCCGTTGCCTGATCCAACGCTTTATACATTTTGTTGGAAGTCTTGTCTTTATGCCTGCCACTCGCCCGGAAGAAGAAACAGACTGCAGTGCCCCCGTTCGAATGCACCTCCTCCCGCGGCGTCGTCGCTCCACTTTCCTACTCTACCCTCCACTATATGCTCAGCGGCATTATCGTCGTGGCTAGGATGGTGGCAAACTCGCTAGCGCCGATGCCTTTCGCACGATGTTGCTAGAGCCTTCATCCTCTCCAGTGGCATGAACGACCGAAGGGGACAATGCCACCATGGTTGTTGGCATTCCCTCTGCCGGATCGTGAAGTGTTTGGGAGTGAGACTAAGAGAAATACGGGAAAGGAGACGAGGACTAGCGTATTCGGGGAATGGGTAATTACATGAAGTGCTTATAATGCATGAGATGGACATGGACCATGTCACTCTGTTATCAAACCAAGCAAGAAAATAAGGAATGGATTTGTAATAGGAGTAAATGGCCCGAGGTTAAGCCTTTAAAGCTTCTAGGAGACTGTAAACAGTATTTGTGTTAATTTTGCATACCTCCTCAACATGAAGAGGTTTGGATCATGAACTGCATCTATTTTCTCAGTTGGCTGGTACACCTGAAAAATAAGGCAATGACTGATAATGCATACAAAGGTCAACCGGATTATTGTGAAGTATGTGCATCATCTTAATGAAAATTGGGTTCATAAAGAGAGACGGAACTTTGAAGAAGTTTAATGAAATCACGAACCATGATAAGATAATTTGTACTTTCCTTGCAGATAGCCAAAACCACATATTTTACAGATGGATATCCATGGTTACAATTTATATTTAATTCATTTTTATTACACGGACTGCAAAAGAAGTGAGGTTTGTAGCACCATCATGGGGTAGTACCACCCAGGCAAGGACTAGCGCACTGCCTTCCTAATTCCTGCCAACATACTGCCATCAGCAGTCCCGTTGCATTTGTTTATAAGGGTGTACCATATTTCAGCCATTGCAACCTAGTAAACTAAAGACATGCATCATGGTACAAGTTTTTTTTATAAACTTGGTCAAAGTTGGATGAGATTGACTTCAGACAAACCTAATATGCAAAGTAAAAAGGACTGGAGGGAGTACCTTCCATATCTTGTTATTGTTGACCTGAAATAGCTAAGTCCAGCATCACTTTGAGATAGCTCAACCTAAGAAAAGGAAAAATTGAAAAATTCAAGATCAAGTTGGCAGAACATAAAAAACCCTTTCAGAAAAATAAAATAAAAAACTAACAGTATTTACAGTGAATTCACCTTTGATTTTAAGTTGTCAATCAAATCAGAAAACGTACTGCTTTTTGGCAATCATATAACATGAAACAGCACCTGATAAACAAAGGTTATTGCAGGGCATGTTTAGACACATAAAAGCGGCTGCAAGCACAAAATTTGGTGCAAACAACCTCATTGTGTGTAGCTTGGTGAAAAGCAACTCAATGTTATCAGACCTTGCAGTTCTGGCAAAGGAATGTCAGTGTCTCATAATATAAAATGTCAGACATCTGCAAGTAAAAAGGAAGCTCAAGATGATCAATACTCCCATGCAATGTAGTAGTAAATAAATAGGAAAACATTAAAAAAAGGTGCCTGACCTGGTTGCTGTAAATGCTGTATGTGCTTTGTAAGGCGAAGTTTTGAAGGGATCATCCATACCAAGATGCTGTGCAACTTTCTCAACGACATATATGTGGAATGTTTTGATCTACAAGTATGAAAGTAAAATCAGTTATCAGTATTTTTTTATGTGAGAAGTCAATGTGTTAAATGAAGGTTCAGAGATTCCTGACACATACAGTTCTAGAGATATCAAGCAATCTGAAATGCACAGCCTATAGATAGCAGCAATCATTTTTTTTTCTCAGTAAAAAAAACCATTAGACAACAACTGTAATGAGCTTCTGAAAATAAGTAAAATAAAACTGCCTCATGTATATATGACAATCACTATTGAAGGAACATCAAACACCAGACTAGCACACAACTACAAGTGGCACACAAATTAAGAGATCACACAGAATTAAGAATCACCTATCAGCACACAACTACAAGTGGCACACAAATTAAGAGATCTCCCCTGAATCAACTAGATTTAAAACTTAATGTTCCTCTCGTCTGCTCTACTACCAATACGAATCATAGTAAATAGCATGATTAATAACATTAATACAGGGAGAAATTTGAAAGACTAGCTTGGTAAAACAAAATGCCATCCATTTTGTGACAAGAAACTTATTATACAGTATCACCCTGCACAAAAAAGCAGAGTCTGTTTTGCAATGTGGGGAGCATGTCGGTCTCAATTGGAGCTGGATTTCCAACATACAACTTCCTTGCCCCACCTGAAGCTGCTACACTACACTTGAAGAAGCGCCACCGGTTGACCAAGAAACAGGATTTAAGTCGGATTGGGCGGTCCAGATTGCATACCTATTGGTTCAGATGCGTTCAGGCGGCGCCGGCGGCTTTGGGGCTTGTCGCTGAGCTGGCTCCGGTGATCCTTGCTCCTCGGGAAGGCGTCCAAGAGATTTTCCTTGAGTCGGCGGTTCCGTTTCTCTCCTGGGAGACGTCGGTGGTGTTCTCTGGCGTCGGCTGGGCTCTGTCGAAGCTGTGGCGGCGCCGACGAGTACTCAGTCTCGAATTCGAGAGGCTCGGCTTGACTTGGCAGTTCCGTTGCCCTCCTCGGAGACGGCAGTGGTGGTCTCTGGCGTCGACTGGGCTCGACCGGAGCTGTGGCGGCGGCGGCGGCACCGCAAAGAATTGGAGCTCGGATTCGACGGGTTTCGAGGGCTGCGAACTCGGGTCGAGGCGCGGGAGCGCCTCCATTTCTGTAGGGATCGAGAGGCGGCGCGGGGCTACACAGGAAGGCGGTGCTCGGGCCGGACTCCGCCATGGAGGTGGACACCGGCTCGGGTCCGGGCGTCAGCGGGAGAGGGGGTATGGTTCAATGACGGGTGGGATCAAGGGCTGGCGTCAGTGCTGACGTGCGCGCTCGGGGACAGGCTCGGTCTTGCTGGCCTGGGCCTGCTGGGTTGCTGCTGCGCAATACATTCAGCCCACTGACGGCCCATGATTCCACCCTTATCACCTCATCTTCTTTCCCCTGCGCAGAGTGTTTGCTGCCGACCCCTCAAAAAAAAGAGTGTTTGCTGCCGTTGCTGGCTCGCTGCTGTATGAAGTGTTCCCCACAATGATAGCCATTGTAAGGATTTAAATTTACATATGAGAAGACATGGTCACTAAGCTTGGTGCATCGGTACTCGCCAAAGAACGAGTACAAAACCGCAAGCGAGTGCTGAAGGAAATATGCCCTAGAGGCAATAATAAAGTTATTATTTATTTCCTTATTTCATGATAAATGTTTATTATTCATGCTAGAATTGTATTAACCGGAAACATAATACATGTGTGAATACATAGACAAACAGAGTGTCACTAGTATGCCTCTACTTGACTAGCTCGTTAATCAAAGATGGTTATGTTTCCTAACCATAGACAAAGAGTTTATTTGATTAACGAGGTCACATCATTAGTTGAATGATCTGATTGACATGACCCATTCCATTAGCTTAGCACCCGATCGTTTAGTATGTTGCTATTGCTTTCTTCATGACTTATACATGTTCCTATGACTATGAGATTATGCAACTCCCGTTTGCCGGAGGAACACTTTGGGTGCTACCAAACGTCACAACGTAACTGAGTGATTATAAAGGAGCATTACAGGTGTCTCCAAAGGTAGATGTTGGGTTGGCGTATTTCGAGATTAGGATTTGTCACTCCGATTGTCGGAGAGGTATCTCTGGGCCCTCTCGGTAATGCACATCACATAAGCCTTGCAAGCATTGCAACTAATGAGTTAGTTGCGAGATGATGTATTACGGAACGAGTAAAGAGACTTGCCGGTAACGAGATTGAACTAGGTATTGGATACCGACGATCGAATCTCGGGCAAGTAACATACCTATGACAAAGGGAACAACGTATGTTGTTATGCGGTCTGACCGATAAAGATCTTCGTAGAATATGTAGGAGCCAATATGGGCATCCAGGTCCCGCTATTGGTTATTGACCGGAGACATGTCTCGGTCATGTCTACATTGTTCTCGAACCCGTAGGGTCCGCACGCTTAAGGTTACGATGACAGTTATATTATGAGTTTAGGCATTTTGATGTACCGAAGGTTGTTCGAAGTCCCGGATGTGATCACGGACATGACGAGGAGTCTCGAAATGGTCGAGACGTAAAGATTGATATATTGAAAGCCTATGTTTGGATATCGGAAGTGTTCCGGGTGAAATCGGGATTTTACCGGAGTACCGGGAAGGTTACCGGAACCCCCCGGGAGCTAAATGGGCCATGATGGGCCTTAGTGGAAAAGAGAAGAGGCAGCCCTACATGGGCTGCGCGCCTCCCCCTTCCCCTAGTCCTATTAGGACTAGGAGAGGTGGCCGGCCCCCTCTCTCTCTTTTCCTCCTCCGCGAATCCTATTCCAACTAGGATTGGGGGGGGGGACCCTACTCCCAGAGGGAGTAGGACTCTCCTGACGCGCCACACCTTGGCCGGCCAGCCTCCCCCCCTCTAGTCCTTTATATACTGAGGCAGAGGCACCCTAGAACACACAAGTTGATCCACGTGATCTATTCCTTAGCCGTGTGCGGTGCCCCCAGCCACCATATTCCTCGATAATACTGTAGCGGAGTTTAGGCGAAGCCCTGCTGCTGTAGTGCATCAAGATCGTCACCACGCCGTCGTGCTGACGGAATTCTTCCCCGACACTTTGCTGGATCGGAGTCCGGGGATCGTCATCGAGCTGAACGTGTGCTCGAACTCGGAGGTGCCGTAGTTTCGGTGCTTGATCGGTTGGATCGCGAAGACGTACGACTACTTCCTCTACGTTGTGTCAACGCTTCCGCAGTCGGTCTGCGTGGGTACGTAGACAGCACTCTCCCCTCTCGTTGCTATGCATCACCATGATCTTGCGTGTGCGTAGGAAAATTTTGAAATTACTACGAAACCCAACAGTGGCATCCGAGCCTAGGTTATTTATGTTGATGTTATATGCACGAGTAGAACACAAGTGAGTTGTGGGCGATATAAGTCATACTGCCTACCAGCATGTCATACTTTGGTTCGGCGGCATTGTTGGACGAGACGACCCGGACCAACATTACGCGTACGCTTACACGAGACCGGTTCCCCCGACGTGCTTTGCACATAGGTGGCTTGCGGGCGACTGTCTCTCCAACTTTAGTTGAACCAAGTATGGCTACGCCCGGTCCTTGCGAAGGTTAAAACGGAGTCTATTTGACAAACTATCATTGTGGTTTTGATGCGTAGGTGAGATTGGTTCTTGCTTAAGCCCGTAGCAGCCACGTAAAACTTGCAACAACAAAGTAGAGGACATCTAACTTGTTTTTGCAGGGCATGTTGTGATGTGATATGGTCAAGGCATGATGCTGAATTTTATTGTATGAGATGATCATGTTTTGTAACTGAGTTATCGGCAACTGGCAGGAGCCATATGGTTGTCGCTTTATTGTATGCAATGCAATCATGATGTAATGCTTTACTTTATTACTAAACGGTAGTGATAGTCGTGGAAGCATAAGATTGGCGAGACGACAACGATGCTACGATGGAGATCAAGGTGTCGCGCCGGTGACGATGGTGATCATAACGGTGCTTCGGAGATGGAGATCACAAGCACAAGATGATGATGGCCATATCATATCACTTATATTGATTGCATGTGATGTTTATCCTTTTATGCATCTTATCTTGCTTTGATTGATGGTAGCATTATAAGATGATCTCTCACTAAATTATCAAGAAGTGTTCTCCCTGAGTATGCACCGTTGCCAAAGTTCGTCGTGCCCAGACACCACGTGATGATTGGGTGTGATAAGCTCTACGTCCATCTACAACGGGTGCAAGCCAGTTTTGCACACGCAGAATACTCAGGTTAAACTTGACGAGCCTAGCATATGCAGATATGGCCTCGGAACACGGAGACCGAAAGGTCGAGCGTGAATCATATAGTAGATATGATCAACATAACGATGTTCACCATTGAAAACTACTCCATCTCACGTGACGATCGGTTATGGTTTAGTTGATTTGGATCACGTGATCACTTAGAGGATTAGAGGGATGTCTATCTAAGTGGGAGTTCTTAAGTAATATGATTAAATTGAACTTAAATTTATCATGAACTTAGTCCTGGTAGTATTTTGCAAATCATGTTGTAGATCAATAGCTCGCGTTGTTGCTTCCCTGTGTTTATTTTTGATGTGTTCCTAGAGAAAATTGTGTTGAAAGATGTTAGTAGCAAAGATGCGGATTGGATCCGTGATCTGAGGTTTATCCTCATTGCTGCACAGAAGAATTATGTCCTTGATGCACCGCTAGGTGACAGACCTATTGCAGGAGCAGAGGCAGACGTTATGAACGTTTGGCTAGCTCAATATGATGACTACTTGATAGTTTAGTGCACCATGCTTAACGGCTTAGAATCGGGACTTCAAAGACGTTTTGAACGTCATGGACCATATGAGATGTTCCAGGAATTGAAGTTAATATTTCAAGCAAATACCCGAGTTGAGAGATATGAAGTCTCCAACAAGTTCTATAGCTAAAAGATGGAGGAGAATCGCTCAACTAGTGAGCATGTGCTCAGATTGTCTGAGTACAACAATCGCTTGAATCAAGTGGGAGTTAATCTTCCAGATAAGATAGTGATTGATAGAATTCTCTAGTCACCATCACCAAGTTAGTAGAACTTTGTGATGAACTATGATATGCAAGGGATAACAGAAACGATTCCCAAGCTCTTCGCAATGCGGAAATTGACGAAGGTAGAAATCGAGAAAAACATCAAGTGTTGATGGTAGACAAGACCACTAGTTTCAAGAAAAGGGCAGAGGGAAGAAGGGGAACTTCAAGAAGAACAGCAAGCAAGTTGCTGCTCAAGTGAAGAAGCCCAAGTCTGGTCCTAAGCCTGAGACTAAGTGTTTCTGCTGCAAAGGGACTGGTCACTGGAAGCGGAACTATCCCAAGTGATTGGCAGATAAGAAGGATGGCAAAGTGAACATAAGTATATTTGATATACATGTTATTGATGTGTACTTTACTAGTGTTTATAGCAACCCCTCAGTATTTGATACTAGTTCAGTTGCTAAGATTAGTAACTCGAAACGGGAGTTGCAGAATAAACAGAGACTAGTTAAGGGTGAAGTGACGATGTGTGTTGGAAGTGGTTCCAAGATTGATATGATCATCATCGCACACTCCCTATACTTTCGGGATTAGTGTTGAACCTGAATAAGTGTTATTTGGTGTTTGCGTTAAGCATGAATATGATTTGATCATGTTTATTGTAATACGGTTATTCATTTAAGTAAGAGAATAAATTGTTGTTCTGTTTACATGAATAAAACCTTATATGGTTACACACCCAATGAAAATAGTTCGTTGGATCTCGATCGTAGTGATACACATAATCATAATATTGAAACCAAAAGATGCAAAGTTAATAATGATAGTGCAACTTATTTGTAGCACTGCCGTTTAGGTCATATTGGTGTAAAGCGCATGAAGAAACTCCATGCTGATGGGATTTTGGAATCACTTGATTATGAATCACTTGATGCTTGCGAACCATGCCTCATGGGCAAGATGACTAAGACTCCGTTCTCCGGAGCGAGCAACTGACTTATTGGGAATAATACATACTGATGTATGCGGTCCGATGAGTGTTAAGGCTCACGGCAAGTATCGTTATTTTCTGAACTTCACAGATGATTTGAGCAGATATGGGTATATCTACTTGATGAAACATAAGTCTGAAACATTTGAAAAGTTCAAAGAATTTCAGAGTGAAGTGGAAAATCATCGTGACAAGAAAAATAAAGTTTCTACGATCTGATCGCGGAGACAAATATTTGAGTTACGAGTTTGGTTTTCAATTAAAACAATGTGGAATAGTTTCACAAACTCATGCCACATGGAACACCACAGCATAATGGTGTGTCCGAACGTCATAACCGTACTTTATTGGATATAGTGCAATCTATGATGTCTCTTACCGATCTACCACTATCGTTTTGGGGTTATGCATTAGAGACAGCTGCATTCACGTTAAATAGGGCACCATCTAAATCCGTTGAGACGACACAATCTGAACTGTGGTTTGGCAAGAAACCAAAGTTGTCGTTTCTTAAAGTTTGGGGTTGTGATGCTTATGTGAAAAAGTTTCATCCTGATAAGCTCAAACCCAAATCGGAAAAGTGTGTCTTCATAGGATACCTAAAAAGTTACTGTTGGGTACACCTTCTATCACAGATCCAAAGGCAAGACATTTGTTGCTAAGAATGGATCCTTTCGAGAGAAGGAGGTTCTCTCGAAAGAAGTGAGTGGGAGGAAAGTAGAACTTGATAAGGTAATTGTACCTTCTCCCTTATTGGAAAGTAGTTCATCACAGAAATCTGTTCCTGTGACTACTACACCAATTAGTGAGGAAGCTAATGATGATGATCATGTAACTTCAGATCAAGTTACTACCGAATCTCGTAGGTAAACTAGAGTGAGATCCGCACCAGAGTGGTACGGTAATCCTGTTCTGGAAGTCATGCTACTAGATCATGATGAACCTACGAACTATGAAGAAGCGATGGTGAGCCCAGATTCCGCAAAATGGCTTGAAGCCATGAAATCTGAGATGGGATCCATGTATGAGAACAAAGTATGGACTTTGGTTGACTTGCCCGCTGATCGGCAAGCAATTGAGAATAAATGGATCTTCAAGAAGAAGACTGACGCTGACGGTAATATTACTGTCTACAAAGCTTGACTTGTCCCAAAAGGTTTTCGGCAAGTTCAAGGGATTGACTACGATGAGACCTTCTCACCCGTAGCGATGCTTAAGTCTGTCCGAATCATGTTAGCAATTGCCGCATTTTATGATTATGAAATTTGGCAGATGGATGTCAAAACTGCATTCCTGAATGGATTTCTGGAAGAAGAGTTGTATATGATGCAACCAGAAGGTTTTGTCGATCCAAAGGGAGCTAACAAAGTGTGCAAGCTCCAGCGATCCATTTATGGACTGGTGCAAGCCTCTCGGAGTTGGAATAAACGCTTTGATAGTGTGATCAAAGCATTTGGTTTTATACAGACTTTTGGAGAAGCCTGTATTTACAAGAAAGTGAGTGGGAGCTCTGTAGCATTTCTGATATTATATGTGGATGACATATTACTGATTGGAAATGATATAGAATTTCTAGATAGCATAAAGGGATACTTGAATAAGAGTTTTTCAATGAAAGAATTCGGTAAAGCTGCTTACATATTGAGCTTCAAGATCTATAGAGATAGATCAAGACGCTTGATAAGTTTTTTCAATGAGTACATACCTTGACAAGATTTTGAAGTGGTTCAAAATGGAGCAGTCAAAGAAAGAGTTCTTGCCTGTATTACAAGGTGTGAAGTTGAGTAAGACTCAAAAGCCCGACCACGGCACAAGATAGAAAGAGAATGAAAGTCATTCCCTATGCCTTGGCCATAGGTTCTATAAAGTATGTCATGCCGTGTACCAGATCTATTGTATACCCTGCACTGATTTGGCAAGGGAGTACAATAGTAATCTAGGAGTAGATCACTGGACAGCGGTCAGAATTATCCTTAGTGAAATAAGGATATGTTTCTCGATTATGGACGTGACAAAAAGGTTTGTCGTAAAGGGTTACGTCGATGCAAGTTTTGACACTAATCTAGATGAATCTAAGTCTCAATCTAGATACATATTGAAAGTAGGAGCAATTAGCTAGAGTAGCTCCGTGCAGAGCATTGTTGACATAAATATTTGCAAGATACTTACGGTTCTGAATATAACAGACCCGGTGACTAAAATTATCTCACAAAGCAAAACATGATCACACCTTAGTACTCTTTGGGTGTTAATCACACAGCGATGTGAACTAGATTGCTGACTCTAGTAAACCCTTTGGGTGTTGGTCACATATCGATGTGGACTATGGGTGTTAATCACATGGTGATGTGAACTATTGCTGTTAAATCACATGGCGATGTGAACTAGATTATTGACTCTAGTGCAAGTGGGAGACTGAAGGAAATATGCCCTAGAGGCAATAATAAAGTTATTATTTATTTCCTTATTTCATGATAAATGTTTATTATTCATGCTAGAATTGTATTAACCGGAAACATAATACATGTGTGAATACATAGACAAACAGAGTGTCACTAGTATGCCTCTACTTGACTAGCTCGTTAATCAAAGATGGTTATGTTTCCTAACCATAGACAAAGAGTTTATTTGATTAACGAGGTCACATCATTAGTTGAATGATCTGATTGACATGACCCATTCCATTAGCTTAGCACCCGATCGTTTAGTATGTTGCTATTGCTTTCTTCATGACTTATACATGTTCCTATGACTATGAGATTATGCAACTCCCGTTTGCCGGAGGAACACTTTGGGTGCTACCAAACGTCACAACGTAACTGAGTGATTATAAAGGAGCATTACAGGTGTCTCCAAAGGTAGATGTTGGGTTGGCGTATTTCGAGATTAGGATTTGTCACTCCGATTGTCGGAGAGGTATCTCTGGGCCCTCTCGGTAATGCACATCACATAAGCCTTGCAAGCATTGCAACTAATGAGTTAGTTGCGAGATGATGTATTACGGAACGAGTAAAGAGACTTGCCGGTAACGAGATTGAACTAGGTATTGGATACCGACGATCGAATCTCGGGCAAGTAACATACCTATGACAAAGGGAACAACGTATGTTGCTATGCGGTCTGACCGATAAAGATCTTCGTAGAATATGTAGGAGCCAATATGGGCATCCAGGTCCCGCTATTGGTTATTGACCGGAGACATGTCTCGGTCATGTCTACATTGTTCTCGAACCCGTAGGGTCCGCACGCTTAAGGTTACGATGACAGTTATATTATGAGTTTAGGCATTTTGATGTACCGAAGGTTGTTCGGAGTCCCGGATGTGATCACGGACATGACGAGGAGTCTCGAAATGGTTGAGACGTAAAGATTGATATATTGGAAGCCTATGTTTGGATATCGGAAGTGTTCCGGGTGAAATCGGGATTTTACCGGAGTACCGGGAAGGTTACCGGAACCCCCCGGGAGCTAAATGGGCCATGATGGGCCTTAGTGGAAAAGAGAAGAGGCAGCCCTACATGGGCTGTGCGCCTCCCCCTTCCCCTAGTCCTATTAGGACTAGGAGAGGTGGCCGGCCCCCTCTCTCTCTTTTCCCCCTCCGCGAATCCTATTCCAACTAGGATTGGGGGGGAATCCTACTTCCAGAGGGAGTAGGACTCTCCTGGCACGCCACACCTTGGCCGGCCAGCCTCCCCCCTCTAGTCCTTTATATACCGAGGCAGAGGCACCCTAGACCACACAAGTTGATCCACGTGATCTATTCCTTAGCCGTGTGCGGTGCCCCCAGCCACCATATTCCTCGATAATACTGTAGCGGAGTTTAGGCGAAGCCCTGCTGCTGTAGTGCATCAAGATCGTCACCACGCCGTCGTGCTGACGGAATTCTTCCCCGACACTTTGCTGGATCGGAGTCCGGGGATCGTCATCGAGCTGAACGTGTGCTCGAACTCGGAGGTGCCGTAGTTTCGGTGCTTGATCGGTTGGATCGCGAAGACGTACGACTACTTCCTCTACGTTGTGTCAACGCTTCCGCAGTCGGTCTGCGTGGGTACGTAGACAACACTCTCCCCTCTCGTTGCTATGCATCACCATGATCTTGCGTGTGCGTAGGAAAATTTTGAAATTACTACGAAACCCAACGAGTGCGCCTCCGACCGAGCTCTGCTATGAGATGCTCCCAACCCCGGTCGGAGGCAGGTCTCACACTTGTGGTTGATATCCCTTGAGACCTGGGTGGATGACCTTATGGAGCACATAAGCCTAGCTATATGGCTTTATAAAGAAAGCACTGCCTGGGAGGTAACCTGGAAGTCTTTAGGTGTCTTTCTTAGCTTTGTGTCTTGAGTCTAGTTGCTTTCATGTTGCATTTGCATTTTATTTTATTTTGCATAGTTGTTATTAGAGTTGGTTTCAGAGAAACTTCGTTGGTAAAATTTATAGCAAGTCGGTAGATTGTATTCTGTTGCATACCTTCTCCTATTTTTATTGTAAATTTGCTACGTGCCTAATGTGAGGAGGGAGCACAAAAAGTCTCATGCGGTTCTGCAACTCCAGGAGAAAAGACGATGTAACATACAACTGCCATGGTCGTATGTGCGCTCGTATGAGCTCGTGGATACGAGCAATAGGAGGACCAGAGCAAAAGCTGGCCTAGCATATGAGCGCTCACGCTCCTATGCATGGTCATATCACCTAGAAGCCACAAAGTAACATCTTCACATAGCAAAAGACCGCGTACCGTATGACCACACTAGGTCGTGTGTGCGCTCGTATGAGGCAGGGGAACCCTCAAATTAATTCATTTTTATGTCTGAGGTCCATGAGGTATTTTCTAACCGATTCTTTGCTTTGTAATTAATGTAAATTACCTCTAAAACTCCGTAGCCAATAAATCTTTGTAGCAACTATGTTTTCCTTCGTTTTTTTGCTGGTTGGGTAACCGAACTCGAACTCCGTTCGTATACCAAATTGATGTTTTTATTTGTGTGTTATTTTTGTAGGGGCTTGGACCTTATGTGGAGAAATGTACGGTATGGTACCAGCCGTATAAAGGACCCACACAAGCCACTTGGGTGCTTCATCATGATGAACTTCAACCACAAGTGTTCGGTAATGTTTTCCAATATGAACCTTGCTCAAATAAAGCTTCTTAGTGATGATTTTCTCACCTAATGTGAGGATCTCCTTTTTAATTAGGAACCTAGAGAGCTGCACATTTGTGTTTCTATCTTGTCTCACTTGCACTTCATCCAAACTTAGGAGCTATCTATACTTCTAGACATAGTTTGTTAACTTAAGCGAGGTGCTTAGGTAGATGAACCGATCATTGTGAGGCTTATGATTTTATCACTTGTGTTGCTAATCCTTTGTGCTACAAAAAAGATGAAAAACAACAAAAGCACAAAAATAGTTTGTTTTCTTTTTAGTTCGTTTTCGGCAGCTTTTATCGGACGGCAGCCGTTGGACCACAACCAGGAGATCAATTGAAGCAAGGTCTATGCCTATTAAAAGAGAGGTCTTATGCACCCCAACGGTAAAAGTTTCTAACCCTTGCTTAGACGTAGGCTTGGGTAGGTAACCACTTATCGCGCTCTCTTTTAATAACTACACTTTCTCTTTACTTCCTAATTTTCCCTAGTTTAGTTCTAAGCGTGGGGAGGTTACTTTTGCATGTGTAGTATCTTGTGCAATGTTCTTCATCATATGGTTTTCGTGCATTAGTGTGTCTCACTGTTTTGACATGCTTGTTTTCCATTTGTTTTACTAAGCATGTGAGAATCTTGTTATCTTCTGGAAAAAACGCCTTGTTCTTTTACCAAAAACCCAATAAAGGAGTCCTTTGAATTGTTGCCTTTCTTTCACCTAATAAGTTAAGTTGGGGACTCTAGTGGTGGCTTGATTAGCGATTGAATGATTGTAGAGGCTTTTTGTTGATGAACCCAACATCTTTGGTTGATCCAGGACGCGCAACGGGGTGTATCTCCGCCAAATTATCTCCTCAGGGTACTTATCTTTTGAGTCTTATGCAACATTACACCGCCATACTCTTGTGTAGTATTTGAGTTCTTATTGACTAAAGCAAGTTCGAAACCATTTGTAACATCACAAATTTCCAATTTGGAATGTTATATATAGGTCATCATATGCACATCATATTTTATTTTCATTTTGGTTTTTGCTCCTAAAATTCTAAGCAACTCAAGGACCCATGGAGAGAGTTGGGGATTTTATTATTTTCATATTTTAATTTTCTCAAATATGGAAAAGGGGATCACTTTGGTTTTACTTTTTTTCTCTCCAAACAATATTCCAATATTAAAAATATATAAGAGGAGATAATATGACTTCTCCAAAATAAATAAATATTGGAGGAAACATGTTAAAATCAAATAAAGTATTTTATCTGGATTTTATTGCTATTTTATTTGAATTAGAAAAATATGCATTTTTTTAAATTGCATTCTTAGCCCAAATAAATGTTCACTTTGTCCGAAATATTATTAGAGGACCGATAAAATTTATTTCAGGATTTTTGGACTTCGTTTGGTATTTCTTTTATTTATTTTACTCCGTCAGTTTTAAAAAAACCGACCTACGGGTCGTGCCCGAGCCGGACTTCCCCGTCCGACCCCTTTAAAAGGCGAGGCCCGACCGCCCCGCCAGCCCAAGCCGCCAGCCCCGCCGTCCGAAACCCTAGCCGCCGCCGCCTTGGTTTCCGCGCCGCCGAAGTTAGCCGCCTTTGCCGCCGGTCTTTTCGCTCGGTTAGGTAAAAACCGTCTTGTTTTTTTCAGAAAACCCTAGATCCGTTTTTATTATAGATCGGTTCGGTTTTTCGTTGGTTTATTTATTTAGCGGACGTTCGTCTGTTCGTTCGTTTTAACGAACGTTGTTCGCCGGTTAGGTTCAGACAGCGAACATTCGTTACTTAGTCTTTTTTATTTTATTTTCGGCCAGGGACCTATCCGTGATTATTTTTATCGCAGATTAGCCCCTAATCTTCAAACCCTCTCCGTTTCTTAACCGTTTGTCCAAATCCAGTGAAACCAATGCCAAACTCTTTGTTTCGAAATCCTCTTTCTGTTTAATCAACTTGAACAGGGTTTTTGACAATTTAAAATTTGGTTTCAAGCAGATTTGTCTACGAAGTTCTTTTGACCGTAGTTTCAGTTCCGTATCTCTGTTTTGATAGATTTCTTTTTGCAAATCAAACCTCTTCAGTTGAATTTTCAGTTTGGATCTTCTTATCTGAAGTTTTACCTTTGCATATTTGCCTGAGTGCTTATGTATGCTATTGTTTGTTTGCGATAGAATTTTCGGAGTGCGCAACGTGCTACTACGAGTCACTAGGTTTTGCGGATCATCAGCAAGGCAAGTAACACATTGATCATACCCCTTTATTACCCAGTTTTTATGCATTAGTTACAACCCTCAAACATTGCATGAGTAGGATCTCTTAACATGTGGGTTTTGGGAAGTAGTTGATGAGGTAGAACCTATTGCCCTCTTTTATTATCAAACCCCTGGGAGTTACTTCTACGTTATGCTATTTATTGCCATGATATTGCTCTTAGACGTGGATTGGGTTTGAGTGTATCCATGATAGATGTGAGATTGTTAATTAATGGTTAACTTAAGGTGGCTACTTAAACACACATCTGGGTGGATTGGTTGCGAGCACCTGGGGATATACCAGTGCTGTCCTTTTTGGTTCGCCACCTAGGCTCAAAGGGATCATAAGATTATTCATGCTAGAAACTTCCGTGTGCAGCCACAAGCTATTATGGGCTCTAGCATAGTGGAGTAAGTTGCATGACCTCTTCCAGTGGTAGGCTAGAAGATGTAGGGGATCTAGGTTGGTACTGTCTACCCGGGGTTAGAGTTAATGCTTCTGAAAGACTATGTCTCGGTCATCCGTTTCTCAAACACCATGTAGTGCGAGAATTCCAACGGAGGAGATCGAGTCTTGTGGGGAAAAGTGCGCAAACCTCTGCAGAGTGTACAAACTAATCATGGTTAGTCGTGTCCCCGGTTATGGACATCTTGAGTATCTGGTTCTTGGATTATCATGTGGATCTCATCACCCTAAATTAATTTGTTGGGATGTTAATTACTTTTAATTGGGATTGAGATGGGGTTACCATTCTCAATGTTTTTCAACTACCATGATAGTTCAATAAAATATAGGGAAAAATTGGCTTCTCGCAAAAACATTATAACCATAGAGCTTCTCCACCAACCATATATGCATGTAGTGATAGCTTTTACTTGTTTCATTGCTCTACTGTGTTATCTTGCCAGCATATTCCATGTGCCGACCCGTTTCGTGCTGCAACATATCATGTTGCAGATTTTTCAGACAAAGAGTAAGGTGCGCTAGGTCGTTGTCGTGCACTCGGCTATGCCGTTGGAGTTGATGGACTCACTTTACCTTCCAAGCCTTCCGCTGTTATCTTTTAGATGGCCTTAAGCCATATTTATTGCAATAAGTTTTCTTTTGCGACATTTGATGTAATAAGTGTGTGATTGCCACTCTCTTATAAATCCTTCAAGTATTGTGTGTGTCAGCATTACCGATACAGGGATGGCACTTATGCACAGAGATTTGGCCGTTTGAGGTCGAAACGCTACAAGATGGTATCAGAGCACACGCTGAATGTAGGACACGACCACTAAGATGAGCCATAGGTCACTCTTCTCTACCCATTTCTGACTCCTCTCCATTTTCTACTCTATAGGATGGCGGACACAAGGAACAAGTTCACACAGCCGGATGAAGACACACCTTTTGGACGACACTTGAAGGAAGTCACTAGGTACCTGAACATTGGAATACCAAGCTTCACCGGGACCTACACCGCCACTTTACCAGAAGAAGAGCGTTGGATGATTCGAGTTCAAGTTCCAAGAAGGACATTCACGCCAGTAACTGAACCCATAGAGTTTTACTTCGATGCACCAACCTGGAGTCTAGGAAAGAGCATGGTAGCCCACATCGCCATAGGATGCATCGGCGAAGTTTGTCACAAGGATCTTAAGGACACTATCTACCAGATATGTGGGCGCCGAGATGAGCAATGGGAGATGATCAGCACCAGGAGGGACAGGTCCATTGCAGCCTTCATCCAGGAGTTAAACTAGCACATCCGACGCCAGGAGAACCAAATGTGCGCAAGCATGATAGATCCGAAGAAGTTGATGACTAGGAACATGGAGCTGGAAGAGGAACTCAAGTCTACACGCGACCGATATGAGGAGGAAATCACAATACTGGTGGAGAAGAATGACGACCTGGCAAGGAAGCTAGGAGTATTCATGGGAGACCCTACGCCAGGAGGAGATGACGACCATCCCAAGGATTACATCAGACGACACCGAATCCGGCCCCAGTGATGATGATTATGAAGACGAAGCTGGAGCAGATATCATGGAATCTTCTACCGATCAAATTTTTTAGTAGACCACCATACTATTAGTAGTATTTCCCCATGTATATATTAGTAGTTCGAGCATTGTAACGATAGTTAGATCGATTGTATGCCCTTGCTTGAAATTGTTTTGGAGTGATATGTTTGTGCTTGTCTCATGTGCATATGGGTAGTGTCTTCTCACTATACCTCATTCTATTCTAATCTCTCCCCTCTAAACCCATCAGATGCCTCTGAGACATGACCCCAGATTTGCTTTCCCACCGGAGCTCACTCAGTTGATTCAACAGCAGAATACACTGATGCAATTGCTAGTCCAGAACCAAGGCAACAACAACAATAATAACAACAACCCACCGCCACCCCCTCCAGTTAACAACTTAGCCCGTTTTCTGAGGTTACAACCGACGGTGTTTTCCAGTAGCACCGAGCCCATGGTTGCTGATGACTGGCTACGCAGGATTGGAATGGAGTTAACCACTGCAGGTTGTACAGATGCTGAGAAGGTGTGTTTTGCCGCACACCAATTGGATGGACATGCAACCTCATGGTGGGAGAATTACACAAACACCTTCCCTATAGCCAATGTTACTTGGGAGAAGTTTCAGCAAGCATTCCGCATTGCTCATGTCTCAACTGGAGCTATGAGCATGAAGAAGCGTGAGTTTCGCAACTTACGCCAGGGCAACTGTACTGTGGGGCAGTACGTGGATGAGTTTAGTAAGTTAGCCCGCTATGCCCCAGATGATGTGGCCACAGATGCCGCGAAGCAAGAGAAGTTTATGGAAGGGCTGAATGATGAGATGAGTATGCAGTTAATGGTGGCGACATTTAACAACTACTA
Organism: Triticum urartu; assembly: GCF_056163025.1. Classification (NCBI taxonomy): domain Eukaryota; kingdom Viridiplantae; phylum Streptophyta; class Magnoliopsida; order Poales; family Poaceae; genus Triticum; species Triticum urartu. The sequence continues at coordinate 636,884,238 of NC_141875.1, forward strand.
AGAGTTGGTAGATAAGGCTCTTATGATTGAATGGAAGCAGCAGCAGATTGAGAGCCGCAAAAGAAAGAATGGACAAGGGAAGTACAATTCAGGAGCTCAGCAGAAACCTCGGTTCACCCCGAACTCGGGAGGATATACCCATAACCATGGAGGCCATAACCACAATGGAGGAAGTTCGCATAACCACAATGGCTCTAGGATGGAAATGGGAGTGGAGCAAGCAGTCAGAATCGCTCTAACCCAAGCACACCCGCCAAGAAGGACCAAAGTCATGTTACTTATTTCAAGTGCGGGAAGACTGGACACTATGCCAATGAGTGTCTTGAACTCAGGAATGGAAATGGCAATGGAAGCCCTGGGAAGAAGCCTAACCCTTTCATTAAGGGCCAAGTGAACCACGTGAACGTGGAGGAGGTTGAAGAGCAGCCAGGCGCAGTTATTGATAAGTTTTTGGTTAAGTCATTTATCGCTCTCGTTCTTTTCGATACTGGTGCATCGCATTCATACATTTCAAGGGAATTTGTGGACAAGTTTAAGTTACCCACCTTAGCCCTTAGGACACCCTTGTTAGTAAGCTCACCAAGAGCAGAGTATATGGCCAGCCGATGGTGCGACCGGATACCCTTAAACATTGGCAGCCATATTTTCCCCTCAGACCTAATAATTCTTGAGTCACAAGGATTGGATGTGATTCTGGGTATGGATTGGCTATCGAAGTATGGAGGAAACATTGATTGTTCTAATAGGTCAATTCTACTCACCACCCCGGAGGGAAAAAGGATTAAGTATGTATCCAGGCATACCCCAAAGAGGACCCACCTAAACTCCCTCACGGGCGTTGTTCAGGAGGAAGTGCCTGTAGTGAAGGATTACCCGGATGTATTTCCAGAGGAACTACCAGGCATGCCGCCGGATCGAGACATTGAGTTTTAGATAGAGCTGTTGCCAGGCACCGGACCAATATCGAAGAGACCATACCAGATGCCCATGAATGATCTGGAGGAGATTAAGAAACATGTTAAGGAGTTATTGGAGAAAGGTTACATTCGACGAAGCTCGTCACCATGGGGAGTGATACATCTCCGTCGTATCTACTTTTCCAAACACTTTTGCCCTTGTTTTGGACTCTAACTTGCATGATTTGAATGGAACTAACCCGGATTGACGCTGTTTTCAGCAGAATTGCCATGGTGTTATTTTTGTGCAGAAATAAAAGTTCTCGGAATGACCTGAAAATCAACGGATAATTATTTTGGAATATATAAAAAATACTAGAAGAAAGATCCGCGTCAGGGGGCCTCCACTTGTCCACGAGGGTGGGGGGCGCGCCCTACCCCCCTGGGCGCGCCCCTGCCTCGTGGGCCCCCTAACGCTCCACCGACCTCAACCCTGACTCCATATATTCACTTCCAGGGAGAAAAAATCAGAGAGAAGGATTCATCGCGTTTTACGATACGGAGCCACCGCCAAGCCCTAAACTCTCTCAGGAGGGCTGATCTGGAGTCCGTTCGGGGCTCCGGAGAGGGGAATCCGTCGCCATCGTCATCATCAACCTTCCTCCATCACCAATTTCATGATGCTCACCACCGTGCGTGAGTAATTCCATCATAGGCTTGCTGTACAATGATGTGTTGGATGAGATTTATCATGTAATCGAGTTAGTTTTGTTAGGGTTTTGATCCCTAGTATCCACTATGTTTTGAGATTGATGTTGCTATGACTTTGCTATGCTTAATGCTTGTCACTAGGGCCCGAGTGCCATGATTTCAGATCTGAACCTATCATGTTGAATATATGTGAGTTCTTGATCCTATCTTGCAAGTCTATAGTCACCTACTATGTGTTATGATCCGGCAACCCCGAAGTGACAATAATCGGGACCACTCCCGATGATGACCGTAGTTTGAGGAGTTCATGTATTCTCTATGTGTTAATGCTTTGGTCCGGTACTCTATTAAAAGGAGGCCTTAATATTCCTTAGTTTCCGATAGGACCCCGCTGCCACAGGAGGGTAGGACAAAGATGTCATGCAAGTTCTTTTCCATAAGCACGTATGACTATATTCGGAATACATGCCTACATTACATTGATGAACTGGAGCTAGTTCTGTTTTACCCTAGGTTATGACTGTTACATGATCGATCGCATCCAACATAATTCTCTATCACCGATCCATTGCCTACGCGCTTTCCACATATTGTTCTTCGCTTATTTACTTTTCCGTTGCTATTGTTATCACCACTATAAAACACCAAAAATATCACTTTTGCTACCGTTACTTTTGCTACCGTTACCACTACTATCATATTATTTTTCTACTAAATACTTTGTTGCAGATATTAAGTTATCCAGGTGTGGTTGAATTGACAACTCAACTGCTAATACTTGAGAATATTCTTTGGCTCCCCTTGTGTCGAATCAATAATTTTGGGTTGAATACTCTACCCTCGAAAACTGTTGTGATCCCCTATACTTGTGGGTTATCAAGACTATTTTCCGGCGCCGTTGCCGGGGAGCATAGCTCTATTCTTTGAGTCACTTGGGATTTATATCTTCTTATCATTATGAAGAACTTGAAAGATCCAAGAACTAAGATTTATCCCTCAATTACGAGGGGATGTAAGAAACTGCCATCTAGCTCTACACTTGATTCACCTTCTGTTTTGAGTAAGCTTGTGACACCTAAACCTGCTTCTACTATTAATTATGATATGTCGCATGTTATTGATGATGCCACTTCTGCTATGCATGATACTTATGATGAAACTACTTCTATGCTTGATACTACCATGCCACTTGGTGAATTTCTGGATGAACAACTTGCTAGGGCTAGAGAGAATGAAGTTATTGAAACTGATAATATTGATGAAAGTGATGATGAAGAATCTCCCCCTAGATATGAATTGCCTGTTGTTCCTGAGGGTTATGTTATGGATGAAGAAACTCCTAGAGAATTTCTTGCTTGCAATGATAGAAGTGATCTTAAGAAATTATTAGCTAAGTTTAAAGAAAAAAACTCTGAATGATAGAATGAAATATGATCCTGCTTATGCTACTTCACCTATCTTTGTTACTGATAAGGATTATGAATTCTCTGTCGACCCTGATATAATTACTTTGGTTGAATCTGATCCTTTTTATGGCTATGAATCTGAAACTGTTGTGGCACATCTTACTAAATTAAATGATATAGCCACCCTGTTCACTAATGATGAGAAAACTCGCCACTATTATATCCTTAAATTATTTCCGTTATCATTAAAGGGTGATGCTAAGATATGGTTTAAGTCTCTTGATCCTGGTTGTGTGCGTAGTCCCCACGATATGATTTATTACTTCTCTGCTAAATATTTCCCTGCTCATAAGAAACAAGCTGCTTTAAGGGAAATATATAATTTTGTGCAAATTGAAGAAGAGAGTCTCCCACAAGCTTGGGGGAGGCTTCTCCAATTACTTAATGCTTTGCCTGATCATCCTCTCAAGAAAAATGAGATACTTGATATCTTTTATAATGGACTATCCGATGCTTCCAGAGACCACCTGGATAGTTGTGTTGGTTGTGTTTTTAGGGAAAGAACTGTTGATGAAGCTGAAATTCTATTGAATAATATGTTGACTAATGAAAATAATTGGACACTTCCTGATCCAATTCCTGAACCAACTCCTGAGCCAACTCGAAAGAAAAGGGGTATTCTATTTCTCAGTCCTGAAGATATGAAGAGGCAAAGAAATCTATGAAAGAAAAAGGTATTAAACCTGATGATGTTAAGAATTTACCTTCTATTGAAGAAATATATGGTCTTAATTTACCGCCTATTGAAGAAATACATGGTCTTGATAACCCGACACAGGTAGTAAAGGTAAATTCTCTCTATAGATATGATAAAGCTGAAATCCCTCCTACTAAATTTGCTAGCCAATGCTTAGATGAGTTTGATAACTTTATGGTTAAGCAAGAAGATTTTAATGCTTATGCTGGTAGACAATTGAAACATAATGCTTATATGATTGAACACTTGAGTGATTATATGGCTAATGTTAAAGGTGAACTAAAACTTATTAGTAAACATGCTTCTATGGTTACCACTCAAGTAGAACAAGTACTTAAAAATCAGAATGATTTGCTCAATGAATTAAATAGTAAGAAAAATGATAATGTTGTTAGAGTTATGACTAGAGGTGGTAAAATGACTCAGGAACCTTTGTACCCCGAGGGCCATCCTAAGAGAATTGAGCAAGATTCTCAGAGAAATAATATGGATGCACCTAGTCCTTCTAAGAGGAAGAAAAAGAAAAATGATAGGACTTTGCATGCTTCTAGTGAACCTGTTGATGACACACCTGAGAATCCCAATGATATTTCTATTTCTGATGCTGAAACACAATCTGGTAATGAGCATGAACCTAGTGATAATGTTAATAATGATGTTCATGTTGATGCTCAACCTAGTAATGACAATGAAGTAGAGATTGAACCTGCTGCTGATCTTGATAACCCACAATCAAAGAATCAACGTTATGATAAGAGAGACTTTGTTGCTAGGAAGCACGGTAAAGAAAGAGAACCATGGGTTCAGAAACCCATGCCTTTTCCTCCTAAACCATCCAAGAAAAAGGTCGATGAGGATTTTGAGCCCTTTGCTGAAATGATTAGACCTATCTTCTTGCGTATGCATTTGACTGATATGCTTAAAATGAATCCTTATGCTAAGTACATGAAAGATATTGTTACTAATAATATAAAGATACCGGAAGCTAAAATTTCCACCATGCTTGCTAATTATACTTTTAAGGGTGGAATACCTAAGAAACTAGGAGATCCCGGAGTACCAACTATACCATGCTCCATTAAAAGAAACTATGTTAAAACTGCTTTATGTGATCTTGGAGCCAGTGTTATGCCTCTCTCTTTATATCGTAGACTTGATTTGAATAAGTTGACACCTACTGAAATATCTTTGCAAATGGCTGATAAATCAACTGCTATACCTATCGGTATTTGTGAGGACGTGCTTGTTGTGGTTGCAAACGTTACTATCTTAACGGACTTTGTTATTCTTGATATTCCCAAGGACGATAGTATGTCTATTATTCTTGGAAGACCCTTTTTGAATACTGCAGGGGCTGTTATTGATTGCACCAAAGGCAATGTCACTTTTCATGTTAATGGTAATGAGCATACGGTACACTTTCCGAGGAAGCAACCTCAAGTTCACAGTATAAATGCTATTGGAAAATTTTCAACTATTACTATTGGAGGTTTTGAATTTCCTCTTCCTACTGTAAAGAAGAAATATGATATTCTTATTGTTGGGGACATGCATATCCCCATTGAGGTAACCTAGTGTTATTCGAAAATTCTCCGGTTCCATGTTATTCGGAATGAGTTTGTTAACAAGACCTGATCAACCTTGTTAGTGGATTCCTTTTGATGAGTATGAGATGGATGAATTTAGAAAACACAACTCTCTGTACCCTCTTTTTACTTTCTGTTATTTATATTAAATAAAGAAAAAATAGTATCTTTCTGTCTGTTTTCTGAATTGTCCATGCAATAAAAAATACCCCGAAAATAGAAGTTCTCCAAATGCCCTGAAATTTAAATATGATTTTTTCTGGAATATTTGAGAATATTTGGCACTGAGAACACAGCAGGGGGAGCAAGCACCTGGCCACGAGGGTCCAGGGCGCGCTCCCTACCTCGTGGGCCCATGGTGGCTCCCCTCCACTTATTCTAGCTACCACACACTCCTTCTTCCTCCCAAAAACATCACTAGCCAGCTCAAACCCGAGTCCAAGCTCATCTTGCTACCATTTTCGATCTCCCTGCTCAAAGCTCCAATCACAAAACTACTTTCGGGGATTGTTCTTTGGTATGTGACTCCTCCAATGGTCCAATTAGTTTTTGTTCTAGTGCTTTATTCATTGCATATTTTTGCTGCTTAGGTGACCTTGTTCTTGAGCTTGCATGTCAAATTTTTGTGGTCAAAAGTAGTTTTGATGCATGATATTGCCTCTAGGCACTTGTAGGAGTAGTTGTTATCAATATTGTTGAGTTTGGTTCACTTCTATTTTGAAGTTACTAAAAATTTCAGAAATTTTCAGAAAAAGATGAAGAGATTTTCGAGGGGCTCATCGAGCCGAAGCTCGAAGGATAAACAAAGTGAAGAGATGTCAGAACCCCGATTCCAAGCCACATCGATCTAGCCGGTAACACATCATATCACTTTGCGGCCTCACGCACGGTATCCCACGGGTGTCGCCTTACCATGGCCCGGGACCGTTTGCGCCTTTTGGCTCACGTATATGATAGTGTCGCTAGCATCCATATGACAGAGAACCCGGGCCGACATGGCTAGTCGTGAACCCAAAGCGGCACGGACCTATGGAGACAGGCATACATGAATCCCATCGAGCATGTCAGTCATCAGCGAGTGATTCCGGGCTGTAGCACTGGGCTAACAGGACTCCGAGGGAACCCGGGCTGTAGCAGGCTAGGCAGGACTCTGGATGTCACCACGTGACATTTCCCCGAAGGGACAGACATAGGAATGACGTGAAACACATGCCGGCCAGTCAAGTGTCCTGAGCAGTAGTGCTGGGCTAGCAGGACTCCGGTGAACCGGGCTGTAGCAGACTACTATGGCTCGAGGAACACTAGACTACATTTCCCCATAAGAAAGGCTGCCAAGGATAAACAACTAGGTTCTCGGATCCCACTCATACCAAGCATTTCAATCATACACACAATATGCCCGATATGAGCACATACAACATGGCATCACAACAAAACTCTACAACTCAAGTACTTTATTTAAAGGCTCCAGAGAGCCATACATAACATGTTCATACAGATAGGGGTCACATGACCCCGACACTCAAGTCATACAATCATACAAGCACAAGCGGAAGCAACTAGTCTGAGTACAGACACTAGAAAGAAAGAAGGCTTCTCGAAGCCTGTCTATCTACATAGGGGCCTCCATGGCCAGGATCACCACCTGGGTGGCTAGTCACTCGTCGACATCAAGGTCTACGTAGAACCCATCGGAGGGGCGGTGTTGTCGTCTGAAAATAGTAATTAAGCAAACATGAGTACAAAGGTACTCAGCAAGTCTTACAACAGAACCTACTATACATGCTCATTCTCAAGAAGGTGGTGGGGTTATTGCAGCAAACCAGCTTTGACTCTTGGCTAAGCTATCCTACGGAGCTCCACTAATAAAATAGTTTTCGCACACGAGTCCACTACTCACCAACACAATACTCCACCGGGGATCCTCCCTCGTCATCCTACGAGAGGGCCATCCTCGGTACTCACACTTATCTTGAGTCTTTTAGTAGTATCCATTAACTTATCTATGAACTGTATAGGCAACCAAGTAGTCCTTTACCGCGGACGCGGCTATTCGAATAGATGATGTTAACCCTGCAGGGGTATACTTCTTCATACACGCTTTCACCACTTACCGCCGTTTACACGACATGTACTCGGCAACCTTCAAGCGGAAACCCAGCGAGGGTGTTGGCTACGGCCTACCTAAACACTTAAGTCTCTAGTCCAGGTTTATCGCCTATCCAGGTTCCATCCGCAGGGAGTCCGTCCGAGGTTTCCACATACGGCCCCGGACGATGTGAACAGGGTTCCCGAGACACCAAACGGGTGACTCGGTACACCGTGCCACGGTGTATCTACCGCAACATAGCCCACCCCTAGGGTCAGCGCTACGCACGGACGCCAACACATAACCTACAAACACCAGAAACTATTTGCAACTCCTGGAGAGAGTACTAGGGTATTTAAGAAGCCGAGAGGGTCCATTGGTTTCGGGCCCAATGTACGGTAGTAACTGCATCTTAAATCACACATACAGATCTCAGTTCTTATGGACGGTCTCAATGAAACAACCCACCATGTACTCCTACATGGCCTCTCATCGATACCTTTACCAAAACATGTTCAACACATCCCTCACATTACTGACATAAACATTTCACTCTAGCCCATCACCCAGATGAACCAGACCTGACGCAACTCTAAGCATAGCAGGCATAGCAAGGTAGGAATCACATACATGGCTCAATCAACTCCTACACATGCTAGTGGGTTTCATCTAGTTACTGTGGCAATGATAGGTCATGCAGAGGATAAGGGTTCAACTACCGTAGCACGCAGCAGTTTGAATCGTGTTGTCTTAATGCAGTAAACGAGAGCAGAAGCGAGAACATGGGTTTGTATCGGAATTGTCAATGGGTTGCTTGCCTGTTGTAGAGGTAGTAGGGTACTACCCTTCAGACGGATACTCGGGGTTATCCTCGGAGGCAGAACCTACCACGAAAGTCACACCAAACATTATCAACACATGGCAATATGCAACAATATGATGCATGCTATGACATGGCAAGATGAAAGTGTCTTGGCCTAATGCAAGCTAAAACAGAAGGGTATGAACTCATTTGAATCAAAGATTCAAATATTAGCTCATTAAACATGGCCTTATTAGTGCATTACCTTATTCTACTTAAACAGCAAGATTAACTTGTTTTGTCATGCATGAAACCATTACAGATGGATAGATTGAATTTTTTTGATCATTTTTCATATATAAATATTTGCATTTGAAGCTATGGTTGATTTTCTATGATTTTTAGAAGTTTTGACTATTTTCTTGAATTTCCTATTAAAGAATAAATCCAGTAATTGAATTAATGCATCAGCACTGCGTCACTGTGACGTCAGCGGGTCAAAGGCGCCAGCCCAGGTCAAACCTGACTGGTGGGCCCCATCTGTCAGTCTCTCAGCTAACTAACAGAGTTAGTTAGTGTTTAGTTAGCACTAAACTAGGTTAGTTAGGCCCTGGGCCCACATGTCAATGAGAGAGAGTTAGTTAACGAGGTCGTTAACCTCTAACAGAGTGATTAGCTCTAATTAAAACTAATCTAATTTAGTTAGGAGCCGGCCCCACCTATCAGTGACTCGGGCGGGGTCAAACTGGGGTCAAACCCCTGGTCAGCGGGGTTAATCCCGCCGGCGTTGAGTCGCCGGCGAGGCCGAGACGGCGGAGAGCGTCGGAAACGCTGCTCCGGCCACGGTTCGATGCGCGGGTGAGTGCTACGGGTAGCTGGCAGTGTGGCGCATCCATTGGTGGCATTGGTTGGTGCTGGGATGGCCGGGAACGACGATGGCATCGAGCCGGGCGGCGGCCGGAGCTCGGCCGTTGGTGGTTTTGCTGCTGCAGCGAGCTAGCGGGGAAATGGACGCACTAGCGAGGCGCTACGAGGTGCGGTGAGTGCGTTAAGCACCCGCGCCTGACCAAATGGTCACCGGAGTGACGCCGGCGTCGAGCTCACACGGCGACGTGCTACGGTGAGCAAGGGGGCGGCATCTACGGTGAGCAAACGAAGCAGAGAAGAGGGGGGTTCGGTAGAGGAGCTCATGACGGTTGCAGAACGCGTCTCAGCGGGCTCGGGGGAGGTCGGACGTCGTCGGGGCGTTGCCGGCGATCTCAGCGGACCGAGGAAGAAGAAGGCGTCAGGGAGGTGCTTGGAGGCGTCCGGCATCGCGTGAGTCGACGAGGAGGTCGAGGACGGCAGCGCGGAGCTAATGGGCTTGTCGGAGAGGCGAGGGGGTGGCTCTAGTGACAACTACGGCGAACGGCGGCGAGGATCGCACTCGGCCATCGCGGGAGAGGGTGAAGGAGACGAGGGGGAGAGAGGGGAGGAGTGCAGGGAGGTGCTGGGCGTCTCCGTGGCACTCGGATGGGGACGAGGAGGCAGCAGGAGGTGGCCGCAGGTGCACGCGCCGGCGACACGCCTCTGTCTACTGGCAGAGGTGGGTGACGACTGGCATAGGCCAGGTGGGCCGGGCCAGCACAGGTGAGGCCCAGGTGGGTTTCTCTCTCTCTCTCTTTATTTGTTTTCTTTTTCTATTTATCTGCAACTGTTAGGCTTTATTAAAAATACCTAGACATCTTTAAAAATCCTGAAAATAATCAGGGGCTCTGTTTAGATTATTTCCAACAGCCCACACTTATTTCCAGAATTATTTGAGCATTTAAATTATTTTATAGCATTTAAATGCCCAAATTCAAATACTTATGATTTAATTCAGAAAATCCAGAATGTCCTAGAAAAGGGTGCACCATTTTTGCTAGGGGTTTTAGCCCAATCCAGAAATGATGAGCTTTTTGTGAAGGGCATTTTGGGTTCATTGAAAATAATTTTAGTAAACCCTAGTTGTTTCCAGGGGGGCTGGGGGTTGTGTCTTCCCCATTTCAAATTTAAGAGGAATTTAAACATGATGCACACTCTAATGCTTGAACTAACTAGGGTGTGACAACTCACCCCCACTCAAAAGAATCTCGTCCCGAGATTTAGGATCCTCCGGAAAGAAGGTGGGGTACTCGAGTCGAAGACGATCCCCCCTTTCCCAAGTGGCTTCTTTCTCGGAATGGTGTGACCATTGAACCTTGAGAAACTTGATATTATGACGTCGAGTGGTACGCTCGGCTTGATCAAGGATACGAACGGGATATTCCCGATATGAGAGGTTATCTTGTAGATCAAGCGTTTCGTGGTCCACTCCACGAATAGGATCCGCGAAGCAACGTCTGAGTTGAGAAATGTGGGAGACATCGTGAACTCTGGAAAGATGCGAAGGTAGTTCCAATTGGTAGGCAACTTCTCCTCGTTTGGCAAGAATGCGAAAGGGTCCAATGTAACGAGGAGCCAATTTGCCTTTGATACCGAAATGATGGGTTCCCTTTAACGGAGTAACCCGAAGGTAGGCCTTCTCGCCGACTTCATAAGTCATAGGCTTATGTTTACGATCATATTGACTCTTTTGACGAGATTGGGCTGTTTTCAATCTCTCACGAATAACGCGAACCTGCTCTTCTGCTTCCTGAATCATATCCGGGCCAAAGAGTTGTCTTTCCCCGATTTCTGACCAATTAAGAGGCGTTCGACATTTTCGGCCATAGAGAACTTCAAAAGGAGCCTTGCCCAAGCTTGCTTGATAACTATTGTTATAAGCAAACTCCGTGAATGGAAGGCATTTCTCCCAACCCATTCCGAACGAGATGACAGAAGCTCGGAGCATATCCTCCAGAATTTGATTGACTCGCTCTACTTGACCACTTGATTGATGATGGAAGGTGGTGCTAAAAGAGAGACGAGTTCCCATAGCATTTTGAAAACTTTCCCAAAATCGAGAGGTGAAGAGACTCCCACGGTCTGAGTTAATTTCCAATGGAACACCATGAAGAGACACTATTCGGGAGATGTATAAATCGGCTAGCTAGCTAGCGGTGATACTCTCACGAACAGGTAGAAAGTGGGCTACTTTGGAAAGACAGTCGATTACGACGAAGATGGCATTATTCCCTCTCTTGGTCCTGGGAAACCCAGTGATGAAATCCATACTGATTTTATCCCATTTCCACTCAGGAATAGCCAAAGGTTGAAGGGTGCCAGCAGGCCGTTGATGCTCTGCTTTAACACGACGACAAACGTCGCAATTAGCAATGTATTGAGCGATTTCTCTTTTCATCCTAGTCCACCAAAACCTCTGGCGTAGGTCTTAATACATTTTAGTACTACCGGGATGAATGGTGAGAGGGGATTCATGAGCTTCCTTAAGGATCAGCCGCCTCAGGTTTCGTGCCTTTGGAACCACTAGGCGATTTCCAAAGTATACGACACCTTGATCATCAATGGAGAAACAATTCGCGACTCCTTTCTTAATGCTTCTCTTAATACGGGAGATTCCCGGATCTACCTTCTGTGCCTTGATGATCTGATCCGTAAGGGTAGGTTTCGCCACCAGGGTGGATAGGAATCCTCGAGGAACAATGTGAAGATTAAGCTTACGAAATTCCTCATGGAGAAGTGGTTGACTTTGTTGTAACATCAGGTTGTTACAATAGGACTTACGACTTAGCACATCGGCGATGACATTGGCTTTGCCCAGGGTGTAAATTATTCCTAAGTCGTAATCCGAGATCAACTCGACCCAACGTCGTTGCCTGAGATTCAAATCTGGTTGGGTGAAGATATATTTCAAACTTTGGTGATCGGTGAAGATCTCGCAACGATTACCGAGGAGGTAATGTCGCCAAGTTTTAAGTGCATGGACTACAGCTGCAAGCTCTAGATCATGTGTGGGATAATTCTCCTCATGTGGGTGTAATTGCCGTGAAGCATAGGCAATTACCTGACGATCCTGCATGAGTATGCAACCTAGTCCTTGTCGCGAGGCGTCGCAATAGATAATAAAGTCCTTGGAGAAATCTGGTGCTACCAGTACGGGAGCAGATGTCAGGCATCTTTTTAGTTCCTGAAAGCTGAACTCGCACTGTGGGATCCACTCGAACTTTTTATCTTTCTTGAGGAGTTCAGTTAGAGGTTTAGCAACCTTGGAGAAATTCTCGACAAAGCGGCGGCAATAGCTCGCTAAGCCAAGGAAGCTCCGAACTTGCTTGACCGTCTCAGGTGGAGTCCAATCAAGGACAGCTTGAACTCGCTCGGGATTGACAGCAATACCCTTACCAGAGATTACATGGCCTAGATAGGTCACTTCTGGCAACCAAAATTCACACTTGGAGAATTTGGCATAAAGGCGATGCTCTCGAAGTTTCATCAATACCAGCCTTAGATGTTTGGCATGTTCCTCTTCATTCTTGGAGTAGATGAGTATGTCATCAAGGTATACCACGACGAATTTATCCAAGTACTCCATGAAAACCGAGTTCATTAACCGGGATAAGGTAGCTGGGGCATTGGTTAAACCGAAGGACATAACGGTGTACTCGTATTGGCCATAACGAGTAACAAATGCCGTTTTGGGAATGTCCCCGTTTCTGATTTTGATTTGATGGTAGCCTAACCTCAAATCCATCTTGGAAAAGACTGAGGACCCAGCGAACTGATCATACAGATCGTTGATCCTGGGAAGCGGATACTTGTTCTTGATGGTGACCAAGTTGACAGGTCGGTAATCTACAACCATTCGATCCGTTCCATCCTTCTTCTTGACGAAGAGGACGGGGCAAGCCCAAGGAGAGGAACTAGGACGGATGAAACCCTTTTTCAAGGACTCATCGAGTTGGTTCTTAAGCTCGGCTAGTTCTAAGGGTGCCATCTTGTAGGGTCTCCTAGAAATTGGAACGGTTCCTGGAACAAGGTCTATCACAAACTCGACATCCCTGTCAGGTGGAACACCTGGCAGTTCTTCTGGAAAGACATACGGAAAGTCTCGGACTACCGGAACATCCTCAAGGTCTGGAAGGGGGTTGGTATTTAGGGAGTAAAGTTGGCGCTTGGCCACTCGAGTTAAGACATTGACTGTCTTGCCCGATGGGTGAGTAAGTTGAACGGTTCCAGTGGCACAATCAATCTTAGCATAATGAGCTGACATCCAGTCCATACCCAAGATGATGTTTATGTCCGAGGACTTGAGAGCTATTAAGGATGCAAGGAAGACAAGTCTATCGACAAGAATTTCGTTCCCATGGCTTACTCTAGAGGTTTGCCATTTGGAACCCGGAGTTTGAATTACCATAGAAGTGGGCATGTCACAGAATGTCATGTTATGCAATCGAGCATAGTTCTCGGATATGAATGAATGAGATGCTCCAGTATCGAAAAGAACATATGCCGGATGGTAGTTAACAAGGAGCGTACCAAGGACGACATTAGGATCCTCATGAGCCTCCTCGGCTGAAACATAGTTGACATGGCCACGGGCAGTGGTGACCGGCTTGGCGTAGAATTCTTTCCCGCGGGCTTACCACGGCCAATAGACTTTCCAGTTTGATTGGGGTTGTTGTTCTGGGGACACTCCCGGCTATAGTGACCCGGCTCTCCACACTTGAAGCATGTCACAACATTGGGGAGTGGAGCAGCATTAGCAGCGGGGCCACCATAGGGCTTGGGCGGTGCAAGCTACTGGTTGGGACGAGGCGCCTCAAAGGATGGCCTCAGGATGAACCTGGGTGGCAGTGTCGTGCTTGGGATCCACACCCGGCGCTTCTGAGCTCCAGAGCCGGATGAAGAGCCAAAATCACGGGAGTGCTTGCGTGAAGCGTCATAATCAGTCTGGCCTGTCTCAGCACGGATGGCTTTGTTGACCAACTTCTGAAAGGAGGTGCACTCGTGCAGACGAAGATCGCGGCGAAGCTCAGGGCTAAGTCCCTTGTGGAACCTTGCCTGCTTCTTAGCGTCAGTAGATACCTCTTCAGGGGCATAACGTGCCAGATTCCCAAATTCACGACTATATGCATCCACAGTCAGTCTTCCTTGGGTGAAATTGCAGAACTCCTCCCTCTTGCGATCTATGAGACCTTCCGGAATGTGATGCTCATGGAAAGCCTCACTGAATTCAGCCCAAGTAGTAATTTGGCTGACCGGGCGCATAGCTTCAAAGTTTTCCCACCAGAGGCTAGCAGGGCCCTCGAGGTGATAGGCAGCATAAGTAACCTTGTCAGCTTCGGCTACGTTGGCAGAACGTAGCTTGTGGGTAATGCTGCGAAGCCAGTCATCCGCGTCGAGGGGCTCGACGGAATGGTTAAACTTTGGTGGGTACAGCTTGATAAAGTCATTGATTGACACCAAATCATTTCGCGGATGGCGTGCAGTGTTCTTCTCAATCCGCTCCAGCAGGCGGTTAGTCTCATGCTTGTTTATTTCCGCCTCCAGCATCACTTCGGCCAGGGAAGGCGGGTGAGGCAGATTTTCACCCCTTGCTGCACTGGCTTCCCCCTGCTCCGGGGCAGCAGGGTTGCTGCGGGTGTTGACCATCCTAGGAGAAAACAAGACAACGGTTTAGATAAGGATGGCTCAAACTTAGCAAGGAAGTGCAGAATGTAATGGATAACACGGAATGCAGAGATGTTCATCCGTATGTCATGGTAATATAAAACTGCCATATATATACCAACGGTCATACACATCATACATAGTTTAGTACAATCCCAGGCTACAATACAACTATGATGAAAGACGTTACATCTCATCGGAGGCATTCCAAGCTCCTATACAATATTTGTCTACACCTCCGGAATTGATTACACACCAAGTCATATTCCACAAGTCACGCAGGACAGTGGAGATACAACTATTACAATACTAGTGATACTACTACTAACTCAGACAGCTCCGTAGTAGTCCTCATAGAAGTCACCTCCATAGCCTGGAAGTTCAACGTGATCATCCGGAAACAGACGGTCCTGAGGAGCCTATGGACCATAGGGGCTAGGATGAGGTCTTGGACCAACAAACAGTGGCCTGCGAGGACCACGGGGTGGGGTGATGCCTCCCACATCACGCCAATCCACCATGTTTGGCAGAGCAGATCTCACAGGATACAGATCCCTTGTATCCATACATCCAGCTTGCACCGCAGGTGCAAACTGAGTCAATGTGGCCCAATGATCAGCACAGGTATTGAAAAGCTCCAACCTCAAGGCCCGATTCTCTCGGTCCTTATCTTCGAGCATCTCGGCAGTGGTACGAGTTAATGAGTCCTCCTGAGTGGAGTCAGCATAGATAGCCTGAAGATACCCTTGCGCTCCCGGAAGTGAAGCTGGCATGTAACGGAAGTCGGTGTTCCGAAGCAGGCCAGTCCGGACTCGCATGATGGTCATCATGGAATAGGCAGCATCCTGCACAGCCATCTCAACAGTAACCCCGAGTCCATAGGAACAGTGAAGGGGCTCGGTAGATCCAGGATAAGAAGGAAATATCCTGATGGTGCAGAAATATTGGCTTTGATTAAAGTCTCGGAACTGCTCTTCGACAGTGTATTCGGGATACCAACGGTAACCCGTCTCGATCATTACCCGTAACATAGCAGTATGACTGGGCACATCGAGGCACCGGGTCAGGCGAACCACTTGGTTTTGAGCACGGTTGGCCATCTGAAAGCACAACCACAATGCAAAGACATTAGAATTTCTAAGGAAAATTGGACAGCATAACAGCTGTAAATGCTCAGAAAAAGATTTGAGACTTCCACAACAGTTTGCAATACCACTCAACAACGTCATATCAAGGTTCTGATCCAATTAGCAACATACTAAAAATAGTAGAAACTGAACTGGGGCTGGTAACAACAATCTTATAAGCTACTACAGATTAGTAACACGTGAACCTGATAGAAGAAGAGAGCCTAGTCCTTAACCCACGTTGAATGAGAAGAGAATGACTCAGATCAGAGGGCATAAGGTAAAGGAGCAAAAGAGCCTTACGTTCCCTCCCACAATCAACTCCCCTACATATAACTAAAGCATTTCTAGACTTGACATCGACCAGTTTGGCTCAACGAACCTACAGGCAGTCCGGCTCTGATACCAACGCTGTCAGAACCCCGATTCCAAGCCACATCGATCTAGCCGGTAACACATCATATCACTTTGCGGCCTCATGCACGGTATCCCACGGGTGTCGCCTTACCATGGCCCGGGACCGTTTACGCCTTTTGGCTCACGTATATGATAGTGTCGCTAGCATCCATATGACAGAGAACCCGGGACGACATGGCTAGTCATGAACCCAAAGCGGCACAGACCTATGGAGACAGGCATGCATGAATCCCATCGAGCATGTCGGTCATCAGCGAGTGATTCCGGGCTGTAGCACTGGGCTAACAGGACTCCGGGGGAACCCGGTCTGTAGCAGGCTAGGCAGGACTCCGGATGTCACCGCGTGACATTTCCTCGAAGGGACAGACATAGGAACGACGTGAAACACATGCCAGCTAGTCAAGTGTCCTGAGCAGTAGTGCTGGGCTAGCAGGACTCCGGTGAACCGGGCTGTAGCGGACTACTATGGCTCGAGGAACACTAGACTACATTTCCCCATAAGAAAGGCTGCCAAGGATAAACAACTAGGTTGTCGGATCCCACTCATACCAAGCATTTCAATCATACACACTGTCGGAGTAAATAGCCATGGGTAGCTTAGCCGGCTTCCCCTGGCCCTTCTGAAAAAATTACAAGCCCGCCCGGCTCTCAAGAATCCAAGACATGGGGCCGCCTTCCCCGTGCTGGCTGCCACCCAGGCCGGCTTTCGGAAGGCGGTCTGACTTTAGCCCTCATGAAAAGGCCGACTCCAAGAAGCCGGCCATGAGAAGGCCGACTCCAAGAAGCCGGCTCCCATAAAGCGGTCGAGACCGTACCCTCGAAGTCAGCACCCACCTAACGGCGGTGTGATGGGGAGTGGCTACAGTGAAGCCTGCCACCCCTGAATCCCGGAGCACGCCTGGCACAGTGCGCCGTACGGAGTAGGCATGACCCGTCCGGCGCAGCACTGTTGCCATGTTGACTTTGGAGTCACCCACGACGGGCCGCCAGCGTGGCCCACAGATGGTGGCCCCCTTTGAGCAGAGAGATGCCCGAAGGCGGCCACACTTCCAATCAGTCGGCCCAAGACAGAGCTGGCTCCCCGCAGTCGGCTTGCCACCTCACTCGAAGAAGACGCCCCATCAAGGAAACAAGACGCGGTGAGGCTACAGCGATCGCCCGACGGGCAGCGGCACTGTAGCCGCGCCTACCACGACGAAGCCCACATCATCAAGATGGAGCCACAGTAACCAGCCGCCAACCAGGCCCTGGACAGTGGGGCCTGCCTGTCGACCAAGGGGCCGGTAGCCGGCGGGACCCACTAGTCGGCGGGCCCCAGCAGCCGGCGCAGAAGCCGGCGAGCGCAGTCACAGACGGCTGGGCCCCGCGCCCAGTCGGATTACCATTGTACCCCCGGGGGGTAGGCCTATATAAACCCCCCGGGGCACCCATGCAAAGGGTTCGACCCCCTGCTAGTTCTAGACACCCCACAAGGAGAAGAAGCAGGCTAGCCGTGCCCTTCTTCCTCCTTCTACCAAACAGCTCAAGGAGCATTGTGTAACTACTTGTTCGACTAGTGAACATGCGGAGACCCCGCAGAGCAGCAGTAGGGGTGTTATCTCCAAGGAGAGCCCCGAAGCTGGGTAAGATCCGTCGGCGTGCATGTCTTCGCCTTATCCCGTTTCCAGGCATCGGCGATGTCTTACTGGCTCCCATAAGCCACCCGTTGGCATATGTCGCACCTACCACCCGACACACACAATATGCCCGATATGAGTACATACAACATGGCATCACAACAAAACTCTACAACTCAAGTACTTTATTTAAAGGCTCCAGAGAGCCATACATAACATGTTCATACAGATAGGGGTCACATGACCCGACACTCAAGTCATACAATCATACAAGCACAAGCGGAAGCAACTAGTCTGAGTACAGACACTAGAAAGAAAGAAGGCTTCTCGAAGCCTGTCTATCTACATAGGGCCCTCCATGGCCAGGATCACCACCTGGGTGGCTAGTCACTCGTCGACATCAAGGTCTACGTAGAACCCATCGGAGGGGCGGTGTTGTCGTCTGAAAATAGTAATTAAGCAAACATGAGTACAAAGGTACTCAGCAAGTCTTACAACAGAACCTACTATACATGCTCATTCTCAAGAAGGTGGTGGGGTTATTGCAGCAAGCCAGCTTTGACTCTTGGCTAAGCTATCCTACGGAGCTCCACTAATAAAATAGTTTTCGCACACGAGTCCACTACTCACCAACACAATACTCCACCGGGGATCCTCCCTCGTCATCCTACGAGAGGGCCATCCTCGGTACTCACACTTATCTTGAGTCTTTTAGTAGTATCCATTAACTTATCTATGAACTGTATAGGCAACCAAGTAGTCCTTTACCACGGACGCGGCTATTCGAATAGATGATGTTAACCCTGCAGGGGTATACTTCTTCATACACGCTTTCACCACTTACCGCCGTTTACACGACAAGTACTCGCCAACTTTCAAGCGGAAGCCCAGCGAGGGTGTCGGCCATGGCCTACCTAAACACTTAAGTCTCTAGTCCAGGTTTATCGCCTATCCAGGTTCCATCCACAGGGAGTTCGGCCGAGGTTTCCACATACGGCCCCGAACAATGTGAACAGGGTTCCCGAGACACCAAACGGGTGACTCGGTACACCGTGCCATGGTGTATCTACCGCAACATAGCCCACCCCTAGGGTCAGCGCTATGCACGGCCGCCAATACATAACCTACAAACACCAGAAACTATTTGCAACTCCTGGACAAAGTACTAGGGTATTTAAGAAGCCGAGAGGGTCCATTGGTTTCGGGCCCAATGTATGGTAGTAACTGCATCTTAAATCACACATACAGATCTTAGTACTTATGGACGGTCTCAATGAAACAACCCACCATGTACTCCTACATGGCCTCTCATAGATTCCTTTACCAAAACATGTTCAACACATCCCTCACATTACCGACATAAATATTTCACTCTAGCCCATCACCCAAATGAACCAGACCTGACGCAACTCTAAGCATAGCAGGCATAGCAAGGTAGGAATCACATACATGGCTCAAACAACTCCTACACATGCTAGTGGGTTTCATCTAGTTACTATGGCAATGATAGGTCATGCAGAGGATAAGGGTTCAACTACCGTAGCACACAGCAGTTTGAATCGCATTGTCTTAATGCAGTTAACGAGAGCAGAAGCGAGAACATGGGTTTGTATCGGAATGATCAATGGGTTGCTTGCCTGTTGTAGAAGTAGTAGGGTACTGCCCTTCAGACGGATACTCGGGGTTATCCTCGGAGGCAGAACTTACCACGAAAGTCACACCGAACATAATCAACACATGGAAATATGCAACAATATGATGCATGCTATGACATGGCAAGATGAAAGTGTCTTGGCCTAATGCAAGCTAAAACAGAAGGGGATGAACTCATTTGAATCAAACATTCAAATATTAGCTCATTAAACATGGCCTTATTAGTGCATTACCTTATTCTGCTTAAACAGCAAGGTTAACTTGTTTTGTCATGCATGAAACCATTACAGATGGATAGATTGAATTTTTCTGATCATTTTTCATATATAAATCTTTGCATTTGGAGCTATGGTTGATTTTCTATGATTTTTAGAAGTTTTGACTATTTTCTGGAATTTCCTATTAAAGAATAAATCCAGTAATTGAATTAATGCGTCAGCACTACGTCACTGTGACGTCAGCGGGTCAAAGGCGCCAGCCCAGGTCAAACCTGACTGGTGGGCCCCATCTGTCAGTCTCTCAGCTAACTAACAGAGTTAGTTAGTGTTTAGTTAGCACTAAACTAGGTTAGTTAGGCCCTGGGCCCACATGTCAATGAGAGAGAGTTAGTTAACGAGGTCGTTAACCTCTAACAGAGTGATTAGCTCTAATTAAAACTAATCTAATTTAGTTAGGAGCCGGCCCCACCTATCAGTGACTCGGGCGGGGTCAAACTGGGGTCAAACCCCTGGTCAGCGGGGTTAATCCCACCGGCGTTGAGTCACCGGCGAGGCCCAGATGGCGGAGAGCGTCGGAAACGCTGCTCTAGCCACGGTTCGATGCGCGGGTGAGTGCTACGGGTAGCTGGCGGTGTGGCGCATCCATCGGTTGCATTGGTTGGTGCTGGGATGGCCGGGAACGACGACGGTGTCGAGCCGGGCGGCGGCCGGAGCTCGGTCGTTGGTGGTTTTGCTGCTACAGCGAGCTAGAGGGGAAACAGACGCACTAGCGAGGCGCTACGAGGTGCGGTGAGTGCGTTAAGCACCCGCGCCTGACCAAATGGTCACCGGAGTGACGCCAGCGTC
Organism: Triticum urartu; assembly: GCF_056163025.1. Taxonomy (NCBI): domain Eukaryota; kingdom Viridiplantae; phylum Streptophyta; class Magnoliopsida; order Poales; family Poaceae; genus Triticum; species Triticum urartu. Next base: position 636,904,932 of record NC_141875.1, read on the forward strand.
GAGCTCACACGGCGGCGTGCTACGGTGAGCAAGGGGGCGGCGTCTACGACGAGCAAACGAAGCAGAGAAGAGGGGGGTTCGGTAGAGGAGCTCACGGAGGTTGCAGAACGCGTCTCAGCGGGCTCGGGGGAGGTCGGACGTCGTCGGGGCGTTGCCGGTGATCTCGGCGGACCGAGGAAGAAGAAGGCGTCGGGGAGGTGCTTGGAGGCGTCCGGCGTCGCGTGAGTCGACGAGGAGGTCAAGGACGGCAGTGCGGAGCTAATGGGCTTGTCGGAGAGGCGAGGGGGTGGCTCTGGTGACAACTATGGCGAACGGCGGCGAGGATCACGCTCGGCCATCGCGGGAGAGGGTGAGGGAGACAAGGGAGAGAGAGGCGAGGAGTGCAGGGAGGTGCTGGGCGTCTCCGTGGCGCTCGAATGGGGACGAGGAGGCAGCAGGAGGTGGAAGCAGGAGGTGGCCGTGGGTGCACACGCCGGCGACACGCCTCTGCCTACTGGCAGAGGTGGGTGACGACTGGCACAGGCCAGGTGGGCTGGGCCAGCACAAGTGAGGCCCAGGTGGGTTTCTCTCTCTTTTTTTATTTGTTTTCTTTTTCTATTTATCTGCAACTGTTAGGCTTTACTAAAAATACCTAGACATCTTTAAAAATCCTGAAAATAATCAGGGGCTCTGTTTAGATTATTTCCAACAGCCCACACTTATTTCCAGAATTATTTGAGCATTTAAATTATTTTATAGCATTTAAATGCCCAAATTCAAATACTTATGATTTAATTCAGAAAATCCAGAATGTCCTAGAAAAGAGTGCACCATTTTTGCCAGGGGTTTTAGCCCAATCCAGAAATGATGAGCTTTTTGTGAAGGGCATTTTGGGTTCATTGAAAATAATTTTAGTAAACCCTAGTTGTTTCCAGGGGGGCTGGGGGTTCCGTCTTCCCCATTTCAAATTTAAGAGGAATTTAAACATGATGCACACTCTAATGCTTGAACTAACTAGGGTGTGACAAGAGAACAAGAAGCCCAAGTATAATCTCCCTCGCACCGCGGAGGTCCGGCCGTGTGAATGGCCTTGTGATGGTTTCTTGAGAGCAGCCGGGATTTATGATGATTTCTACGAGTTGGCTGAGAATGCAGGCCTCACCGCCTTCCTCCATGACCAACACGAACAGTATCTCTTACTCACCAATATCTTTGTGCAAAACTTTCATTTCCATGCTAGGAGCTCACCACCTACGGCGGAATTTTATTTATATGATGAGCATAAGGAGATGTCACTTCGTGATTTTTGTCGAGTTTGTTTGATACCTTTTGAGGGCTGTGTAGAGGGATGATAACCCACAAGTATAGGGGATCGCAACAGTTTTCGAGGGTAGAGTATTCAACCCAAATTTATTGATTTGACACAAGGGGAGCCAAAGAATATTCTCAAGTATTAGCAGCTGTGTTGTCAATTCAACCACTCTGCAGCAAAGTATTTAGTAGCAAAGTAATATGATAGTAGTGGTAACGGTAGCAAAAGGTAATAGTAGCAAAAGTAGTGTTTTTGGTATTTTGTAGTGATGATAGCAATAGCAACGGAAAAGTAAATAAGCGAAGAACAATATATGGAAAGCTCGTAGGCAATGGATCGGTGATAGAGAATTATGCCGGATGCGGTTCATCATGTAACAGTCATAACCTAGGGTGACACAGAACTAGCTCCAATTCATCAATGTAATGTAGGCATGTATTCCGAATATAGTCATACGTGCTTATGGAAAAGAACTTTCATGACATCTTTTGTCCTACCCTCTCGTGGCAGCGGGGTCCTAGCGGAAACTAAGGGATATTAAGGCCTCCTTTTAATAGAGTACCGGACCAAAGCATTAAAACATAGTGAATACATGAACTCCTCAAACTACGGTCACCACCGGTAAGTATCCCGATTATTGCCACTTCGGGGTTAACGGATCATAACACATAATAGGTGACTATAGACTTGCAAGATAGATCAAGAACTCTCATATATTGATGAAAACATAATAGGTTCAGATCTGAAATCATGGCACTCGGGCCCTAATGACAAGCATTAAGCATAGCAAAGTCATAGCAACATCAATCTCAGAACATAGTGGATACTAGGGATCAAACCCTAACAAAACTAACTCGATTACATGATAAATCTCATCCAACCCATCACCGTCCAGCAAGCCTACGATGGAATTACTCACGCACGGCGGTGAGCATCATGAAATTGGTGATGGAGGATGGTTGATGATGACGATGGCGACGGATTCCCCTCCCCGGAGCCCCGAATAGACTCCAGATCAGCCCTCCCGAGAGGTTTTACGGCTTGGCGGCGGCTCCGTATCGTAAAATGCGATGAATCCTTCTCCTTTATTTTTTTCTCCCCGAAAGCAAATATATAGAGTTGGAGTCGAGGTCGGAGGAGCTCCAGGGGGCCCACGAGGTAGGGGGCGCGCCCCCACCCTCATGGCTAGGGTGTGCCCCCCTGGTCTTCATCTTTCGCAGGGATTTTTTATTATTTCTGAAAAGATGTTCCGTGAAGTTTCAGGTCATTCCGAGAACTTTTGTTTCTGCACATAAATAACACCATGGTAATTCTGGTGAAAACAGCGTCAGTCCGGGTTAGTTCCATTCAAATCATGCAAGTTAGAGTCCAAAACAAGGGCAAAAGTGTTTGGAAAAGTAGATACGACGAAGATGTATCAACTCCCCCAAGCTTAAACCTTTGCTTGTCCTCAAGCAATTCAGTTGATAAACTGAAAGTGATAAAGAAAAACTTTTACAAACTATGTTTGCTTTTGTTGTTGTAAATATGTAAAGCCAGCATTCAAGTTTTCAGCAAAGATTATGAACTAACCATATTCACAATAACGCATAGGTCTCATGTTTACTCATATCAATGGCATAATCAACTAGCGAGCAATAATAATAAATCTCGAATGAGAACACTTTCTCAAAACAATCATAATATGATATAACAAGATGGTATCTCGCTAGCCCTTTCTGAGACCGCAAAACATAAATGCAGAGCACCTTTAAAGATCAAGGACTGACTAGACATTGTAATTCATGGTAAAAGAGATCCAGTCAAGTCATACTCAATGTAAACTAACAGTAATGAATGCAAATGACAGCGGTGCTCTCCAACTGGTGCTTTTTAATAAGAGGATGATGACTCAACATGAAAGTAAATAGATAGGCCCTTTGCAGAGGGAAGAAGGGATTTGTAGAGGTGCCAGAGCTCGGTTTTGAAATAGATGTGAATAATATTTTGAGCGGTATACTTTCATTGTCAACATAACAACCAAGAGATGGCGATATCTTCCATGCTACACACATTATACTCCCCCTCCACCAACAAGCATCAATCCATGGCTTGCTCAAAACAACGAGTGCCTCCAACAAACAAGAGTCCCAGGGGGAGTTTTGTTTGCAATTATTTTGACTTGATTTGCATAAAGCATGGGACTAGGCATTCCGGTGACCAGCCCTTTTCTCGTGAGTGAGGAGCGGAGGCCACTCCTCTTGAGAATAACCCGCCTAACATGGAAGATACAGACAGCCCTAGTTGATACATGAGCTATTCGAGCATACAAAATAGGATATTTATTTGAAGGTTTAGAGTTTGGCACATACAAATTTACTTGGAACGGCAGGTAGATACCGTATATAGGTAGGTATGGTGGACTCATATGGAACAACTTTGGGGTTTATGGAGTTGGATGCACAAGTAGTATTCCCGCTTAGTACAGGTGAAGGCTAGCAAAAGACTGGGAAGCGACCAGCTAGAGAGCGACAACAGTCATGAACATGCATTAAAATTAATCAACACCGAATGCAAGCATGAGTAGGATATAATCCACCATGAACATAAATATCGTGAAGGCTATGTTGATTTTGTTTCAACTACATGCGTGAACATGCGCCAAGTCAAGTCACTTAAATCATTCAGAGGAGGATACCACCCTATCATACCACATTACAACCATTTTAATAGCATGTTGGCACGCAAGGTAAACCATTATAAGCTCCTAGCTAATCAAGCATGGCACAAGAAACTATGATCTCTAGTTGTCATTGCAAACATGTTTATTCATAATAGGCTGAATCAGGAACGATGAACTAATTATATTTACAAAAACAAGAGAGGTCGAGTTCATACCAGCTTTTCTCATCTCAAATAAGTCCATCATATATCGTCATAATTACCTTTCACTTGCACGACCAAATGATGTGAATAATAATAATAGTGCGCGTGCATTGGACTAAGTTGGAATCTGCAAGCATTCAATAAACAGGAGAAGACAAGGCAATATGGGCTCTTTTGTCAGATCAACAATTATGCATATAAGAGCCACTTCAACAATTTAATCATGGTCTTCTCCTATCGACCCCCAAAGAAAAGAAAAGAAATAAAACTATTTACATGGGAAAGCTCCCAACAAGCAAAAGAAGAACAAGAAATCTTTTTGCATTTGCTTTTTAATTAGTACTACAAGAATGGAAAATAAACTAATTAAAAGCTACAACTATTTTTTTTGGTTTTTCTTAAGGTTTATTCAACACACAAGAAGAAAGCATAAAAAGGGAATAAACTAGCATGGATGATACAATGAAAAAGTTTGAGCACTAACATCTAGCAATGAGTGTGTGAACATAAATGTAATGTCGGTGGGAAATACGTACTCCCCCAAGCTTAGGCTTTTGGCCTAAGTTGGTCTATGGCCATGGCTGGCCTGACGGATATCCATAATAATAGTTGGGGTCGTACTGAGATGCAGCGGCTATCGCCTCCTGAGCTGCAGCGTGGCGACGAGCGGCCTCAGCCCTCCTCTCGTACTCATCTACCTCCTCTCTGGTAATAACATATCTTCCTTTTGCCTGATAATCAAAGAAGGCAGGAGCAGGGAGAGTAATACGGACAACACGCCGTCTGTCAAAGATTAGTCGATACTGGAGAGGTGTTTCACTCCTCTCAACAAACTGGTGGTGAACCATAGCATTAAAATCTAGGTAAGCGGGAGGCAATTCAATATCATCCTCACGTATGTTTACACCGAGAAAATCAGCTAAGCGGGTTGCATAAATTACATCGAAGAAATCTCCATTAAATCTATTATTATGCAACCTGCGTGCAACAATGGCTCCCAAATTATAGGATTTGTCTCCTAACACAGCACTCCTAAGAATACTGAGGTTAGGGACACACATATGACATGCTTCATCTTTACCATTTATGCACCTACCTATGAAGAGAGCAAAGTAATGTATAGCAGGAAAGTGAATGCTCCCTATGGTAGCTTGTGTTATATCTCTAGATTCCCCCACAGTTATGCTAGCAAGAAAATCTCTAAATTCAGATTTGCGGGGTTCACTAGCACTACCCCATTGTGGAAGTTTGCAGGCAGTGGTAAAATCCTCTAAGTCCATAGTATAAGATTTTTCATAGAGATCAAACAGGACAGTTGGAGAATTACGTGAAGATGAAAATTCAAACCTCCTCACAAAGGTACTGGTGAGATAGTGGTACGGGCGACACTTTTCTTCCTCGAAGCTCACAAGATCAGCATTATGCAAATATGCGTTAAATTCTTCCTTAATTCCCGCTCGATTCATAAAATTTTCCGAAGGCCATTCACAAGGACGCACTGGAGCGTCTCTTGGTGGCTCTTCATCACCATCACGCATTGCAAGCCTGGGCCCTTGCTTCCTTGAAGAACTGTAAGTGCATCTAGTGCCACCCCTAGTTGGTTTTGGAGTATTGACGACAAACCTGGTTGAGGGACTAATGTGTTTGTGAGAATTGCAGGATAACACAGGTAGTAGTCCCTCATTGATTCGGTTTTCCTACCGGAGATGACCCCTAAAAATGTATGAAGACATTGAAGACAAAGGTGGTATGTGACGATATTCACATTGAAGACTATGACAAGAGAAGACATTGAGTGAAGACTATGGAGCGCGAAGACTTAGTTGTTTCGTTGTTTCCTTTTCTTCTTTGTTGAGTCATAGGAACCATCGTACTGTTAAGTGGGGTCCAAGTGAACCAGCCAGAATGACTGAAGTGATGCTTAACCAAATTCTATGTCTTCGAGCAAAGACAATGAGAGCAAATCTTATCCAGAGCTGGATAAGTCAGCTTTGCTTGTAGCCCAAGTAAAGTTGCCGTGTGTGTTTGAAATCTGACCATTGGAACACGTGTCAATTCCTTAATGACCCAGAGTCATTTCGGACAAATCAGGTCGGGTTGCCTAGTGGCTATAAATAGCCCACCCCTTACACCATAAATTGGTTGGCTGCTCAAAGTTAGTGCATGACTTTTGTCGTTTGAGAGCAACCCACCTCGAAGCCTTTGAGAGAGAAATCCTTGCGAGGACAAAGCCCTAAACACCCAGAGCCAAAGAGTGTTAGGCTGTAGGATAGACAGTATGTCTAGAGGGGGGGTGATTAGACTAGTTGACCAAATAAAAACTTAACCTTTTCCCAATTTTAGTTCTTGGCAGATTTTAGCTAATTTAGGACAAGTCAAGCAATCATCACATGATTCAAGCAAGCATGCAAAGAGTATATTGGCAGCGGAAAGTAAAGCATGCAACTTGCAAGAATGTAAAGGGAAGGGTTTGGAGAATTCAAACGCTATTGGAGACACAAATGTTTTTCCCGTGGTTCAGATAGGTGGTGCTATCCTACATCCACGTTGATGGAGACTTCAACCCACGAAGGGTAACGGTTGCGCGAGTCCACACAGGGCTCCACCCACGAAGGGTCCACGAAGAAGCAACCACCCACAAAGGGTCCACGAAGAAGCAACCTTGTCTATCCCACCATGGCCATCGCCCACACATGACTTGCCTCACTAGCGGTAGATCTTCACGAAGTAGGCGATCTCCTTGCCCTTACAAACTCCTTGGTTCAACTCCACAATCTTGTCGGAGGCTCCCAAGTGACACCTAACCAATCTAGGAGACACCACTCTCCAAGAAGTAACAAATGGTGTGTAGGTAATGAACTCCTTGCTCTTGTGCTTCAAATGATAGTCTCCCCAACACTCAACTCTCTCTCATAGGATTTGGATTTGGTGGAAAGAAGGTTTGAGTGGAAAGCAACTTGGGAAGGCTAGAGATCAAGATTCATATGGTAGGAATGGAATGTCTTGGTCTCAACACATGAGTAGGTGGTTCTCTCTCAGAACATATGAGTTGGAATGGTGTGTGTGTTCTGATGGCTCTCTCATCGAATGAGGAGGAGGTGGAGGGGTATATATAGCCTCCACACAAAATCCAACCGTTACACAGTTTTCCAATCTCGGTGGGACCGAATCAATAAGCTCGGTCGGACCGAAAATGTAAACCTAGTGACCGTTAGTGATTTTCAATGGGACTGACATGCAACTCGGTAGGACCGATATGGTTAGGGTTTGGGCATAACGTAATCTCGGTGAGACCGATTACACAAACTCGGTGAGACCGAATTTGGTAATTAGCTAACCAGAGAGTTGGTCAGGCAAACTCGGTGGGACCGATTTGCTCTTTCGGTGAGACCGAGTGGAACTCGGTGAGACCGAAAAGTTACAAAGGGGAAACATTGAGTTTACATTGCAATCTCGGTGGGACCGATTCGCTCTTTCGGTAAGACCGAAAAGTTACGAAAGGGAAACAGAGAGTTTGCAACCCCATCTCGGTGAGACCGAGATCCCTATCGGTAAGACCGAATTGCTAGGGTTTGGCAGTGGCTAATGACAAGTGAAACTCGGTGGCGCCGGATAGGAAGAATCGATAGGACCGAGTTTGGCTTAGGGTTTAGGTCATATGTGGATATGGGAAAGTAGTTGAGGGTTTTGGAGCATATCACTAAGCACATGAAGCAAGAAGCTCATTAAGCAACACCTCATCCCTCCTTGATAGTATTGGCTTTTCCTAAAGACTCAATGTGATCTTGGATCACTAAAATATAAAATGAAGAGTCTTGAGCTATTGAGCTTGAGCCAATCCTTTGTCCTTAGCATTTTGAGGGTTCCACTTTCACATCCATGCCATGCCAATCATTGAGCTTTCCTGAAATAATCATCTTGGAATAGCATTAGCTCAATGAGCTATATGTTGTTATGAATTACCAAAACCACCTAGGGATAGTTGCACTTTCATAGGCATCACTGAAGTCTTCCTGCCTGTGTGATCTGAAGACTTATTACACTTGAGGACTGTGAATCCTCCAGCCGGTTAGGCGTCGCGTTCTGAGCATCCAAGAGTCATTGTGGATCGCCGGTGAACGAAGTCTGTGAAGGTTTGGAAGTCTACCTTGAAGACTTACCAGAGTGATTGGGCGAGTACTGGGTGTCCTTAGCTCAAGGGGGATAAGGTGAAGACACGGTCTTCTGAGTTAAATCTCAGCCTCCCTAACCAGACGTACAGTTGTCACAGCAACTGGAACTGGTCCAACAAATCATTGTCTTCAACGAGCAACTGGTTCTATCCTTCCCATCTCTTTATTATAGTTGGTCCTTGTGAAGTCATTGCCTGTTTGCATTATCTTTTTGTCTTCACTGTGTGACTGCTTGTTCTGATTAGCTTCATACTATCTTCCATCCTGATCCATACTGCCTAGCTGCTATTAGTATTTGTGCTTTCACTTCATTGAATACTTGACTATGGCTTGCCTAGTGTAGTCTACCTTCCGCTGCATGGTAATAGGTTTATTTCTATCGTTTGTCTTCAAAACTTCCATGTTTTGAAGACTTTCATAAAATTCGCCTATTCACCCCCCTCTAGTCGATCACTAGCACTTTCAATTGGTATCAGAGCAAGGTACTCCCTTGTTCTGTGTGATTCGGTTTAACCACCTGGAGTTTTAGCTATGTCGACTGCAGGGATAATCAAAGTCTCCGCTGCGTGCCCCATCTTTGATGGAACTGAATATCCCTACTAGAAGAATAAGATGCGCATGCATATTGAAGCCATTGATGTCGACCTCTGGTATGTCGTCAAGAATGGCGTTCCCAAGGCTGGTGAAGGTGTCACCGCTGCTGATGTCAAGAAGTTCGTTCAACTGCATTCCACTGCCAAGAACATCATCTGTGGTCATCTGACAAAAGGGCAGTATGGCCGTGTGAGTGCTCTGGAAACCTCTAAGCTAGTCTGGGACTGGCTCTCCAAGGTCAAATAAGGCATCTCAACCCAGAGAGATCAAAGGATCAGTGTCCTTCGCAACCTCTTCAACCGCTTCAAGAGAAACGACAATGAGAATGTTCAGCTCACGTTTGATCGACTCACTGACATCACAAATGAGCTTCAAGCTCTCGGTGCTACTGAGATCACCAAGCATGAAATCGTCAAGACACTCCTGAGATCACTTGACAGCTTGTTTGACGCCCTAGCCCTGATGATACAGGAACGCCATGACTTCAAGAGACTCGATCCGTCTGACATACTTGAAAGGCTCAACACACATGAGTTTCAACTTTCTAAGAAAAGAGACATCTACGGTCCCAACTATGATCGAACTCGTGCCTTGAAGGCAAAAGTTGTTTCCTCATCTGAAGAAGAATCTGACTGCAGTTCTGATGATCCTGAAGACATTGGAAAGGAGCTTGCTATGCTTGTGAAGAAGTTCCAGAAATTCACCAAGAAGAAAGGCTTCAGGAAGTCCTCACAATCCAGCTCAAGGAATGATGAAGCTTCCGCTCATGACTACAAGAAGAGAACATGCCACAAGTGCAAGAAACCTGGTCACTAGCTACATCTCTGAGTGTCCGCAGTGGGACAATGAGAACAACAACAAGAAGAAGAGTAAGGAATATGATTCTGGCGACAAGAAGAAGAAGAAGAAATACTCAAAGTCTTCTTCCAAGTCTTTCTCAAAGTCTTCATCACACAAGAAGAGCTCATCTGGCAAGACTCGTGCGTTTGTTGGCAAGGAAATGGATTCAGATGAGGAGTCTGCTTCTGAGGAGGCAGAGGTGGAGTCTGAGGAGGAGTCCGATTCTGGCGTTGCAAGTCTGGCTACAGCCTACGTTGCCAAGTCCATCTTCAACACTGAAGACAATGACTTCGTCACCGATGCCGATGCTAATGACAAGGACAACTCTGCTCCCACCTACTGCTTCATGGCACGCGGTGCCAAGGTAAACTCGCGCACTACTCACTATCAAACATCCAGTGAAGATGACTCTGATTGTGGTTCCAAACCCAGCTACAAAACACTCGCTAAAATTGCAACTGAACAACAGAAAGCTATGGAACATATTCAAAAATTGTTAGACAAAAGCGATGACCTGTTAGACGCTAAAATGACTCGATCTCAGTCCTTAATTGAAGACATAAAAAATCTTCATGTTAAGTATGAGGAACTTGAAAGTCGTCATGAAACGCTCTCAACAACTCATGAAAAGCTTTCCTATGATTATCTTCAAAGGAAGCAAGATCTTGAGAAATTGAGAGCGGCTCATGAAGATCTTCAAAAGGAAAATGAGTCACTTCGCGCTAAACAGACCAGTCCCGCTGAGGAAGGATTTGAACCACCATGTCTTAAATGCATTGAGCATGATAACACTACTTCTGTTGCTGGATGTTCTACTACTGCTACTGTTGCGATATCTTCAACTGTTGATGTGGTAACTAACCCCTCTGCTGAGGATGCCACTGCTATTGCTGATGAAAATGCTAGGTTGAAGACATTGCTTGAAACAGGGATGTACAAAAGTCTCAAAGGGCATCAGACACTATGTGATGTCCTCAAAAGGCAGATTCTGAATCGAAACCCTAGGAAAGAGGGTGTTGGGTTCGAAAGGAAAATGAATGATGATGGCTCTTACTGGAAACCTGAGCAGTACCCCAAAACCACATGGGTTGCTGCAAAGGAACCTTCAGTGGATCCATCCACCCTATCTAGCTTCACTTGTGCTAATCCCTTCATCATTGATGAATCCTTTGATGCAAACTATAAACTGTTTAAAAATCAGAATGGTGAAGTGTTTGCCAGGTATATTGGTACTAACTACAGGAATGGGCCACCTATGAAGAAAGTCTGGGTGCCGAAAAAGTGTCTGGAGAATCTTCCTGTGAATGTCGTCATGACACCACAAGTGAAGAAGACAAACCCCAGACCACAGGCTTCATATGGTCCAAAGGCTTCATACAGACAGAGGACTCACCTGAGTCGCACTAACGCAAATTTTTTGCAGGGAAACCATACTCAGGCCTATGAATACGAGCGTGTTTCATCAAACCGCCATGTTCATAAGACCCAGAACTATTCTGCTTATTCTTATGAGTACTATTCTCCACCTGCAAGACTATTTGCTAGGGCTCCAAAGCCAAAGTTCTCAGATGTTGCACTTAGACTCATTGCTTTGAAGCCACCCTTGAAGATGTGGGTGGCTAAGAAAGCTTAACTCTCTTTTGCAGGGAAAGGTCTCCAGCCGAAAATCAAATGCGTCTGAAGCTATTGCTGGGGACCTTAAACATCTTGTAGGGCGCAAGATCAAATGCCCAAATGGTCTTATTATGTATTTTGTTCCTGAGTCGCTTGCTACTTGCCCTATTAGTCCTAACCTCGATCTATGCTTTAATAATCCTCTTGCTCGTCAAATGTTTATGCTTCACAATGCTCTTCGTGAAGCCTATCCCCCTAACTGCACTGTAGGGTATGACACTGGCTGCTTCAGAACGGATTATTGATAGTGGATGTACTAATCACATGACTGGCAAGCGAAGTCTTCTCATGGACTCAACCTTACGTCCATCTGACATAAGTCACATCACATTTGCTGATACTGGTAAAAGCAAGGTATTGGGTCTAGGTAGAGTTGCAATCTCAAAGGATCAGCACATGGATAAAGTGATGCTTGTTGAATCCCTTGGTTTCAACTTAATGTCCGTCTCAATGCTTTGCGATTTGAACATGATTGTGATATTTGGAAAATATCGTTGCCTAGTTCTAATAGAATCTCACAAGTCTCTAGTCTTTGAAGGGTAGGAAAGATGATTTGTACATGGTAGATTTCTCAGCAGGACCACAACTTGCCGTATGTCTTCTTGCAAAAGCTTCAGAATGCTGGCTCTGGCATTGGAGGCTAGGGCATGCTGGCATGAGGAACTTGCACACTCTTGCAAAGAAGAAGCACGTCATAGGCATCGAGGATGTCAAGTTCAAGAAGGATCACTTATGTGGTGCCTGCGAAGCTGGAAAGATGACGAGGGCCAAGCATCCCTCGAAGACAATCATGATAACGACTCAACCCTTCAAACTGCTACACATGGACCTCTTCGGCCCTACTCACTACTCAACCCTTACTACTACTACTACTACTACTACTACTACTACTACTACTACTACTACTACTACTACTACTTGTCTCTATAGCTTCGTCATTGTTGATGATTATTCAAGATATACATGGGTGCATATAATCCTCTACAAGACTGAACTGCAGGATGTCTTCAGACGCTTCACCAATCGAGCCATGAACAACTATGGCGTCAAGATCAAGCACATCCGAAGTGACAATGGCACTGAATTCAAGAACACCGGCCTCGACACTTATCTTGATACATTGGGAATCACTCATGAGTTCTCAGCTCCGTACATGCCGCAGCAGAATGGCATCGTGGAACGCAAGAACAGAACACTCATTGAGATGGCTCGGATGATGCTCGATGAATACAAGACTCCAAGGAAGTTCTGGCCTGAAGCTATTGATACTGCATGCCATGTCATCAACCATGTTTATCTTCACAAGCTTCTGAAGATAACATCCTATGAACTCCTCACTGGTAAGAAGCCAAACGTCAATTACCTCAGAGTATTTGGTGCCAGGTGCTGGATCAAGGATCCACATCACACTTCAAAATTTGCACCGAAAGCACATGAAGGTTTTATGCTTGGTTACAGAAAGGATTCGCACTCCTACAGAGTCTTCAACCTCTTTCACTATAAAGTGGTTGAAACTGTGGATGTGCGATTCGATGAGACTAACGGCTCGCAAAGAGAGCACCTGCCAAATGTGCTAGATGAAATTCCACCCAGTGAATCCATCAAGCTTATGGGAACTGGAGAAATCATACCATCTAAAGTACAGCCTGAAGAGGAACTTATCATCTCTGCACCTGATCAACCTGAAGACAATGCTCAGCCTGAAGACAATCCTTCAAACGATGACAATGATCAGCAAGAGCAAAATCTTCGTCCAGTTCATCCTCATGTTGCAAATGAAGTACATATTGAGAAGATAATCGATAGCATCAATGCACCTGGTCCACTCACTCATTCAAGGGCAACACAACTAGCAAATTTCTGTGGGCACTTTGCATTCGTCTCAATATCTGAACCCAAGAAAGTTGATGAAGCCTTCATGGAACCTGAATGGATTCAAGCAATGCAAAAAGAGCTTCAACAGTTTGAGCTGAATAATGTATGGGAACTGGTCAAGCGTCCTGATCCTCGTAAACACAATATCATAGGCACTAAATGGATATATCGCAACAAGCAAGATGAGCATGGTCAAGTTGTCAGAAACAAGGCTCGTCTCGTTTCTCAAGGATACACTCAAGTTGAAGGAATTGACTTCGATGAAACATTTGCTCCTGTGGCTAGGCTTGAAGCTATACGCATACTGCTAGCCTATGCAAATCATCATAACATCCTTCTGTATCAAATGGATGTGAAGAGTGATTTTCTCAATGGAAAGATTGAAGAAGAAGTGTATGTTGCACAACCGCCTGGCTTTGAAGATTCAAAACATCCTAACATGGTTTACAAGCTCAACAAGGCATTGTATGGCCTCAAACAAGCCCCTTGTGCTTGGTATGACACACTCAAAGACTTCCTGAAGAGCAAAGGCTTCAAACCTGGTTCCCTGGATCCCACTCTCTTCACGAAGACATATGATGGTGAACTGTTTGTGTGTCAAATATATGTGGATGACATTATCTTCGGCTGCACTAACCAGAAATACAGTGATGAGTTTGGATACATGATGCAAGAGCAATATCAGATGTCCATGATGGGTGAGCTGAAGTTCTTCCTTGGTCTTCAAATACGGTAGCAACGCAACGTCATCTTCATATCTCAAGAGAAATACCTCAAAGATTGCCTGAAGAAGTTTGGAATGCAAGACTGCAAGGGTTATACGACGCCAATGCCTACCAAGAGTCACCTGGATTCTGACGCCAATGGTAAAGAGTTCGATCAAAAGGTATACCGCTCCATGATTGGTTCTTTGCTTTATTTATGTGCATCTAGGCCAGATATCATGCTTAGTGTTTGCATGTGTGCCCGATTCCAAGCGGCACCAAAGGAATCGCATCACTTAGCTGTGAAGCGAATTCTTCGATATTTGGCTTACACCCCAACACTAGGATTATGGTATCCAAAGGGCTCAGAGTTTGATCTAGTTGGATTCTCGGATGCTGATTATGCTGGTACAAGGTGGATCGCAAGTCTACATCAGGCACATGTCACTTTCTGGGACGATCACTTGTGTGTTGGTCTTTAAAGAAGCAGAACTGTGTATCTCTCTCCACTGCTGAATCTGAATACATTGCCGCTGGATCTTGCTGCGCTCAGCTTCTATGGATGAAGCAAACACTTAAAGACTATGGCATTCATCTGAAGCAAGTGCCACTCTACTGCGACAATGAAAGCGCCATCAAGATCGCCAACAACCCAGTTCAGCACTCGAAGACGAAGCACATTCAGATTCGTCATCACTTTTTCAGAGATCATGTCATGAAGGAAGACATTGATATCATTCACGTCAACACTGAAGAGCAACTGGCGGATATCTTCACAAAGCCCTTGGATGAGAAAAGGTTTTGCAAGTTGCGGTGTGAGCTAAATATCTTGGAATCCTCAAATGTCCTGTGATCATGCACACATCCTAACACTTATGCATGCTGATGACTTAGATGTGAAAACACACGAAGTAACGTATATATTCAACTAACGAAGACTTACACTCTAGGTGTGAATACATTAACGCGGAATTTAACTTCAGAGCGCCACGATAATTGTGCACCGTGTCTGGGTCTAATACTTCCTATACGGTGGGTAACACCACCACCAAACTTTTGTTTAGAATACTTTCTGTTGGCGTTACATTTGCAAAGTCTTCGCATTTGGTTTGTCTTCAATGTTAACATGGCTTCATGTTTATCTTCAATATATTGATTTGGTTTCTGTCCTCTACAGCATTCACTTATAGCTATGTCTTCTAGTTGAATCTTTTGAACTAAGTGAATGTGATCGGACCCTAACCTTTCTATGCCCCTGTCTCAAATCTATCTATCCAAATCATATGCATTCTATTGAAACTGTCGAATGTCTTGTCTGCGTCCTTGTCAGCAGAAGATATAGAGACAAACATTAATCTGTTTTCAATGCTCAATCCTTTTTACCAGAAACCCGGAGAAGCGGGAACGACCACCCGACAATCCAGGCATACGTGGGAACGTGGAACAACCTCCGATGTGTTGCATGATCGCCACGTGTCCTTCAGATGTGAACCTCCAGGGGCACCTGCGTAATAACGTTGTGCCGTCCCTGTCCCTATAAATACACGCCTCACCCCAGTCATTACCTCTTCTTCCACTTCTCTCTCTCTCTCTCTCGCACAAACCCTAGCACCACTGCTATCCCTCGATGACGTCGGCGACGAAGCGCTTAGCTGCCTCGACCTGACCGACGCCGTCCTCACGCCGGCCGTGGACATCGTCTTCTCCACCGTCGCCGTAGGTGTCCTCCGTCGCCAAGTTAGGGCACGGAAGATCGAACTGCTCGGCCTCATCTCCTACTCTGTCTAGCAGTTCCTCGAGTGGTAAACAAAAACTCCTTTTACAATCTTTTTGATCCGATAGATTCATCCTTTTCAACCACAAGTGGTTTTTGTTCCTACAAAGTTGGATCTATCCTGTTCTGCATCTCATAGCATGCCTAGTATGTTCACTTACGCTTCACAAAGTAGTTAGATTCCTCACTTGTACTTATTCGTGGATTCGTACAAATCTGGAACCAACTCTGTACATATGAGTGAATGTCTTCACACTATGAGGTCAATGTCTTCTAAACTGATTTATCTTCAAAATCTTCTAAGAATGCATATGACCTCTTCCCCTTCCCTCGCATCTCTAATGCTGTCACAGGTACATGTCCATGGGAGAATCCCTTGGTTCTCATAGTCTGCATTCATTTGTAGAGTTCTTACAGCATCACATAAATTCTCCTGAAGCCGGTTCATGTCTGACCAGTAGACGGAAGACTTGGACAGTGTTGAAGCCTTTTAGTCTAAACTTCATGGCAACAGAAAAATCAATCAGGAAGGGCGGCAGACAGCGCCGTGAAAACACTGCTAAGGACCTGCCACCTGATCTCTATGAGTTATACAAGTCAAATCCAGAAGAGACCTATGGAGAATGCAAGAACCGAATCCAATGGATTCGAAGACATTGGGTAGAGGAATGGTTCAAGGGGCCAAGGAAAACAAGAAGTCTTTGGGATTAGACTTCAACCCAGGGCCCTCTGCGCCACGTGCTGACGGCACACGCGAAGCTGAACCCAATCTTATTGGGCCCTTCTACAACTTAGAAGGTCTCATCACTCATATAATGGTTTAAGGGGCAGACGTGGATCAACCTGCAGATGACGCTGATTCTGATGAAGCGCCTGCACCACCGAAGCTTGTGAAGCAAAAGAAACCAAAGGCTTCAAAGCCCTCTTCTGCACCAAAGGTCTCACGGGAGAAGCCTCTGGCCACTGCACCTCCTGAAGCCAGTGTGCAGTCTGAAGATCTCTCTCGCATCTCCAAGTCTGACAAGTTGAAAAAGCCCATGCAACCAACTGGTCAAGCATTGACCCCTGCTGCTGTTTTGAGAAACGAGAATGACGCCATTGATCTGTCTAGCGAAGACGATCTTGGCGATGATGCTCTTGAGCAATTGATAAAGAGCAAGCAAGAGGCAGAAATCTTCAATGATCTTCCCCTCTTTGATGTGGAAATACTGTACAAATTTATTGATGAGTGGTTTAACAGCCCAGACCTCAGTTTTGATGATCTTCAGCTCCCAATTGGCCTCAGCGTCTCCTTCCACGGAGCCATTCCTCCTGAGCTGGCTCTTGCACAGAAGATTGTTGAGCTGAAGCACAAGATTGATTATGAAAAGGCTCAGTTCAAGAAGCACATGGCCAAGCTCAATGTTGAAGACATTCAAAACTTCAAGGTCATGATGCATGAGCTCAAGGAGGCATTCCACAAGAAACAAGAAGAAGCAAAAGGTTCTCGTGAGTGCATGAAGAATCTTGCTGCCAAATGTGTTCAAGGCTACAATGAAGCTGAAAAGCACAAGGCTTTGGGCGACCAGGCATCGACCCGAGAATGGCTGCCAAGAAGAAGAAGAAGCCAGCTGTGGCCGAACCAGAAGCATCAAGGCAGGAAGAACCTCGCATTGTCTTCCCGGCCAGTATGACAGGCTCGAAGCCTAAGGTCCCCACAGTGGCTTCGGAGTTCAAGAAAACTAGAGCAGCTGAAGCCGAAGCCAGAAAGCGCAGGACCAAAGCCACCACTGATGATGCTCCACCAACCAAGAAAAGAAAAACAAAGAAGAGAGACCGGGCTGCTTCCACAGAGCCCCTTGTTGTCGAGCCACAGCTTGTCCTTCCTCTGCACATCAAGAACGTCGTTTGGTAGTTCATGAGCCTGCTTCCACAGAGGCTCCTGAAGCTGAAGAGAATCCAGCTGTTGACCCCACCGCAGCTAAAGACATTGGTCATCAAGACAATGTTGAAGATGATGAAGTCCTTCCTCAGATCGAGCATAATTTGGTATCATCGCCTATTCTCACGAACAACGAACTCATCAACATTGGTCGTCCATTGACGCCAATTGCTCAGGATGACTCATGGGCTGATCACCCTCAAGAATCCCCTCGTGATGAAGAAACACCAGTTACTCCCCCACCACAGGTCACCACTCCGGTGATTGACAATGAAGACCTTGAGGCCCAACCAAGTCCATCTCCACAGGCATCGCCAGCGTTTCGCAGGCTTCGCAAAGGACCAAGGCCACAGGTCACATTGTCAAGTGTTCCAGAAGGAGAAGAGCGCCAATCCGTTTCACGTGAAGTCTTTCCTGAAGCCTCTCCTACTGCGAACATCCCTGGATCTGAAGCCAAAACGGCTGAAGATATTCCGGCTGCATCAGCCGATGACCAAGAAGAAGAACCACGAGATGAAGAAAGAGTTGTTGCACCCCCGTCCAATCCTGAAGTTGTTCTCGAGGAGAACGTGTCTGACACTCCTGCTCCTGAAGTGGAGGTTACCAATACTGAGGCTGCCACCAACACTGAAGCCAATGACGTTGTCATGGCTGAAGCTAATGTGGCGCCTGAAGCTAATGTGGTGCCAGATGTCGCTGCACCTGAAGCTAATGCTGCACCTGATGCAAATCTGCAGCTTGAAGCCAATGCCTCTGCTCCTGTACCACCTCCTAGGCCACACACCATCGAGCAAGCATATGATCGTGGTCAGCTTGTTACCGTCCGCTAGCCAATTCTGGTTCCTCCGCCTGCTCCCGAACCTCAATTTGCCTATCATGTGGAGCATAGGCCTCAGGTCCAGAAGCCAAAGCCAATGCTACCACGGTTTCTGTTGGGGAACGTTGCAGAAAACAAAATTTTCCTACTCGTTTCACCAAGATCCATCTAGGAGTTCATCTAGCAACGTGTGATTAGATGCATCTACGTACCTTGTAGATCGCGAGCGGAAGCGTTCAAAGAACGGGGATGATGTAGTCGAACACGACGTGATTCAAATCACCGATGATCAAGCACCGAACGGACGGTGCCTCCGCGTTCAACACACGTACGGAACGGATGACGTCTCCTCCTTTCTTGATCCAGCAAGGGGGGAAGAGAGGTTGATGAAGATCCAGCAGCACGACGGCGTGGTGATGGATGCAGGGCGTCACAGTAGCAGGGCTTCGCCTATACTACGAGAGAGAGACGTAACGGGGAGAGAGGAAGCACCAAAGGCTGAGGTATGAAATCCCTCCTCTCCCCCACTATATATAGGAGGGCCAAGGGGGGGTGGTGCGCAGCCTAGGAGATCCAATCTCCTAGGTGCGGCGGCCAGGGGAGGGTTTCCCTCCCCCCCAAGGCACCTCGGGGTGCCTTCCACCACTTGGACTCCTCCGTGGTGGAAACCCTAGGCGCATGGGCCTAGTAGGGCTGGTGCCCTTGGCCCATGTAGGCCAAGGCGCACCCCTACAGCCCATGTGGCCCCCCGGGACAGGTGGCCCCACCCGGTGGGCCCCCGGGACTCCTCCGGTGGTCCCGGTACAATACCGATAACCCCGAAACTTGTCCCGATGGCCGAAACAGCACTTCCTATATATAATTCTTTACCTCCGGACCATTCCGGAACTCCTCGTGACATCCGGGATCTCATCCGGGACTCCGAACAACATTCGGGTTACTGCATACACATATCTTCATAACCCTAGCGTCACCGAACCTTAAGTGTGTAGACCCTACGGGTTCGGGAGACAAGCAGACATGACCGAGACGACTCTCCAGTCAATAACCAACAGCGGGATCTGGATACCCATTATGGCTCCCACATGCTCCACGATGATCTCATCGGATGAACCACGATGTCGAGGATTAATCAACCCCGTATACAATTCCCTTTGTCAATCGGTATGTTACTTGCCCGAGACTCGATCGTCGGTATCCCAATACCTTGTTCAGTCTCGTTACCGGCAAGTCACTTTACTCGTACCGTAATGCATGATCCCGTGATCAACCACTTGGTCACCTTGAGCTCATAATGATGATGCATTACCGAGTGGGCCCAGTGATACCTCTCCGTTATCCAGAGTGACAAATCCCAGTCTCGATCCGTGTCAACCCAACAGACACTTTCGGAGATACCTGTAATGCACCTTTATAGTCACCCAGTTACGTTGTGACGTTTGATACACCCAAAGCACTCCTACGGTATCCGGGAGTTACACGATCTCATGGTCAAAGGAAAAGATACTTGACATTGGAAAAGCTCTAGCAAACGAACTACACGATCTTTGTACTATGCTTAGGATTGGGTCTTGTCCATCACATCATTCTCCTAATGATGTGATCCCGTTATCAATGACATCCAATGTCCATAGCCAGGAAATCATGACTATCTGTTGATCAACGAGCTAGTCAACTAGAGGCTTACTAGGGACATATTATGGTCTATGTATTCACACGTGTATTACGATTTCCGGATAATACAGTTATAGCATGAATAAAGACAATTATCATGAACAAAGAAATATAATAACAATGCTTTTATTATTGCCTCTAGGGCATATTTCCAACAGTCTCCCACTTGCACTAGAGTCAATAATCTAGTTACATTGTGATGAATCGAACACCCATGGAATTCTGGTGTTGATCATGTTCTGCCCTAGGGAGAGGTTTAGTCAACGGATCTGCTATGTTCAGGTCCGTATGTACTTTACAAATCTCTATGTATCCATCTTGAACATTTTCACGAATGGAGTTGAAGCGACGCTTGATGTGCCTTGTCTTCTTGTGAAACCTGGGCTCCTTGGCAAGTGCAATAGCTCCAGTGTTGTCACAAAAGAGTTTGATTGTCCCCGACGCATTGGGTATGACTCCTAGGTCGGTGATGAACTCCTTCACCCATATAGCTTCATGTGCTGCCTCCAAGGCTGCCATGTACTCCGCTTCACATGTAGATCCTGCCACGACGCTCTGCACCAGCTCACTGCTCCACCATTCAACATATACACGTATCCGGTTTGTGACTTAGAGTCATCCAGATCTGTGTCGAAGCTAGCGTCGACGTAACCCTTTACGACGAGCTCTTCGTCACCTCCATAAACGAGAAACATTTCCTTAGTCCTTTTCAGGTACTTCAGGATATTCTTGACCGCTGTCCAGTGTTCCTTGCCGGGATTACTTTGGTACCTTCCTACCAAACTTACGGCAAGGTTTACATCAGGTCTGGTACACAGCATGGCATACATAATAGAACCTATGGCTGAGGCATAGGGGATGATACTCATCTCTTCTATCTCTTCTGCCGTGGTCGGGCATTGAGCTGAGCTCAATTTCATACCTTGCAAAACAGGCAAGAACCCTTTCTTGGACTGATCCATTTTGAACTTCTTCAAAATCTTATCAAGGTATGTGCTTTGTGAAAGACCTATGAGGCGTCTTGATCTATCTCTGTAGATCTTGATGCCTAATATATAAGCAGCTTCTCCAAGGTCCTTCATTGAAAAACTTTTATTCAAGTAGGCCTTGATGCTGTCCAAGAGTTCTATATCATTTCCCATCAAAAGTATGTCATCTACATATAGTATGAGAAATGCTACAGAGCTCCCACTCACTTTCTTGTAAACGCAGGCTTCTCCATAAGTCTGTGTAAACCCAAACGCTTTGATCATCTCATCAAAACGAATGTTCCAACTCCGAGATGCTTGCACCAGCCCATAAATCGAGCGTTGGAGCTTGCACACCTTGTTAGCATTCTTAGGATCAACAAAACCTTCCGGCTGCATCATATACAATTCTTCCTTAAGGAAACCATTAAGGAATGCCGTTTTGACGTCCATTTGCCATATTTCATAATCATAGAATGCGGCAATCGCTAACATGATTCGGACGGACTTCAGCTTCGCTACCGGTGAGAAAGTCTCATCGTAGTCAACCCCTTGAACTTGTCGATAACCCTTAGCGACAAGCCTAGCTTTGTAGATGGTCACATTACCATCCGCGTCTGTCTTCTTCTTAAAGATCCATTTATTTTCTATGGCTCGCCGTTCAACGGGCAAGTCAGTCAAAGTCCATACTTCGTTTTCATACATGGATCCTATCTCGGATTTCATGGCTTCTAGCCATTTGTCGGAATCCGGGCCCGCCATCGCTTCTTCATAGTTCGAAGGTTCATTGTTGTCTAACAACATGATTTCCAAGACAGGGTTGCCGTACCACTCTGGTGCGGAACGTGTCCTTGTGGACCTTCGAATTTCAGTAGGAGCTTGATCAGAAGTATCTTGATCATCATCATTAACTTCCCCTCTAGTCTGTGCAGGCACCTCAGGAACATTTTCTTGAGTTGCGCCATTTACCGGTTCAAGAGGTAATACTTCATCAAGCTCTACTTTCCTCCCACTTACTTCTTTCGAGAGAAACTCTTTCTCTAGAAAGAATCCATTCCTGGCAACAAAGATCTTGCCTTCAGATCTGAGGTAGAAGGTATACCCATAAGTTTCTTTAGGGTATCCTATGAAGACGCATTTTTCCGACTTGGGTTCGAGCTTTTCAAGTTGAAGTTTCTTGACATAAGCATCGCATCCCCAAACTTTTAGAAACGACAGCTTAGGTTTCTTCCCAAACCATAATTCATACGGTGTCGTCTCAACGGATTTCGACGGTGCCCTATTTAAAGTGAATGCGGCAGTCTCTAAAGCATACCCCCAAAAGGATAGCGGTAAATCGGCAAGAGACATCATAGATCGCACCATATCTAATAAAGTGCGATTACGACGTTCGGACACACCATTACGCTGAGGTTCCAGGCGGCGTTAGTTGTGAAACTATTCCACATTTTCTTAAGTGTGTGCCAAATTCGTGACTCAAGTATTCTCCTCCACGATCTGATCGTAGAAACTTGATTTTCCTGTCACGTTGATTCTCAACTTCACTCTGAAATTCCTTGAACTTTTCAAAGGTTTCAGACTTGTGTTTCATTAAGTAGACATACCCATATCTACTTAAGTCATCAGTGAGGGTGAGAACATAATGATAGCCACCGCGAGCCTCAACACTCATTGGACCGCACACATCAGTATGTATGATTTCCAATAAGTTGGTTGCTCGCTCCATTGTTCCTGAGAACGGAGTCTTGGTCATTTTTCCCATGAGGCATGGTTCGCATGTGTCAAATGATTCATAATCAAGAGACTCTAAAAGTCCATCTGCATGGAGCTTCTTCATGCGTTTGACACCTATGTGACCAAGGCGGCAGTGCCACAAGTATGTGGGACTATCATTATCAACCTTACATCTTTTGGTACTCACACTATGAACATGTGTAGTAATATGCTCGAGATTCATTAAGAATAAACCATTGACTATCGGAGCATGACCATAAAACATATCTCTCATATAAATAGAACAACCATTATTCTCGGATTTAAATGAGTAGCCATCTCGTATTAAACGAGATCCTGATACAATGTTCATGCTCAATATAGGCACTAAATAACAATTATTGAGGTTTATAACTAATCCCGTAGGTAAATGTAGAGGTAGCGTGCCCACGGCGATCACATCGACCTTGGAACCATTCCCGACGCGCATCGTCACCTCGTCCTTTTCCAGTTTTCGTTTATTCCGCAGCTCCTGCGGTGAGTTACAAATATGAGCAACGGCACCGGTATCAAATACCCAGGAGTTACTACGAGTACTGGTAAGGTACACATCAATCACATGTATATCAAATATACCTTTGGTGTTGCCGGCCTTCTTATCCGCTAAGTATTTGGGGCAGTTCCGCTTCCAGTGACCCTTCCCTTTGCAATAAAAGCACTCTGTCTCAGGCTTGGGTCCATTCTTTGACTTCTTCCCGACAGCTTGCTTGCCGGGCGCAGCAACTTCCTTGCCGTCCTTCTTGAAGTTCTTTTTACCCTTGCCCTTCTTGAACTTAGTGGTTTTATTCATCATCAACACTTGATGTTCCTTCTTGACTTCTACCTCTGCTGATTTCAGCATAGCAAATACTTCAGGAATGGTCTTTACCATCCCCTGCATATTGAAGTTCATCACAAAGCTCTTGTAGCTTGGTGGAAGCGACTGGAGGATTCTGTCAATGACCGCGTCATCCGGGAGATTAACTCCCAGCTGAGTCAAGCGGTTATGTAACCCAGACATAGTGAGTATGTGCTCACTGACAGAACTATTTTCCTCCATCTTACAGCTAAAGAACTTATCGGAGACTTCATATCTCTCGATACGGGCATGAGCTTGAAAAACCATTTTTAGCTCTTCGAACATCTCATATGCTCCATGTCTCTCAAAACGCTTTTGGAGCCCCGGTTCTAAGCTGTAAAGCATGCCGCACTGAACGAGGGAGTAATCATCAGTACGTGTCTGCCAAGCATTCATAGCGTCTTGGTTTTGTGGGACGAGTGGATCACCTAGCGGTGCTTGTAGGACATAATCTTTCTTGGCAGCTATGAGGATGATCCTCAGGTTCCGGACCCAGTCCGTATAGTTGCTGCCATCGTCTTTCAACTTGGTTTTCTCTAGGAACGCGTTGAAATTGAATACAACGTTGGCCATTTGTTCTACAAGACATATTGTAAAGGTTTTAGACTAAGTTCATGATAATTAAGTTCATCTAATCAAATTATTAATGAACTCCCACTCAGATTAGACATCCCTCTAGTCATCTAAGTGTTACATGATCCAAGTCAACTAAGCCGTGTCCGATTAACACGTGAGACGGACTAGTCATCGTCGGTGAACATCTCCATGTTGATCGTATCTTCCATACGACTCGTGTTCGACCTTTCGGTCTCTGTGTTCCGAGGCCATGTCTTCACATGCTTAGGCTCGTCAAGTTAACCCTAAGTGTTTTTGCATGTGTAAAACTTCTTACACCCGTTGTATGTGAACGAAAGGATCTATCACACCCGATTAACACGTGGTGCTTCGAAGCGACGAACTGTAGCAACGGTGCACAGTTAGGGGAGAACACTTCTTGAAATTGTTGTAAGGGATCATCTTATTTACTACCGTCGTTTTAAGTAAACAAGATGCAAAACATGATAAACATCACATGTAATCAAATAATAATAGTGACATGATATGGCCAATATCACATAGCTCCTTTGATCTCCATCTTGGAGCTCCATGATCATCCTTGTAGATCGTCATACTCATCGACATGTAAGTCGTGATTCCTTGTACAAGAACATGATCAATCTCATACATCACATATATCATTCATCACATCCTTTTGGCCATATCACATCACATAGCATACCCTGCAAAAACAAGTTAGACGTCCTCTAATTGTTGTTTGCATGTTTTACGTGGCTGCTATGGGTTTCTAGCAAGAACGTTTCTTACCTACGCAATGACCACAACGTGATATGCCAATTGCTATTTACCCTTCATAAGGACCCTCTTCATCGAATCCGATCCGACTAAAGTAGGAGAGACAGACACCCGCTAGCCACCTTATGCAACTAGTGCATGTCAGTCGGTGGAACCTGTCTCACGTAAGAGTACGTGTAAGGTCGGTCCGGGCCGCTTCATCCCACAATGCCGCCGAATCAAGATAAGACTAGTAACGGCAAGCATATTGAACAAAATCAACGCCCACAACTACTTTGTGTTCTACTCGTGCAAGAGAACTACGCATAGACCTAGCTCATGATGCCACTGTTGGGGAACGTTGCAGAAAACAAAATTTTCCTACTCGTTTCACCAAGATCCATCTAGGAGTTCATCTAGCAACGAGTGATTAGATGCATCTACGTACCTTGTAGATCGCGAGCGGAAGCGTTCAAAGAACGGGGATGATGTAGTCGAACACGACGTGATTCAAATCACCGATGATCAAGCACCGAACGGACGGTGCCTCCGCGTTCAACACACGTACGGAACGGATGACGTCTCCTCCTTTCTTGATCCAGCAAGGGGGGAAGAGAGGTTGATGAAGATCCAGCAGCACGACGGCGTGGTGATGGATGCAGGGCGTCACAGTAGCAGGGCTTCGCCTATACTACGAGAGAGAGACGTAACGGGGAGAGAGGAAGCACCAAAGGCTGAGGTATGAAATCCCTCCTCTCCCCCACTATATATAGGAGGGCCAAGGGGGGGTGGTGCGCAGCCTAGGAGATCCAATCTCCTAGGTGCGGCGGCCAGGGGAGGGTTTCCCTCCCCCCCAAGGCACCTCGGGGTGCCTTCCACCACTTGGACTCCTCCGTGGTGGAAACCCTAGGCGCATGGGCCTAGTAGGGCTGGTGCCCTTGGCCCATGTAGGCCAAGGCGCACCCCTACAGCCCATGTGGCCCCCCGGGACAGGTGGCCCCACCCGGTGGGCCCCCGGGACTCCTCCGGTGGTCCCGGTACAATACCGATAACCCCGAAACTTGTCCCGATGGCCGAAACAGCACTTCCTATATATAATTCTTTACCTCCGGACCATTCCGGAACTCCTCGTGACATCCGGGATCTCATCCGGGACTCCGAACAACATTCGGGTTACTGCATACACATATCTTCATAACCCTAGCGTCACCGAACCTTAAGTGTGTAGACCCTACGGGTTCGGGAGACAAGCAGACATGACCGAGACGACTCTCCAGTCAATAACCAACAGCGGGATCTGGATACCCATTATGGCTCCCACATGCTCCACGATGATCTCATCGGATGAACCACGATGTCGAGGATTAATCAACCCCGTATACAATTCCCTTTGTCAATCGGTATGTTACTTGCCCGAGACTCGATCGTCGGTATCCCAATACCTTGTTCAGTCTCGTTACCGGCAAGTCACTTTACTCGTACCGTAATGCATGATCCCGTGATCAACCACTTGGTCACCTTGAGCTCATAATGATGATGCATTACCGAGTGGGCCCAGTGATACCTCTCCGTTATCCAGAGTGACAAATCCCAGTCTCGATCCGTGTCAACCCAACAGACACTTTCGGAGATACCTGTAATGCACCTTTATAGTCACCCAGTTACGTTGTGACGTTTGATACACCCAAAGCACTCCTACGGTATACGGGAGTTACACGATCTCATGGTTAAAGGAAAAGATACTTGACATTGGAAAAGCTCTAGCAAACGAACTACACGATCTTTGTACTATGCTTAGGATTGGGTCTTGTCCATCACATCATTCTCCTAATGATGTGATCCCGTTATCAATGACATCCAATGTCCATAGCCAGGAAATCATGACTATCTGTTGATCAACGAGCTAGTCAACTAGAGGCTTACTAGGGACATATTATGGTCTATGTATTCACACGTGTATTACGATTTCCGGATAATATAGTTATAGCATGAATAAAGACAATTATCATGAACAAAGAAATATAATAACAATGCTTTTATTATTGTCTCTAGGGCATATTTCCAACAGTTAGGTACTGCAATGTCACCAGGATCATTTAATCTGAATGGATTCAAGGCACACAACACATTCTTTGACAGTGACAAGAACCCCTACACAAGGCCAATAATCTCTTCAGACCGATTCTGGAGTTATCAGCAGCGAAGGTACTATTCTTGCATCTTGTACACTCAGGGGCACATCTTCCCACATATGCGTCTTGATTGTGAAGCCATTACTGGACTGCCATGCCTTGAAGAAGCCCTTGACTGCTTCCGTGATGCGGGTCTTCTCAACTTTGTGACTGCCAAGGAACACTGGAATGAAGAACTTCTGCGTCAATTATATGCTACCCTCCACATTTGTGGATACAACAGGGATCCGAAGACTTGGATCCTTGAGTGGATGACGGGCGATGTCCATCATGAAGCTAAAGCCCAAGACATCATTGAGCTTACAGCCCTGCCCACTCCTGGCGAATATTATGAACCAGGTTGTCAACAACACCAGAATGCTTTAGAGAGCATTTTCCAGAAGCCAGAGCCTAACATGAGCCAAATGCTGAACATGATGAAGCCTCTGCCATGCGACGCTGAATACCCAACGGAATTCTTTGTCGAAGACCTAGAGTATCTGCCCCGCACCATTTACCATATCATCAGAAAAACTCTATGGCCTGTCAAAGGACATTCATCTGCAGTGAAGCTTGAAGGAGCAATGAAGACTTTGGTTTTCTATATCTTCAATGGCATCAACTTCAATGCTCAAGACTTCTTCATCAGGCAGTTGGCTGCATCTGGCTCCGACATCTTTGGTCTGAAGTTCTGTGCTCCATGGGTAATGTGCCTTATCAAGCTTCACTCTACCTTCAACTATCAGCCGTCTGCGCACAATCATCTCGTATTCTTGCCAGAGGTTGATCTGTCTGTTGAAGCCATTTACCCAAAGCCTACAAAGGATCCAATTTATCTTCACAATGTTGATTGTCAAAGCTTCACCCAGCCCATTAAAGGAGTTCAGGCCATCTCTTGTGTTTATCCCTTGGCTGTCAACACACGTGCCCCTCGCGCCCAAACTGAAGCCACTGGAAGCACCATTGCCCAAAGGCCTCGGAAGCGATCTCGTGGTCTCAATGACCGAGAGCTTCTCGTCGCTCTACATCAGAAACAGGATAACCATCATGACTGGCTTAAGCGTCGGATGCAAAAGCCTCTTAGTGGACATCAATCGCATTCGCAATCTTGCCACCAAGAATGCCTTTGTTACACATGAAACCTGTCGGAGGTCCTGGAAGAGTTTGACATTGCTCACTGCTGAAGGAGATCTTAAAGACAATGGCTTCACATAAAGATTCAAGTTTGACTCCACTCCTCCAAGGAATGCTCACTTGCGTCAGACTCCCTCACTTGAAGACTCTGACTATTCTTCCTCAGCTGCAACGGTGAATGCCAGATTCATAGATGATCAAGATGATGCCACTTCACCACCTCCACCTTCAGCGCGTGTCGACACTGCACCAAGTTCTTTTGCACCACCGGACCTCAACGTCGACCCTGCTGCGCCTACTCCTCATGGGAACGAGTAGAAGCTCTATGTCTTCAAACCTTTTTGGTCCTTACTGACAAAAGGGGGAGAAGCATATGAGTTGATAGTCTTCAAGCGGGTCCATATGGGTGGTTGCTGTACTTTTGCCAAGTGCTTACAACTCTCGCTTTTGATACATTTGGTTCGTTTTTGAGTTGTAACACTTAAACTTGATGGTCGTCTACTACCTTTTCGACACTATGTGATGCGATGATAAATTCCGCATGTGCGACAATAAATTCCGCACAAAGTCATTTTGTAGACGTCCATTCTTCATTATGCATGTCATTATCTTTGATATATCCTTTCATGCATGATGAATTGTCTTCATAAGTAGAAGAGGAGCTCCGCAAGTACAACCTGCCATGTGCACTTGCATTCAAAAGCAAAATACTTATATGCACATCTTCAGGGGGAGCCTTCCTTCTACTTACGAAGACAATACTTAAATCCTTCACAATTTCACATACTTTTATCCCTGTTGAAAACTTCAACCAGTTTGTCATCAATCACCAAAAAGGGGGAGATTGTAAGTGCATTTAGTGCCACCCCTAGTTGGTTTTGGAGTATTGACGACAAACCTGGTTGAGGGACTAATGTGTTTGTGAGAATTGCAGGATAACACAGGTAGTAGTCCCTCATTGATTCGGTTTTCCTACCGGAGATGACCCCTAAAAATGTATGAAGACACTGAAGACAAAGGTGGTATGTGAAGATATTCACATTGAAGACTATGACAAGAGAAGACAATGAGTTAAGACTATGGAGCGCAAAGACTTAGTTGTTTCGTTGTTTCCTTTTCTTCTTTGTTGAGTCATAGGAACCACCGTACTCTTAAGTGGGGTCCAAGTGAACCAGTCAGAATGACTGAAGTGATGCTTAACCAAATTCTATGTCTTCGAGCAAAGACAATGAGAGCAAATCTTATCCAGAGCTGGATAAGTCAGCTTTTCTTGTAGCCCAAGTAAAGTTGTTGTGTGTGTTTGAAATCTGACCGTTGGAACATGTGTCAGTTCCTTAGTGACCCAGGGTCATTTCGGAAAAATCAGGTCGGGCTGCCTAGTGGCTATAAATAGCCCACCCCTTACACCATAAATTGGTTGGCTGCTCAGAGTTAGTGCACGGCTTTTGTTGTTTGAGAGAAACCCACCTCGAAGCCTTTGAGAGAGAAATCCTTGCGAGGACAAAGCCCTAAACACCAAGAGCCAAAGAGTGTTAGGCATCAGTGAAGTCTTCCTGCCTGTGTGATCTGAAGACTTATTACACTTGAGGACTGTGAATCCTCCAGCCGGTTAGGCGCCGCGTTTTGAGCATCCAAGAGTCATTGTGGATCGCCGGTGAACGAAGTCTGTGAAGGTTTGGAAGTCTACCTTGAAGACTTACCAGAGTGATTGGGCGAGGACTGGGTGTCCTTAGCTCAAGGGGGATAAGGTGAAGACACGGTCTTCTGAGTTAAATCTCAGCCTCCCTAACCAGACGTACAGTTGTCACAGCAACTGGAACTGGTCCAACAAATCATTGTCTTGAACGAGCAACTGGTTCTATCCTTCCCATCTCTTTATTACAGTTGGTCCTTGTGAAGTCATTGCATGTTTGCATTATCTTTTTGTCTTCACTATGTGACTGCTTGTTCTGATTGGCTTCATACTATCTTCCATTCTGATCCATACTGCCTAGCTGCTATTAGTATTTGTGCTTTCACTTCATTGAATACTTGACTATGGCTTGCCTAGTGTAGTCTACCTTCCGCTGCATGGTAATAGGTTTATTTCTATCGTTGGTCTTCGAAACTTCCATGTTTTGAAGACTTTCATAAAATTCGCCTATTCACCCCCCCTCTAGTCGATCACTAACACTTTCAAGCACCACCTTGGTACATTTTCCTAAGCATATTTATTCCTCTGAAAAATTCTAAAATTTTTAGTAACTTCAAAATAAAAGTAAGCCAAACTCAGTAGTATTGATAGCAACTACTCATACAAGTGCCTAGAGCCTATATCATTCATCAAAACTACTTGGAGCCATATAAATTTGACATGCAAGCTCAAGAACATGGTCACCTAGGCAGCACAAATTTGCAATGAATAAAGCACTAGAACAAAAACTAATTGGACCAATGGAGGAGTCACATACCAAGGACCAATGGAGCAGTTTTGTGAGAGGTGCTTTGAGCAAGGAGATCGAAAATGGCAGCAAAATGAGCTTGGACTCGGGTTTGAACTGGATAATTTTGTCTGTGGGAGGAAGAAGGAGTGTGTGGGTGCAGGAATAAGTGGAGGAGGGCCACCGTGAGCCCACGAGGTAGGGGGCACGCCCTGGGGGGTAGAGCGCGCGCCTGACCCTCGTGGCCAGGTGCCAGCTCCTCCCGCTGTGTTCTCAGTGCCAAATATTCTCAAATATTTCAGAAAAATCATATTTAAATTTCAAGGAATTTGGAGAACTTTCATTTTCGAGGTATTTTTATATTGCACGGATAATTCACATAACAGATAGAAAATATTATTTTTATTTTATTTAATATAAATAACAGAAAGTAATAGTGGGGTACAGAATGTTGTGCCTTCTAGTTTCATCCATCTCATGCTCATCAAAAGGAATCCACTAACAAGGTTGATCAAGTCTTTTAATGAACTCATTCCGAATAACATGGAACCGGAGAAATTTTGAATAACACTATGTTACCTCAACGGGGATATGCACATCCCCAACAATAATAATATCATATTTATTCTTAATAGTAGGAAGAGGAAATTCAAAACCTCCAAAAATAATCGATGGAATTTTTCCAATAGAATTGATACTGTGGACTCGAGGTTGTTTCCTCGGAAAGTGTACCATATGCTCATTACCATTAACATGAAAAGTGACATTGCCTTTGGTGCAATCAATAACAGCCCCTGCAGTATTCAAAAGGGTCTTCCAAGAATAATAGACATACTATCGTCGTCGAGAATATCAAGAATAACAAAGTCCGTTAAAATAGTAACGTTTGCAACCACAATAGGCACATCCTCACAACCGACAGGTATAGCAGTTGATTTATCAGCTATTTGCAAAGATGTTTCAGTAGGTGTCAACTTATTCAAATCAAGTCTACGATATAAAGAGAGAGGCATAACACTAACACCGGCTCCAAGATCACATAAAGCAGTTTTAACATAGTTTCTTTTAATGGAGCATGGTATAGTGGGTACTCCTGGATCTCCAAGTTTCTTTGGTATTCCACCCTTAAAAGTATAATTAGCAAGCATGGTGGAAATTTCAGCTTCCGGTATCTTTCTTTTATTAGTGACAATTTCTTTCATGTACTTAGCATAAGGATTCATTTTGAGCATATCAGTTAACCGCGTACGCAAAAAGATAGGTCTAATCATTTCAGCAAAGCGCTCAAAATCCTCATCATCCTTTTTCTTGGATGGTTTGGGAGGAAAAGGCATGGGTTTCTGAACCCAAGGCTCTCTTTCCTTTATGTGTTTCCTAGCAACAAAGTCTTTATTATCATAACGTTGATTCTTTGATTGTGGGTTATCAAGATCAACAGCAGGTTCAATTTCTACATCATTATCATTACTAGGTTGGGCATCATCATGAACATTTTTATTAACATTATCACTAGTTTCAGGTTCATTACCAGATTGTGTTTTAGCATGAGAAATAGAAACATCATTTGGATTCTCAGGTGTTTCAGTAATAGGTTCACTAGAAGCATGCAAAGTCCTATCATTTTTCTTTTTCTTCCTTTTAGAAGGACAAGGTGCATCTATATTATTTCTCTGAGAATCTTCCTCAATTCTCTTAGGGTGGCCTTCAGGATACAAAGGTTCCTGAGTCATTCTACCAGTTCTAGTAGCCACTCTAACAGCATAATCATTATTCTTAATATTCAATTCATTGAGCAAACCATTTTGAGCTTTAAGTACTTGTTCTACTTGAGTGGTAACCATAGAAGCATGTTTACTAATAAGTTTAAGTTCACCTTTAACATTAGCCATATAATCACCCAAGTGTTCAAGCATATTTGAATTGTATTTCAATTGTCTACCAAAATAAGCATTAAAATCTTCTTGCTTAACCATAAATTTATCAAACTCATCTAAGCATGGGCTAGCAAACTTAGTAAATGGGATTTCAGCTTTATCATATCTATAGAGAGAATTTACCTTTACTACCTGTGTCGGGTTATCAAGACCATGAGTTTCTTCAATAGGTGAAGGATTAAGATCATATGTTTCTTCAACATGCGGTAAATTAAGACCGTGTGTTTCTTCAATAGGAGGTAAATTCTTAGAATCTTCAACTTTAATACCTTTTTCTTTCATAGATTTCTTTGCCTCTTGCATATCTTTAGGACTGAGAAATAGAACACCTCTTTTCTTCGGAGTTGGTTTAGGAATAGGCTCAGGAAGTGTCCAATTATTTTCATTTGTCAACATATTATTCAATAGAAATTCAGCTTCATCCGGTGTTCTTTCCCTGAAAACAGAACCAGCACAACTATCCAGGTAATCTCTGGAAGCATCGGTTAGTCCATTATAAAAGATATTAAGTATTTCATTTTTCTTAAGAGGATGATCAGGCAAGGCATTAAGTAATTGGAGAAGCCTCCCCCAAGCTTGTGGGAGACTCTCTTCTTCAATTTGCACAAAATTATATATATCCCTTAAAGCAGCTTGTTTCTTATGAGCAGGGAAATATTTAGTAGAGAAGTAATAAATCATATCCTGGGGACTACGCACACAACCAGAATCAAGAGAATTAAACCATATCTTAGCATCACCCTTTAATGAGAATGGAAATATTTTAAGGATATAAAAGTAGCGAGTTCTCTCATCCTTAGTGAACAGGGTGGCTATATCATTTAATTTAGTCAGGTGTGCCACAACAGTTTCAGATTCATAGCCATGAAAAGGATCAGATTCAACCAAAGTAATTATATCAGGATCAACCGAGAATTCATAATCCTTATCGGTAATACAGATAGGTGAAGTGGCAAAAGCAGGGTCAGGTTTCATTCTAGAATTAAGGGATTGCTGCTTCCATTTAGCTAATAATTTCTTAAGATCACTTTTATCATTACAAGCAAGAATAGCTCTAGCAGATTCTTCATCCAGAACATAACCCTCAGGAACAACAAGCAATTCGTAAGTATTAGGGGGAGAGTCTTCATCATCACTATCTTCAATATAATCAGTTTCAATAATTTCATTCTCTCTAACCCTAGCAAGTTGTTTATCAAGAAATTCACCAAGTGTCACAGTAGTATTAAGCATAGAAGTAGTTTCATCATATGTATCATGCATAGTAGAAGTGGCATCATCTATAACATGTGACATATCAGAACGAATAGCATAAGCAGGTTTAGGTGTCGCAAGCTTACTCAAAATAGAAGGTGAATCAAGTGTAGAGCTAGATGGCAGTTATTTACCTCCCCTCATAGTTGAGGGATAGATCTTGGTTTTTGGATCTCTCAAGTTCTTCATAATGATAAGCAGATATAGATCCCAAGTGACTCAAAGAATAGAGCTATGCTCCCCGACAACGGCACCATAAATTAGTCTTGATAACCCACAAGTATAGGGGATCGCAACAGTTTTCGAGGGTAGAGTATTCAACCCAAATTTATTGATTCGACACAAGGGGAGCCAAAGAATATTCTCAAGTATTAGCAGCTGAGTTGTCAATTCAACCACATCTGGAAACTTAATATCTGAAGAAAAGTATTTAGTAGCAAAGTAATATGATAGTAGTGGTAACGGTAGCAAAAGGTAATAGTAGCAAAAGTAGTGTTTTTGGTATTTTGTAGTGATGATAGCAATAGCAACGGAAAAGTAAATAAGCGAAGAACAATATATGGAAAGCTCGTAGGCAATGGATCGGTGATAGAGAATTATGCCGGATGCGGTTCATCATGTAACAGTCATAACCTAGGGTGACACAGAACTAGCTCCAATTCATCAATGTAATGTAGGAATGTGTTCCGAATATAGTCATACGTGCTTATGGAAAATAACTTGCATGACATCTTTTGTCCTATCCTCTCGTGGCAGCGGGGTCCTAGCGAAAAGTAAGGGATATTAAGGCCTCCTTTTAATAGAGTACCAGACCAAAG
Organism: Triticum urartu; assembly: GCF_056163025.1. Classification (NCBI taxonomy): domain Eukaryota; kingdom Viridiplantae; phylum Streptophyta; class Magnoliopsida; order Poales; family Poaceae; genus Triticum; species Triticum urartu. The sequence continues at coordinate 636,939,775 of NC_141875.1, forward strand.
CATTAAAACATACTGAATACATGAACTCCTCAAACTAAGGTCGTCACCGGTAAGTATCCCGATTATTGTCACTTCGGGATTAATGGATCATAACACATAATAGGTGACTATAGACTTGCAAAATAGGATCAAGAACTCTCATATATTGATGAAAACATAATAGGTTCAGATCTGAAATCATGGCACTCGGGCCCTAGTGACAAGCATTAAGCATAGCAAAGTCATAGCAACATCAATCTCAGAACATAGTAGATACTAGGGATCAAACCCTAACAAAACTAACTCGATTACATGATAAATCTCATCCAACCCATCACCGTCCAGCAAGCCTATGATGGGATTACTCACGCACGGCGGTGAGCATCATGAAATTGGTGATGGAGGATGGTTGATGATGACGATGGCGATGGATTCCCCTCTCTGGAGCCCCGAACGGACTCCGGATCAGCCCTCCCGAGAGGTTTTAGGGCTTGGTGGCGGCTACGTATCATAAAACGCGATGAATCCTTCTCCTTTATTTTTTCTCCCCGAAAGCAAATATATAGAGTTGGAGTCGAGGTCAGAGGAGCTCCAGGGGGCCCACGAGGTAGGGGGCGCGCCCTAGGGGGGCAGGCGCGCCCCTCGTATGAACATCAACACCCCACCTACCCAATTAGCGTAGGATTCGGGTAGGGTGATAGCGGACGGGGTAAGGAGGAGGCTCCATTAGTCGCTGATGACGTCGCCATGGATGAGGATGAGGACGAGATGGCGCTGAACAGTATGTCTATACTGGCGCCTCCTCAGGGTTTGAGCGTCATGAGTCGGTGCCTGAATTGCCGTCTCAACGTATTATGGACGACCTTCCGGTAGTAAAGAAGTCTAGGAAGAGAGCGAGGAAAGGCAAAAAAGCTGATTCTATGATCCAGCTGCCTCAGCAGCCTCGGCTTCAAGACCGTATAGATATCCCTGATGCGGATAAATGGCATATCCCCGGTCAACCAATCCTACCTGCAACAGCGCTACGGACCAGATTCGGCGATCTAAGGAGACTTCATGACGATGTGCTGCGGGTAGAGAAAGGCCTCATCGCCTCGAAAGATCCAGGATACCCACTCTACGTGGTTAACGTTCCGTGGCAAATGTCGTACGTCGACAGCTTCCCCGCGGATAAGTTCTTCCTCTGATTCGATTACATATTCGACATGTTTCACATGAAGAAGCTGGATTTTACGTTTGTCCGCCTTTATGCCTTGCACATGAACTACATCATCGGGGTTGAGCAGATATCTAATATCTGTGTCGCTGACCCGTACTACATGCACGATGGCTTCTTGGGAGTCTGCGCAAAGCACCGTGAATACGCGAGGGATTACATCGTCACTTTCATGCTCGCCAATAAGGACAAGGAGGCGATTCTCGTGCCTTATCATCCCGTGTAAGTCATCCGTGCTGCTATCCTTCCTTCGATTTCAATCATTCATTTGCACGATGGAGGCTAATTAATTTGAGGTGTACTTATTTTGCGCAGCGGCGGGCGCGCCGTCCTCATCATCCTCTACCCCCGATTCTCCCACGCTCTTTACTTGGACTCGTCGAAGAACATTCACAAAAAGGATTACACCCACATCAAGGATGTTCTCGACAGTGCTATGTTTTACTACCAAGCAAGGGGTGGAGAGGTCAGGGACAAAAAGACAAGGGGCGGCAGGGCCGCCTTCGGCCATAAGACCGACTTTTGCTGCATCCAGCAACCGAACGATTTTCTTAATGATGGATTCTATGTCCTACACCACATGCTGGAGTACAGACGGGATCACCAGAACCTTCGCATGTCACCTAGATCCGGCGATGCCCATATTCTGCAATGGGCAAAGGACATAGGAGATATCGAGGATCATTGACTTCGAGCTGAGTTCTATAACATCCAACGCGAACTTGCCCAAATCATCATGAAGGAGGTCGTCGAAAAAACAGGGATGTTCTATGGAGAAGGACAAATGTCGCGGGAAGACGTTCGAACATGGATAGCCTCTCAGTGTCTCGACATGAAGCCTTTCACTAAGCTCAATGACTATCTCCCTGACTTGGATGGATGGAACGACATGTTGGAGTGATTGTCGATATATGACAATGTGTCCGTTTAGTCCATACTTTCTGTATGACAAAACTTTGAGTTATGCATGGTGAAACTTTATTTATGATGTAATTAAACCGTCCTCCTCCTCGACTAGCGAAAATCACTCTAGTTAGGGCATTTTGGGGTACGATGAACTTTGTTATTTATGCTTATGATATGTTGTTTCTATTTTTGCCAAGTCTGTCTCTTTCTGTTGCTCAACTATATATGTTGCATATCATCGACTCATGTGACGATGCAGGTGCATAGATCATAGATGGCGAAGAAGTGCTATGCCAGGAGTATATATACGACAAGTGGCCGGAGTGTCAGGCCCAGGTGTACCGGTTTCCGGTTTCCGAGCGACAGGCAGTAGTTAGTTTAGGTTCACGCTAATGCGAGAGAGGGATATGAACTCATGTACTCAAAGTGATAGCTCTTCTCGCGTATATCATTGTTTAGATGGATGATGATGTATTTGCAAGTAATCGAGACTTGTATCGCTATTTTCGAGATGATGACGAGAGACCACTTTGTGTTGGATGATGATTATGATGAGACTATTTGTATGTATATGCTATGATTACATCTGTGGTCTCGCAGGCATTTGTATGTGTATCATGATGATATTTGTATGTGCTAAAGATTCTTTTATAAAGCCTGTTCAAATACAAAACAAATATGCCGAAAAAAACAAAAAACTACTAAAATTAGCAGTAGCGAGTGGAGAAAAGTTAGCAGCAGTGCGGTAGTAGCAGTAGCGCGCACGGAAGAAGCGCGCTATAGCTATTAGCAGTAGCGAGCTTCCACTAAGCGCACTGCTGCTACACTTGTGTAGCAGTAGCGCTGGTGAGCACGCGCTACTGCTATGTGTTAGCTGTAGCGCCTTATTAGTAGCGCCGGTCCACGCGCTACTGATACACCTAAAACTCGCGTTGCTGCTAGCCTTTCTCCTAGTAGTGCGTGTCAGTGGCATTGGCTGCCTGGTCAGCAGTTGACTGGGTCAATCCAGTCAACTAGGACCCGTGGGGCCAACTGGCAGTGGCACTAGGGTGGCCCCAGGCCAACCACGTAGGCGGCGGCCGGCGTTTCGCCGCCGGCGATGTCAGAACGCGGCGGCGGCACCCGGGCGTCGTCGGGATTTCGCTACACGGCGCCGTTCGGCGCGCGGCTTGGTCCATTCGAACGACCACTCGATGCCGCGTCGAGTGGTGGCGGTGGTATGGCCGGACTTTGCCGGAAACGGCAGCGGCGAGCAGCGGAGCGGAAGCCGGAGTTCGGGCGTCGTCGGAACCGACATTACACGGCACGGTGGAGCGAGCTAGCTAGCGCTACGGGGCCCTACGCGCATGCTGAGAACGACTGCGAGCTCGAACGAGCTCATCGGCGAGCGTGGCCACGACGAGGAGCTCGACGGCGGTGCTGTGTTCGGCCACAGCAGAAGCGGCGAGCTACGGGCGCACCAAGCTAAATGAGGAAAGGGAAGAGGTGACGGAGCTCACCGAGCGGCTCAAGGTGGCCCGTGGAAGCTTTGTAGCGCAGTGGAGACGACGAATCGATGACGGCGAATTGCGGTGGCCGAAGATGCGGACGAAGGGGGAAACGGCGCTGCCGCGCCTCCGAGCTCCAGCTGAGGCCACCGGTCGAAGGAGTCGACCCCCGTGGAGCTTACCGACATGGTCAACGGGCGCGGCGCCGGGGATGGCCGCGACAAGGACGAAGGACGGCGGCGACCGCGCTCGGGCGTGGATGGGGAACCGGGGGAGAGGAAGCGAGCGGGGAACTGGTGGGGAGAGGGAGAGGCAGAGAGAGAGGGAGCAAGTGGGAGAGATGGGTGGAGGCCGAGGCGTCGAGGCGGCCTTGTCCTCTCCCGCATCGTCGACGAGGTGGTGCGGCGCCGACCGTGGGCGGGAGCGCCCTGTAGCGGCCGAGTCTGAGGAACATGAAGGAGGGGGAGGCAACCGGTGCAGGGAGTTGGGCCGTGGGGGGTTAGGTGGGCTGGCTTGGGTGGAGGGGTGGGCCGAGGCCCAGGGGGAGTCAGGGGCCTTCTCTCTCTCTCTTCCTTTTTTAAAAGCTTTTCTGTTTTAGCTATTTTAGGCCACATAGGCATTTTGCAAAAATGCTGGATCACCACCAATATTACCAGGAGAATATTTTACACATGATGAACATTTTAGTTTTCATGTTTGAGTATTTTGAATTTCACTCATAGTTTAAAAATGAATTCAATTGGAATTTGAAAGAGAGAGGAGACAATGATGATCAAACACTTGTTTAACAAAATGATTAACTTAACCTCAGGGGTTACTGTAGCATCATTACACCGGGGTGTTACAGTACATAAGTGCGATATGCAGATATTTTTCAAGCATATTTTTTGGCTCGGCAAATTTTGAGGACGACGCTACGGTGGAATGCATCCTCAAATCTCATATCTCCCCATTAAATATGTTCATCACTAAGCCATGAGATCTAGTTCTAAGTCTTATCCAACTCGTCAATATCAAAGTTAATTTTGGGTGCCACGTCTTGTAGACGTGTGGGATCAACCTGTCATGATCACCCTCAGGGTTTCTTTGATACAAAGGAATTTCATAGGATTTTTAGAGAATTTGAATCCTTAGAATTTTTTCCTACGATGATTGTTTGATTCGTAGGATTGAAATCCTTACGAATTTTCCCTTAGGATTTATTTGTACTACATTTTGGAGGAAAATTTCCATCCACTCGAACCTTTTTGTTAAATTCCTTTGTTTTTCATGTACTATCGAACACTCTTCCAAATCCCGTAGGGTACAAGAGGACATGACACTCTATTCCTACATTTTTTCTATTCCTGGATTTTGAGAATCCCGCGAATCAAAGAGGCCCTCTATGGATATATTGTTGAAATTAAAATTACAAGTGAAAAACGTGGTTTGAAGTATCACTATGTGAAATTTGGTGACTATAATAAACTTGTGTATTAATGTCGTAACAGTGGATGGAGCTCAATTACTTGGTTCGAGAGATAGGAGACGTGAATAAAACAACACACATATAATTAAAATTTACCGCTCAACAACCCTGAGAACGACACCACCACACTGCAGTGGAATGCATCCTCAAATCATCCCCATAAATTCATTCATGATTGAGCCGGGCGATCCGGTCCCAACCCCTTCTGTGCGGCCACCAAGGTGGTGGTCGGCAACGGCCAGATGGCCAGCTTCTAGCATTCGGCTTGGATCAACGCGACACCGTTGAAAGATCTCCATCCCATCCTTTTCAAGCTCTCCAGACAGAAGAACAGGTCAGTTGCGCAAGCACTTATCGACGATCGCTGGATCATCGACCTAGCTTACGGCGACGCCAGCTCGATCGCCCCGGAGGTGCTCAACCTGCACAGGCGGCTCCACCCGCGTTGCCTGGCCCTCCAAGAAGCCAGCCGGGACGATATCACATGGAAGATCGCTGCCTCCGGGCAGTACTCCGTGCGATCGACGTACGCTGCTCAGTTCCAGGGCCGCGTGGAATCCCGTCTATGCACGGTGATCTGGGACACATGGGCGCCTTCAAAGCTGAAATTTTTTGCATGGCTGCTCCACCAGGACCGTCTCTGGTGCAACGACGGGCTACAACGTAGAGGTTGGATCAATAGCTATTTCTGTCAGCTTTGCCTCCGTAACCTGGAAAGCTCCGACCATCTGTTTTGGCATTGCCGTTTTGCGACTGCAACCTGGACAAAAATCTCCGCCTGGCATTGCTGCCAGGCCATGCACCACGAGACCTGGATCGGCAAACAAAGCTCCATCGACAGAATACATGCCATGGTCGAGGCCTCGCCACCAAATTACAGGAAGGGAACCAAGGCACTCGCGATGCTTGCCCTTTGGGAGATCTGGCAGGAGAGGAACAATTGCACTTTCAGGGCAAAAGTGGCCAACGTGGAAGATGTGACTCTTGCGATCAGAAGAGGCTTAAACCTCTGGCAACAAGGCGGCGCCAAGAATATCCAGAGCCCCTTCGGGGATCCGCCGGGAGAGTAGGCTAGCTGTTTTTGGTGTCGTAGGCACCCTGTCCCCCCCTCCCCCCCCCCCCCCCCCCTTTTTGTTTTTCTTCTTCATTCTTTCCTTGATCTCCGGATCCCCGCCTTGTCACTTTGTCATCTGCTCCCTGCTTTATATCAATGAAACACCAGCCTTGGCCGGTCCTTAAAAAAAACCGGTCCCAACCCGTCCATGTCTTGTTGTTAGTACTACACTATTTGGGAAATGTTGCCCCTCCAGCAGGGCAAGGGCCAAACAAACCTGCTAGCTCGATCAGGGGGCAAAGATGGCGAGACTGAAAGTTCAAACGAGACTATCTCAAGCGATCAATAGTAGCATCTCCGTCTATCTTAAGCGTCAGTGGCTTGACTACGGTTTGGAGGCAACGTCTCTTGACCAATGCGAATACATGACGAATGTTTCTCACCGAACTGGCATGGACATGCAAATTCTGGACGCGGATATAGATAAGAAGTATGCAGGAAGGCTAAAATATTGCCAACATAATATATCGTCTGGCACAGCCAAAGGACGCCAAAAATGGGTGCAAATAAATCTCGCCCTCGGAAAAGTGCTTGTCAACAACTGCATTAGGGCATATAGAACTTGATGCAATTAGTAATGAAGAATACATGTCAATTCGACGACAGTATAATAAAATCGGCGCAGTAGACACTAAGAAGCTAGTGGTGCAACAAAACAAACATGCTTAACACTAGCAGATAACCCTGACCCTACTCGCCACGTCCTCCGTACATGTCCTGACGTTCATGCATGCATGTGCCCCCTAGGCTAGCTCCTCAACTACAACACCCACTTGCTACTAATTACTTACACCACCTCTACATCTACATCACTACTTGGCTACTGATTAACCCGACATGGTCCTTTAATCAGTAAACTAATCGTGGCCACGTCAGACAGATTAAGTCTTGCCTGCCCGGGACGCGAAGCGAAGATGCGGCTACGAGCCTACGCAAGGGTAAACAGTACTTCCTCCATTCCAAAATATAGTGCGCCTGCGTTTTCTGAGATGCAATTTTGATCATAAATTTAACCAACGAGACCAACTACGGCGAGAGAAAAATTATATAATTAAAAACTTCTTTCGAATACGAATTCAACGCCGCAAGAGCTATTCGGCCACAGCAGCACACCCAAAGGGCGTCCGCCGCGAGGTAAATTTTGTACGAAGCACCACTTCCCGTAGGTCGGGTACTAGCACGCAAGCACTCTTAATCCAGCGATTAAAAGTCACACAATTGACGGGACACGGCGCCGGTAGTCGGCCGCAGTACAACGGGGGATCTACCGGCAGACACGGGTCCAAAGCTGCTCATGCGCTTAGTAGCCAACAAGCGGTCAAACCAACCAAGCCTCCTCCCGTGCAAAGCACGGGAGGATCACTTGCACAAAGACGTCCTGCAAGGCCAAATCACGCGTGGGTCACTCCCACAACAACAGAGTTATGGGTGCAACGATTTTCCGAAGGCGGGACGTCGGTGCAACGTTGTCCAGCGGTCTTATCATGCACATAGCAGGCTACTTTCCTGTTTCCCGAGCCGCATTCGGCTGTTGGGTCAGAATTTCACGTGAGACGTGCAATGGACCGGGCCAGCGATGACGTTGCCCCCGGGGAGCAACGGTTTCCTTAGGCGGCATTCAAGGGACAGTGTTGCGACTGTTTACCGTCGGTCGGACCATGTGCGAAACGGGGTAATTTCCTGTTTCCCGAGCCACGTTCGGCTGTTGGGTCAGGATTTCTCACGAGACGTACAATTCACTGATATAATTTTTGCTCCCGCCGCAATCGGTCTTGGTAGTTAAATTTACGGTCAAAGTTGAAACACGTGGATAGAGGAAGCACTATATTATGGAATGAAGGAAGTAGTAGCAGCTCCCGGGAACCTGATGCTCCCCCACCCACCACCACTCAGAAAAGATGATAAGGACAGCATCAACAGAAACACGGATATTCTTTTCCTGATCGCGCACGACCTTTGTCAAATTGGTAAGCTGTAATATTTTTTTGGAAAAGAAGGATCATCCTCGGCCTCGGCGAACGATGCATGGGGCCAGATAAGCTGTAATATGCATAAGAATTTTCTCAACTGACAAGCTGGAATCTGGATAAGAATTTTATCAAAATGACAAGTTGTAATATGGATGAGAACGACCTCCTGGGAAATGATAATAAGGACAGAAGAAAGAAGAAGCATAAGACCAACGACAATGTAACTGAGTTTAGAATTCAGATGGTGGTCATACACGTTAGTATACGCGCACAATTCAAGAATATAGAGTTGCAGGTGACATAACAGTAACAGACCCAATAATAACATTTCCTCGTGACAGTTTAAAAATAAAACAAGTCATAGCTCGCATTGTCATGCCTATGTGGCTATGTGCGCACGCTTCAGTGCAACTGTCAGGAGCCCACCTTGCCTATATGGACTCGCCCCGTCCAGCTCATGGGCCTGGCCCGCTTAAGAACCACCAGACTACAAGTACGCGAGAGGAGCCAACGAAGGAGGCCATCCAGTGGATCAGAAACAGCGGCGGCGGCACCTATCTTCGTGTTCCTCTTGTTCCTCATTCCCTGTAGCTCATGTTGGCGATTGTAACTGGAGCTTGTATCCTGAATTCGTGAGCGATACTAATAGATCGAGAGGTTACTACTAGTTCTTTACATCTGGTATCAGAGCCAGTCCATCACCTTTCCATCATCCAATTTTTCCCCAATTTTTCTTCCACACCGGTTCATCGGTTCCACCGGCGACGACGCCATGCCTGCCGACTTACCACCTGAGCGGGACGCCATGTCTGCCAAGGAGCAGTTGTTGTGGTATCTCGAGAGATTATGCACTAAGGCGGAGGAGATGAGCTCGGCGTTGGGTATTGCACGCGTGGGTGACCCTCCCGTGGCTACCTTGCTTGTCGATTTGGCAGCCTCAACCACGACGCACGCCTCGTCCACGATCGTCCAACACCAAGGCCCAAGAGGTCCTCTAGGTCGTCCATGACGCGCCCCCTGCCTCCATCGCGATGGCGCACGTCAGCTGTTCGACGGATGGCTCGAACGAAGTTGTCGCCTTCAACATCATCAACAAGGTCACCACTGCTATCTTCCCCGAGCTTTCCGTCCTCCCGAACGACAAGGAGGTCGAGCAGTTGCCTTCGTACGCGGTCAGTGAGGAGGACGCCGCTCCTGTGGCGATCACAGCTAATGCTCTTGCCCAACTGGGTTCTCCTGGGACGACAGTGGCGTACGATAGCGTCGTCATCAGTGACGCCAACAACTGTGCTACACCTGTGCCGACCATGTGTCGACGGAATTCTCGAGTCGAGATATCATTGCGGCGATGTCTGCGCTTGCCACAGCTGCGACACCTGAATCGTCCTCGACCATTGTCGACTTTGTCCCTGAGCTCACTTCCTGTGATGCAGACGTTGAGGCCTTTCACATTGGTGCCAATGGTGTCGATGCAATGGCACCCACCAGAGACTTGACTGACTGCCTCGGCGACAACCTCAATCAGGGGAGTGAGGTTTTACCCATGTCCTACTGTGTATTTGGTAGCTCTCACGGAGGAGAGTGTTGGAAGCATCCATGGCCACCACCTCAGGTTATGTCACTGACGGGGATCTACGATACTGCACCGATTCCTATGGAGCAACAGTTATGTTCCCAGTTACTTTTTCATAGTGATCAGAGTGGTGGTTCTAGCGGTATGACTTGGGATCCAGGAGTGTTACTGCATTGCACTCAATTATCACACAAGGCGAACGATGAGCTTTTTGGGTACAGAAATGCATCTATTCAGAGTTTGCTTCGTCAACTAATAGTGGATTTGACTGGAATTAAAATTGACACGACTTCTCCAAAAATTCATGGTCCTGCTTCACAGTCAACTGATACAGTTGTGGCTGATGTTCTTAATGATCATGAAGAGCAACACGTTTCTCGGGACAGGACAGTTCTTACTGCTAGTAGTGGTTCACAATGGCATGTTATGTGTATCATTGTGGAGTTCGGTCAGTGCTTCTCTCGGATTGGACAAATTGAGTGGTTGTTTCCTATTTGTCTGAAGATGATGACGTGGTGCTTGGTTTTACTATCTCCTGCCGACATTGAGTATGAGCTGTGGCGTCGACCAGATCAAACTGAAAATTGTGGTGTGCTTGTGAAGTTCAGAATATTGCATATTTTTCTAGCCCCTTCAGTCAAGCTGCAACCATGGCCTTCCTATAGACTATCACTGATTTCTCTAGCTAGCATCTCTGAACAATGGATATTTAACTATGACGAGCATCCTGTTGTATCTATTATTCCATGGCATGAGAAACTCTATAGGGCCATACATACCAGGAGCATGTCAGTGAATTGGACATTTATGAGTCGAAGGGAAATCAAGTTTCGATCTGAAGCGGACTATCTTGAGGAGCTATGTTCAATTTGGTCTGACTGCCACCATACTGCAATTATTTACTTGAGGGAAGAGGGAATTATGGAGAGAAAGATTCCCACCGTGCTAGCAAATTCTAGGGGAGTGGGAATGCAGGCAACAAGAATGCTCTGTGTCCCTAGACCACCTGCCAAACCTCCTGAAGATTATGATAAGTGTATCCTTGTTTTTGTAAGAATGCAGGCGATCACTCCAGCATCATCACCAAGCTGTGCGCTTACCACGTTGAAGCCACTGTTTGAGATGCTACATCTGCCGATGCGAGGAAACTGCGGTGCACTGTCTGATTCTTCACGTTGTCCTCTGCCTTCACACCTTGGTAGTTTTTCCGTGCTTAAATGGTATCTTCAAATTACACTCATTTCTCTAGCCACACCCCGGGGCCAGTGCAGCTGTGAACATTTTCAACCTTGGATCAGTAGCACAAAAGTACTATATTTCACTGACTTTGCCAGTGGAAGTCGACATATGTCCCAATTACATTTTCATGCTTGTCATAGTGGCAGCCGGACAGTGACTCGAGAAACATCTTCTATTGGCACATTGCATACACATGCAGGTTGTATGGCCTATCTGAATCTTATCAGCATTACTTTGAGGTGTTCAGAAGCAATACATGGGGTGCATGTGACCTACAAGAGTGTACAGTCTTATGTATCCTATATGGTGCATGCTCCTGCATGTAGTATTCCTGGTGAGAAATTCCAAAGGAAAATTCAGCTTATGCGCGTGCCAGTGCACGGGGAAATTTTTAGAGAAGGGTGTTTTAATGGGAGTGTCTGTTACACTTGGGAATGCAATTCTGACAAGCCTCAGCAGGCTTGCTGTTGTACACTCAACCAAGTTTATCACAAGCTGGACAACTTCATTTCATTGTCAGTTGAGCATCACTTGTCACTCACTGAACCTGAACCTGGAGTGGACACATGCAAGCATGAACAAAAAACTGGTGATTCAAGAGTTGGAGTTCGACTTATTATCCTGATCATCGTAACCCTTCTGAACGATCTACCAGAGAAATCCTTGCTTGACGATGCTACTGGAACCATTCACCATTTGATACGGACACCTATTGGTGCTGAGTTGCAGCAACATGACCAAATAGCTCATAGGGACAATCCCATTCATCATTTAGTGAAGCAACAAATGTCACTCTCTGAACCTGATGAGAATGCAAACATGCATGAACACATCCAAGTTGCAAATGTGCGCAGGTCATGGGACCCTGGGAGCGCTACCATGCCAACTTCTCATCTTCAGCTGGCCAAAAATGTAGTGGCGATGGTCAGCAGCAAGGAAGCACGAGCCATGGGTGGAATGGTGTCTTGTACCCTCTCCTGCCAAGAGCATGTTCAAGAAGGGGGGGTCTGTCATCGTTGTCACTGTCGGCTTCGTGCAACACTTCGTCGACAGCTTCAACACCTGCTTTCTCGGCATCTCCTTCGACTCGGGCACCATCGTCCATGACTACTACTCCCACGTCGTTCCAGCCAGCATCGACTTCAGCTCCCATGGCGACTTCGAGCTAGTCAAGGACCATCGAGTGCAATGGGATCCGGGTGGTTCTCGGCGGCGGCGGCTTGAGGTCAAGCCGAATCTCAAGGAAGGGGGGATGTTAGGAGCCCACCTTGCCTATATGGGCTCGCCCCGTCCAGCTCATGGGCCTGGCCCGCTTGAGAACCACCAGACTACAAGTACGCGAGAGGAGCCGACGAAGGAGGCCATCCAGTGGATCAGAAACGGCGGCGGCGGCACCTATCTTCGTGTTCCTCTTGTTCCTCATTCCCTGTAGCTCATGTTGGCGATTGTAAGTGGAGCTTGTATCCTGAATTCGTGAGCGATACTAATAGATCGAGAGGTTACTACTAGTTCCTTACAGCAACCATAGACATACTCGACCAATTATCGGTTTAAAGGGCAAACAAGTGTGCGTACACATGGTAGGAATCTGGCAGTGGCAGGTGGAAAGGAATGAATTGGTCTAATTATAACTAGAGTAGTTTTATTTTATTTGAACCATGTGTTTACATTGAATCATACTTTGCACCTGCATTTACATTGCAACCCATTTTTTGGCAATTAAGCTCGGCTATATCGGTCTAGGTCATCAACACTCTATGGTGTTCATACATGGACGTGCCATTCTTCCGTAAGTCTTTGGTGTCGCATAGACGACACTTGGTTGTCATAGTCTAGCCCAAACTATATGTGCATGGACATTGCACGCCACCCACCGCATACATAAGTGTCTCTGCATGTGCTCCAATCCATATCTACTAACACATGCCACACGAAATGCATAGTGGAGTGATCCACATCGGTGTGGCGACACACAAGTCCAAGTTTTGTTGCAATGTCATTCAGACGGGTGGGATTGACCAGTTAGGATCACCTAAATTGCTCAAATGTGGCTTGAGGATATGGGTGCAAAATGTGATTTAAGGCCTCCCTATTTCTCATGATTCAAACCGGAATAAACTCTTGTATTAACTCCCATGATGCTCATTTATGAACTCAAATAAAATCTTGTTAAGTAATAATTTGCTTGAGATACATGAGAGTACCCCGTCCCCACCCCGATGTCCGCAAATAAGACATCATACATATATTTTCCATGCCGGCGTAAGTACAATTTGACCCATTTGCGATAAGTGGATATTTGTCACACAGACAAAACTTGCTGCTCCACAATTCCAAGAACAACACTGCAATAGCATATGCATCCTCAAATATCAGGTTGGTTCAATAAATATCTTCATTATAAGCCACAAAATCCGGTTCCAAGTCATATCCAACATGTCGATGTTGAAGTCAAGTTTGGGTGCCACGTCTTCTAGACATGTGGGATCAACAATTCATGATCACCTCAATCACTAAAATATTGTTTAAAGTGAAATTATGAGTGCAAATCATGCTTCCACGTGTCCATTTGTCACCATATTTTCTTGATGAATAAACTCATTTATTAGTCCTTTACGGCGGTCAATGAACTAAATGGGATGAATCTTAATTACCTGGCTTAAGAGATAAATTTCCAACAAAATGCCAAATTATAAATCTTTGTGTGGGATAAGTACAATTAGGAGCATAACTACGATATGCTCAGATATTCGTCACGCGGATAAATTTGGCCTCTCAACAACTCCGGGAATGACACCACCACACCCAACATAATCATTTCTATTAATTTGAACCATGTATTTTCATGGAATAGTTGTATATTATTAATAGATCTTCGATAGTGTGAAGCGAAGACTAATAAGAGGAGCAAGGATCTGAACAAATGACAAAATCCTCTTGTCCCATGCCGATCAACCATGCACCAAGAGAAGAAAAAGAAAAACATCACTTGTGCTAGTTGGCAAATGGGAACTCCTAAATCACATGATGCCTTAAAAACTTGTGCATTCGCTTCCAATGAGGCCATGAGATGATAACAACAATGGCAAAAATACGATAGAAATTGTCATGTTAATTTGTTGATGGCGTCCAATCTTTGTCAAAATCATATATAGTGCAACAAGCTAGAACAATGGATAGGAATACCCTACAAGACAAGGATTAGTATATTCATAAGACCAGCAATGCAATGAAGTTGTAGCTCACATTTGCCATGGCTATGTGCACACGCTTCTGCGCAACCATACACGTACTAGACCAATCAACGATTTAATTTTATTTGCTCTTCTAAGGACAAAGAAGTGTGCGTAAACATGGTATGAATCTGACAATGGCAAGTGGCAAAGGAGTGAATTCGTCTAACTAAAACTAGAGTGTTTGTTTTAACTTGAACCAAGTGTTTACTTTAAATCACAATTTTCAATCGCATTTTCACCATAGACAATTTTTTAGGAGGTCCAGATTATCTAGACTATGTGGTGTCCACGCATGTATGGACGCACCATTTTCCAGTAAGACTCTGATGTCGCATAGGAAACACTTGGTTATCATAGTCTAGCCCAACCAAGTGTGTATGTTTCATTGCATGCCACCCATTGAGTACACATTTGTCACTCCATGTGCTCCATTCCATATCTACGAACATATGCCACGTCGGAAGCGTAATGGAGTAATCAACCTCGCGAAGTTTGGTGCAATATCATGCTCGCGTGTGGGATCGAACTGACGGGATCACCTAAATTACCAAAATGTGGTTAAAGAGGAATTGTTGGTGCAAAATGTGGTTTAAGATCTCACAATTTCTCATGATTCAAATAGGAATAAACTCTTACATTAATCCCATGTGTTGGTTTGTGAACTCAAATAAAATGTTGCTAAACTACTTGGCTTGAGATACAAGAGAGTACCCCCCCCCCCCATCAGTATATGCAAATAAGAAGTCGTGCATATAATTTCCATGCGCAGGTAAGTACGATTTGAGGTTGCGATATGCCACATGTGGGTATTTGGCACACATAAATAGAAATTTTCTGCTCAACATTTCTTTTTTTCACGAATACACAAAAGCTTGCGTATCATTCATTGATAGATAGAGTAAAGAGCGTACATAGAGGGGGGCGCTAGAGTGCTACGTACACAAGGATGTCGTAGTCGCTAGCGCGAGCATGACAGGGAATGGGTATACTCAGCCCCAGTACATTCATCTGGCGTCTACGGTGCTATGGAGGCTAACCCGGTCGCTCCTGCTTTGATCCAGGAGCGCGCTTCTTTGCGGATGTCTAGGCACAGCTGCGTGGCTGCGGGGGTGCCGCCGTCGAACACGCAATTGTTACGGTGCTTCCAAATGGACCAGACGATGAGCAAGATGAGTGAGGTGAGGCCCTTCCTGTGTGCCGCCGGAGCGCTTGACGTGGTAGCGTGCCACTAGTCGAGGAACCGAGTGCGAGCAGTTAGTGCATGAGCAGGAGGGTTGCACCACACAAGGCAGCTATGCCAAATCTGTCTCGAGAGAGGGCAGCCCGTCAGTAGGTGTTCCATGGACTCGATCTCCTGGTCGCAGAGCAAGTTGAGGGCATGGTGAGGGAGCCCGTGGCGGGCCAAGCGCACGGGGGTCCAGCACCGGTCCTGAAGCGGGAGCCACGTGAAGAACTTGATCCGAAGGAGAGCCCAGGATCTCCAAGTCAGCTGCCAATGCGGCACGCAGATGGAACCAGCGAAGAGTGCGTTGTAGCAGGACTTAGCGGAATAGCAGCCGTTGTCCATCCATCGCCAGCGCAAGCGATCCAGCTCGTCAGAGAGGGTGGTTTGTCAAAGGCGGCGCCAAAGCTCTAGATACTGAACCATGGCCACCGGAGTGAGGGCTCCATGAAGGTCACGGATCCAGGCACCGTGGTGGAGGCCTTACGCCACGAAGCAGGAGCGGCGACGGAGCCAGCGAACGAGGGAGGCGAGGGCCGACGCCAAATCCGAGATGGATTGGCCGTCCACCCAATGATCCTCCCAGAAGAGGCAGGAACGGCAGTGCAAATAGCATATCCATATCAAATATCAGTTCATCCTCATAAAATCTCTTCATGATTAAACCTCATGATTTGGTTCCATGTCCTATCCAACCCGTCGAAGTCAAGTTTGGGCGCCACACCTTCTAGACGTGTGGGATCTACCAGTCATGATCACCTGAATCATTACAAAACCATTTCAAGTGAAATTATGAGTGCAAAACATGCTTCAAAAGGGTCACTCGGATATGTACATTTGGGGAGCATGACTGTGATATGCGGATATTTGTCACGCGGATAAATTTTGCCGCTCGACAACCCTGAGAACGACACCAACACAATGCAGTTGCATGCATCCTCAAGTCTCAAATCATCCCCATAAATTCAATCATGATTGGGCGGGGCGATCTGGTCCCAACTAGTCGATGTCTTGTTGTTGGTAGTATTATTTAGAAAACCATTACTAGAAAAAGGCCTACTAATGGCGCACCAGTTTTGCCTACTAATGGCGCATCACTGGTGCGCCATTAGTATCACGCCACTAGTATTTTTTACTAATGGTGCACCACTGGTGCGCTATTAGTATCTGGTATACTAATGGCGCACCACCCAGTGTGCCATTAGTATATAACACCATGCGTCATTAGTATGCCTTCCAGGGGCCATATTTAACCATGTGCTTTGGCACACTAATGGCGCACTGTGGATAGATGCGCCATTAGTATACTTGGCATACTAATGGCGCACTCTGTCTTGATGCGCCATTAGTATCCTTTGGCATACTAATGGCGCACCTTGTGGTGATGCGTCATTAGTATGAATATTTACTTTTTTTACTTTTCTGATTTTTGCACAGGTTACAAAATATATTATTTGACAGAATATAGACAGTAGCACACAGCATCAACAGATTCATCGAATACAATAGAAGATTAGTCTCCGAATACAATTCATCATATTAGTCTCTGAATTCAAAAGACCGAACAAAGATTAAACATTACAAGTCTCGAGACCGCGAGTATCGAGTTTGTCTTCACATTACAAGTCGATATCAATCATCTAAACTACCATCACATAGAAGAGAGCTGCGGTCATCACGATGAGCATCATCGCGATCAAACTAGTCTTCATCCGGTTCCTCCAACGCTCCCTCCTCTCTCCCGCTAGATAGTGGGCGTATCTAGATTCGGCCTCCGCCCTAGTGGTGTACCCTTTGTAACTGTTACCGCTGAAACGGTGAACCTGTCTCCGACACTCCTCCCAGTCGTCGTAGACTCCGGAAATCTTACCCTTGTACACGACATACGACGACATCTGTATGCACAAGCCAAACAACAGACAATACATACATAAGCAATATATAAGTATGCAACAAAAGGATCGGAAGAGAAAAGCAAGACATTAATAGCACGATTCATGGTCCTACTAATAAATAGCATCGATTACATCTAAGTTGAACGACTGCCCAAACCAAAGAGACATACAATTCATTAAAGTTTAATTACAACATGAGCCAATCAATGTTTCAGAACTACACATCACTACTTTCGACTCGACTCATGGACAGGAGCGTGGATGAAGCCGCCGTCTGTCGTGATGGTCATGAAATCGCGGGCGTTGTCAGCCTGCATTTGTAGCATTCCGTCTATCTCAATGTTGAACGGTTGATATCTGAGGAAGAACTGCCCCGAGGTATGAAGGACATCTTGATGGATGATGTCCGCAAACTCCGACTGGATGCGAAAGAATTCTTGTCTGATGTCCGCGTCCTGGATTGCCGACAAGCTCACGGCCCAATCTTTGAGATTATTTGGTAGCAGAAGGTGATGATGGTCCCTTACGATCGCCCGCATGTGATGGAGGGCATAGTAGGCATCCTTCTAACCGCCAGGCGGCTGCTTGACGCAGCAGAATGTCGTATTATGGGCGAACACGTGCTTGCCGTACTTACGAACTGCCCTGATGAAGGTGCCTCCAGATTTGGCGTAGCCAGGGAGAACATCATCAAGAACTTTCTTGATATTTGTGTAGTATATCTTGGAGTTACGGTTCGGGTCGAAATACGTGGCAATGGAATATTTCGGGCTTAAGAGGATGAGTGTGCAATGTGTGTCACTGCACAGAACACGGAATGTTAGAAAAAAAAGAACGATCGAAATCTAAGAAATCATATGTTACGGGGCGGTTAAGGGATGACTTACTCGGGAAAGTAAGGCACAAGGAAGTTATCCTTATCTGGGTTTGCCAGAATGACGTCTTCGAGGTGTGAACTCGTGATTTGGCGGTCCCTAGCGCTGCTCAAGAGCTTGGCACGCATGTAGAAGGGGTCGACGATCACGATGTCCGGGGTCTTGTCTCTAATGATCCGCATCTCCATACTCAGCGAAAACAGCCGAACGAAGGTGTAGTGCAGCGGATGAAGGTTGAACATAGCAAAGATGTCGTCAAACCGCAGGACGATCGTACCCCCGATGGCGCCATCCACAAAGCCCTTGCCCTCTGGCACCTTGGCCACGAAAACCGGGTATGCCACATCATTCTCTCTGAGACGCCGCTTCTCCAAAGAAAGAACACTGTCGTGCAGACTCCGCATAGCACCGGTTGCAGCATTGAGCATATTTGTCGGTAGCATCGCCCTACCCGCCACATGCACCCTCCTCGAGATATCCTTAGGTGAAGGTGGTCCGTCCTGAGCACGGATCGTACTCGGTGCCGGCTGGCTCACACCAGCGGCCTTTTTAGTCGGTTGTTTCCGGCCCTTCTTCTTGATCTGTTGTAATGGGACCGAGTTCTGCTCACAGACCGCCTTCTTGAGCGTGTTGGGGCTGATAATATTTGGCACCTCCGCTATCTGAGGCTCGGTGAAGGCGGCAGCTGGAGGCGTCTCCTAAGAACTGAACGCCAGACGACGCCTGTTGCAATTGGGTTTCTCTGCTGTACCAGCTAGATCACGGTCGTCTTGTTTGGGTTCTTGAGAAGGAGGCCCGCAGAACTCGTCACCGTACCCATGTTTGGCAAAGTACTTATCGACGCTGGTAAATGTACCATCGTCGTTGTCGTCATCGTCCGGATCCTGTGCCATATGCATGTCCGGATCCTGTGCCATAGGGATGTCCGGCATGTCCGGTAGCGTTGCGGCGTTCTTGCCATGGCTTGGCGCCGGCACGACTGGCGGTCTTGTCTGTGGGGTGGTGTCCCCCGCCCCCAAATGAATCTGGCTCTTCGGCCAAAGCAGGGGCCAGCTTACGCAGGCGCTGAGGGTCATCTCATCTTCTTCGTTGGCCCCAGCGGGTCGAATCGGAGGTAACAGCTCATCGCAGCCTGGCAGCACCCGAACCACTTCAACCCTATACATTGTGTGTGGCATCGGATTACCGTGGAACATGGGGTTGCCCGGTTGAACGATTCTGCTCTTGGCGACATCGACCAACTCGCCGCCCACGAAGTGCAGGAGAGTGCAAGGAACGTTGGCGGCGCCCTGCGAAAACATGTAGGGCGTCAGGGATGCCCAGTCAAAGGCAATGAGATGAAGTCCTCGACCGAGAGGCTTAGTTACCGTGATGCCGTCGAGCTCGGCTAATGTTGAGGCACCACCAACGGCGGGCGTGCAACTGACGGAGGGGCCTCTTGCTGGCGAGGTGACGGCCGGCGTACACCCGGGTGCATTAAGCTTCAATGCCGGCGTCGGAGACACCAATACCGCCGCCGCCGGAGACACCAATGGCGCCGCCGCCGTAGACACCAATGGCGCCGCCTGCGCGTTGTGTGAGTTGCTGGACGTGAAGCTGGGAATCGGGGGTGGCCCCTGTTGGCCACCCGCAATCCACGTCGTTATCCCATGAATCAAGGTAGGCATAATGCCGGTAAGCGTCGATCCCTGTTGTTGTTGCACTTACTCTTGGACCATCTCCGGAATCCATGCCACTTGCGCCTTGAGTGCTTCAACCTCGCGCGACTGGCTTTCCGAGCTGGTCTTTTTCTCCTTTCACCCACCAGCGCCATAGTATGACGACCATTCTGTGGACAAGCCTTTGCCGGCCACACGACCAGCTGACGTCGGCTTATTGAGCTTATCCCTGTTTTTCATTATGTTCAATGCCCTATTCAAAGGGGTGTCGAAAGGGGAGCTCTGAGACGACCCCGCGCTACTGCTTTCTTTGTCCTGCGGAAGGAACCTGAACCATTTAGAAATATTGGGGATTAATTAGAATGCAACCATATGGAGCTAATTACGCGGGGGTGTATTCCTTACCAGAACAAGCTCAAGCTCCTTGGTCTTCGGATCCGTGGTAAGCTCCTTTGTTACCGGGTCCTCCTTGTACCGGGCCCTGAGAAAGTTCCTGGTCTGCTTGTCACTGTATTTCTCGAAGCGGGGCGGTAGGCCTTGCTCGGCACGCTCCGCGTCCTCCTTGTCCCATACAGGCTCCGCCACTCTGTAACCGCCGGGACCGAGTTGGTGGACCCCTATGTTCAACTGCCGCATTTCTTTCCCCCACTGACTTGATTCGGAGGTTGCAGGGCTCTTGCACTTGATCTTGAACTCCTTGTAGTCATCTTCGCTCATCAAAGGATATTTCGCCTTGATCTTCTCATAACTATCACCTTTGTCAATCATTGCCTTCATCGTGCTTTTCCAAGTAGACAGGGCCGTGCTCATCGTCGTGAGGGCGGCCTCGTTCACTTTATTACCCGAGAGGCGTGTGTTTGCGAACTCAGCGGGGAACTTGTATCGTTCGTGCAGCTTCGTGAAGAGGAGGCTGCGCAAATTCCCTCGGTCCTTATGCCTTAGGTTCTCGGTGTTGATCGAGGCGGTGCTCCGGAGAATGCACCCGAGCTGAATCGAGTACCCCTTGACTACGTGTTTGGGCGCCGTCGGATGCCCGTCGGAGTTCACTTCAGTAAATTCCTCCCTGACGGTGCTGAGCACGTTCGGGCGTCGGTCCTTCTGTTGCCTCTTCGGTTGGCTGCCATCTGTGCGTGCGCCGCCATCATCAGTGGTGGCATCCGCGGCGCCATCATCAGTGGTGTCATCCCCGACGCCACTAGGGGTTGTGTAGTCAGGATCGGTGTCTTCCGCGGTGTCCTCATAGTGGTGAGGTTCTTCCTCCAACTCCTGGGACAGCTCCCAGAATTGCTTGCCGCCCGAACCGCCGGCCTCATCGTTGTGGGACATGTTTCGCTCTAAATAGGAAAAAAGTTTGGTCAAAAAGTTGGTTATTGTCAAGGAACAAGATCATGGTCTCATCATTTAGGGTTTGTCGACACCGAGGCATCCTAAAAGCTAAGCTTTTATCATTTAGGGTTTGTCGACGCCGAGGCACCCTAAAAGCCTAAGCGTACATCATTTAGGTTCTCATCAACACCGAGGCACCCTAAAAGCCAAGGTTTCATCATTTAGGGTTTGTCGACGCCGAGGCACCCTAAATGCTAAGTTTTCATCATTTAGGGTTTATCGATGCCGAGGCACCCTAGGTTGGGCCTAATCACTTGGCACTAATCAGTTGGCTCTATTGCCACCTATGTTGGGTTTGTCATCTAGGGTTTATCGATGCTGAGGAGAATTTCTAAGTTGGGCCTAATCACTTGGCTCTATTGCCACCTATGGTTTAATGCAGCAAGAATAAAGGGGCAGTTGATCCTACTTAATTAAGTACTAAGATACCCCGGCCCATGCATTAGTAGCAAGTACCTCATATGTCCGATTTTTAGCAAAGTCATGCTAAAATTCACGGAAAATTTCAGCATGACCTTTGCTGAAAATAGGACATATGGAGTATCCGAATTAGCCGGAACGGAAGTTAATCGACATTCCGGCAAACTCAAGGGCCTCTCGGGGTACCTGCAAAATCATCACGAC
This sequence comes from Triticum urartu, assembly GCF_056163025.1. NCBI lineage: Eukaryota > Viridiplantae > Streptophyta > Magnoliopsida > Poales > Poaceae > Triticum > Triticum urartu. The sequence goes on from NC_141875.1 coordinate 636,961,623, forward strand.
ACGAAGGGCCTCTCAAGGGCCTCAAGCAGCAGCGGCGTCTCCCAGGACCCCATTTTTTTGCTAAATTTTTTTGAGCAACAATCAGAGCAGAAAATTCAGCATATTTCTATACAATTTTTTTGGTATATATATCAGGTTTTGGCTGCATTTGCAAATGCATTCCATGTACTGCAACCCTCGAGAATTCCTAGCATGAGGTTTGTCCATCACTTTTGGCTCACTTATTAATCTACTCATCCTATGTCAATATCCACATGCTATGTCATCTGATGTTCCTGAATCATTGTAGTTTAGGCACCATACAAGATTGTTAGTTCAATGTGCTTTATATCCTATTTATACTACTACAGGAAAGGAGGATCATCATACACATATATATGTATAGCAATTGACAGGAGCTTCATCATTTTTAGTAACAACAATACATATATAGCAATTGGAAGCAAACAGATGTACACATAAGATAGAAATGTAGTGCTGAAAGTTTAATGCTTACAAAAGACTTGCTGAAATAGTGAAAAATATGGAGTCACCAAGCTGGCTAAGAAACTCCCAAAGTCCACTAGCAAATCCAAGATCTAATCCTGTTACACACATCATAACAATTTAAGATAATTAGGATAAGGATAGTAGGAAATGAAAAAGAAAGAGCTCAAAAAACAATCACAACAGAAAAATAATAAAAACCTAGTCCTAGAAGAAAATAAATCCTAAAAGAAAAGAAATCCTAAAATCTGGAGCAAGTCCTAGTAGTAGTAGTCCAACTAGATGGCCACCACTACTACTCCTATCTCTGTTTAGCATCATCAATACAGGCTTTGTACACACACGCACACAAAGTCCATACGGCTTTGTACACACACGCACACAAAGCACACGGCCATGGCCATGGCCATGACCGCCAGTAGCTGCAGCGCTAGCAACATTAGCAAGCAGCGGCCGCGGTGCAGCTAGCAACAGGCGGCGGCAATAGAGCAGCAGCGGTGACGGGCGCAGGTGACTGCAGGAGGACGCGGGCGAAGCGGCCAGAGGGCGCGGGGGCGGAGCGAGCTCGGGTCAGGCGGGCAGCAGCGTCTACGGCGATGGATCCACGCGAAGGAAGAAGGGGGTCGATGGATGGGCTCACAGGGGGGCATAGGCGAACTCGGCGAGGTCGGGGGCGGTCGAGGCGGCGCGGATCGAGGCGAAATCGACGACGGCAGAAGGAAGAAGACGATCTCGATCCCGTCGTTCGGCGGTGCCCTGGCTCGATCTGGACTTGTAGACGACGTGGAAGACGAGGTGAAGCCGGGGGACACACTATCTTGGCGACGGCGAGCGCGGTCACCGCACGAGCTCTCGCGCTCGAGTACGAGCCGAGGAGGAGGCTGCTCGATTGGGAAAGAGGGGGAATCGGGCGAGGGGTGGTCTCTCTGGAGGCGGCGGGGGTGTGGAGTCCGGCGAGGGTCGGGGCGGCGGGGGTGGGGGCGCGGGGGCGCGGGGGCGGTGGGGGTGGAGTCCGGTGAGGGTCGGGGCGCCGGCGTCGTGGGTCGGGGCAGCGCGCGGGTGGATCTGGTGGCGAGGGAGAGAGGGTCGAAGGGGATCTGGCGAGGGAGAGGGAGGATAGCTAGGGGGAAGCTTACTAATGGCGCATCACACCTCGGTGCGCCATTAGAAAAAAAATTAGATAGCAATGGCGCACCCCGCAGCGGTGCGCCATTAGAATGTTTTTTTATTACAGTTCGAGCACAGGTTATATTGCACCTAACCCAATCCACATCAGAACCCGCCCACTAGCCCGATTGGTCAGCACGTAGCACACACACCAGGAGGTCTTGGGTTTGATTCCCAGGCTCTGCAATATTTTTTGCATTTTAAATGTTGTTTGATATTTATTTGTGTTTAAATATGTTCAAACTTGTTTAAATCATAACAGTAATATTTTTTTATAAAAACAGTAATAATTTTTTTAAAAAATATGTTCAAATTTGTTACTTGAAAATATCATCGGCGGCGGCGGTGGAGCGGGGGAGGGTGCGGGGGGTGCCCGTTGGCGGCGGTGGAGCGGGGGAGGGTGCGGGGGGGGGGGTGCTCGTCGGCGGCGGTGGAGGGGGATCGAGATCGAGTGTCCTCATGAATTCAAAAAGTGCCCGTGAAATTTAAAAATATTCATGATATCAAAAAGTGCCCATGAAATACAATCGAGAAATGAAGACTATGATTTAAATACAATCGATCTTAGCTAGCTATCTGTTCACAATCTTCTTGCCCTTCTTTTTCGCAAATGGAGTTCTTCTGTGGAACGGACGTCCTTTAGGTAGGGTGGTCCTGCTTCTTCTTGTGGTGTGTGCTGCTACTTCATCGTCGTTGTCATGTTCGATCTTCGGGTCGTCGTACTTGTCGAAGTCTTGCTCATTGGCTACTCCATCCATTCCGATGATCTTCCTTTTGCCTCTCCTCACGACAACACGACTGGGTTTTGACGGGTCAGTAATGAAGAAGCATTGGTCCACTTGGGAAGCCAGTACCCATGGCTCATTTTTTGCGGTGACGTTTGCGCCCGCGGTCTTGGATTTGGCTTCGGGTATAACCATGGTGGTGAAATACCGGTCTTCTTTTAGGACGCTCTTGGCCCATCTGACACGGAACATCGGGACCTTCTCTCCAGCGTAGCTCAGCTCCCAGATCTCCTCGATCCTTCTGTGGTATCTGTCCTTGTCGTTACAGGTGTAGGATTCCATCGTTACCCCGAAGTTCTGATAACCATCGCTCTTCATGTCCTTGTTCTCGGTGTAGAATGTGTAGCCGTTGATATCGTACGCCTCATAGGTCATCAGATTGTGCTCGGCGCCCTGTGACAAGGCGAATATGAGTTGTTCTTCCGCGGAAGAATCCTCATGTAAAGGGTACGACAGAAGTTTCTGCTTGAACCAACGCGTGAAACATGAGTTATGCTCTTTGATTATATCTCCGTCCATCCTCTGTTGGCCTCGGTCATTGTACGTCTTCTCAATAAAGGTTTTGTGCTCTACCACCCAAGGATCGACCACGTCTATGTGTTGTAGCGCGACTAGGTTTGCTCTTCCAAAGTCGGCGAGTCGACCCTCGAAGTCGACATGCATTTCACGGCGACCCTCACGGTGACCCCATCCAGCGAGCCTGCCGAGGTGCCTGTTAATGGGCAGACCAACGGGGTTCTCGATGCCTAGATAATTCGTGCAGTAGGAGATGCACTCTTCGGTCAGAAAGCCCCTGGCTATACTTCCCTCTGGACGTGACATGTTGCGAACGTATCCTTTGATGACACCATTCATCCTTTCGAACGGCATCATGTTGTGCAGGAACGTCGGCCCGAGTTGGATGATATCCTCCACGATATGGACCAGCAGATGCATCATAACATCAAAGAATGCGGGCGGGAAGTACATCTCAAGCTCGCATAGTATCACCACGATATCTTCCTGTAGCCTTCTGAGTTGCCTCACGCCAATCGACTTCCGAGAGATGACGTCGAAAAAGTTGCATAGGCCAAATAGCGTTTCACGGACGTGCGCGTCCATGATCCCACGGATTGCAACTGGAAGTATCTGCCTCATCAGCACGTGACAGTCATGAGACTTCATCCCGCTGAACTTCTGCTTCGCTGGGTCTAGGTATCTGCTTATCTTCCCCGCGTAACCGTAAGGAAGTTTTACTCCTACGAGGCAGGTGAAAAACTGCTTGATCTCCTCCTGACTTAGAGTGAAGCACGCGGGAGGGTAGTCACTTCCGGTCTTCTTGGCCTTTTTGCCTTTGCGACGAGTTTCTGTGTCCTGCTTCGCCTCATCATCATCATCATCATTAGCGTGAAGCTCCTGCCTGATGCCCATTGATTTCAAGTCTTCCCTTGCTTTCAGCCCATCTTTGGTCCTCTCTGGCATGTTGAGCAGGGTACCAAGCAGACTCTCGCACACGTTTTTCGTGATATGCATGGCATCAAGGCTGTGAGGCACACGGTGGATCTTCCAGTACGGCAAGTCCCGGAAAACAGACCTCGTTTTCCATACCTTCAGCAGCGGCTCTGGCGCCTTTCGCTTCTTTCCCGGCTCTGGCGCCTTTTGCTTCTTTCTCGGCAGTGGGCAATCTTTCTAATTTTTCAATAGCTCGTCTATTTCCTCGGGCGTTTTCGGGGTTCGGTTTCACCATCGAACAGATCCTTGCGTTTCCTCCACGGGTCATCGTCGCGAAGCCACCTTCGATGTCCCATGAACACGGTTATTGAAGACCCGGGATCTCTATCTAGCTAGCGATACGTTGTGGTATCCATGCACCTTACGCATCCAGAAAATCCGTGGACTACCTGCCCCGCGAGATATCCGTAACCGAGATAGTCGTGCACCGTCGTGAGCAGTGCGGCTCTCATAGGGAAATATCCTTTCTCTGTGGCGTCCCACGTATTGGTTGGCGTTTTCCACAGCGTGTCTAGCTCCTCTTTCAGCAGCCCCAGATACAGATTGATGTCGTTCCCTGGTTGTTTCAGCCCTTCAATTAGCATACTCATGTGAATGTACTTCCTCTTCATGCACAATCAGGGGGGAAGGTTGTACATCCACACAAACACAGGCCAGGTGCTATGTGTGCTTCTCTGGCTGCCAAACGGATTGACTCCATCGGTGCTCGCGCCCAGCACGATGTTCCTTGGATCCTTCCCAAATTCTGGGTATTTGAAGTTCAACGCTTGCCACTGGCTCGCATCCTTAGGGTGACTCAGCATCTTGTCTTTTTTATTTATCTCCGGATCATTTCCATCATCTTCCCGCTTCTTCTCCTCCCTATCCGCGTGCCAACGCATGAGCTTTGCTACCTTAGTGTCCGCGAAATACCGCTGCAGACGAGGAGTGATCGGAAAGTACCACCCCGATTTTCAAGGAGCTTTCTTCCTCTTCTTGTATCGAGTGATGCCGCACACCGGACATATGGTAGACTCCGCGTGCTCGTCCCGATAAATGATGCAATTGTTCATGCACAAATGGTATTTCACGTGCGGTAAATCCAGAGGACACATGATTTTCTTCGCCTCCTCGAAACTGGTCGGGCACTTGTTCCCCTTGGGAAGACGTTCGTGCCAGAATGACATGTTCTCGTCGAAGCATGCGTCGGTCATTTTGTGTTTTACCTTCATCTCCAGAGCCATGAGCGTTACTTTCAGGCGGGTATCCTCGGGCCTGCATCCTTCATACAATGGAGTAACCGCGTCTATCTCCAGTTGATCCAGCTTGGCTTTCTCTTGGGCGGCAACTCTTGTGTTATCCGTCTGCTTGAGAAGCAGCTCTTGAAAATGAGGGTCCTGCACCCAGCCTCCATCGTCGTCTGTTCCGGCATCTTCATCTTCATGATCATTCCCTTCATCTTGATCTTCCTCATTATCATGTACGACATCTTCTACATGATGACTGTGTACAGCATCACCGTCGTGATCATGTCCTGGAGATTCTTCGTCTTCTTGCCCGCCCTCGCCGCGGTGGTACTTGTCTTGTTGCCCTTCCTCATTTCTTGCCCGGCCCTCATGGACGACTTCATAGTCATCTTCATCACCTTGCCACCGATAGCCATCCATGAAACCACGC